>NC_135419.1:9495935-9827602 GCF_051991245.1 Festucalex cinctus | reverse complement strand
TAATTGCCTAATATTTCTCATTGAGAGAATGCCAGGTCAAATATAGCACAACAGAATCCATAACTTGTCATTTGTGGCTCAAGGCAAACACAACATGCAAAACTGTTGATTTTATAAAAAAGGATACCAATTGGTGGTTTGTTTTTAAGTGAAATGTATTGAGATATTGTTTATCCGAATGCACGATGATTCTATCGGATTTTCAGGAAGATACTCAAGCGCTGAAACATTCGACAGCTGCTCTTATGTAACCTCCCCATTATATTGCAAATCCCCAGAAATTTGCTCTTCAAACTAACTAAATTGCTCCTCAAATATAATTGATTAGCAAATTTGCTCCTCAAAGTAACAAAAATATTTCGAGCCTTGAGTTAATATGTAGGTGGGCACATCAATGAATTTTGAGCGTCTGTCATTCGTCAATTATCAACAGTTGGGACGCCCTTCCGTCATTGTCAATATTTCAAGCCAAAACTACATCATCAAAAATCCATCAACATAGTTTTAACCGGGCTTCCGTCATCACGAAATTATAGCCACTATTTTAGGATCAACAGTAAGTTTCATGGCAGTCCGTCAATCGTCAGCATGAGCAAAATGGGTGTCATCGTTTCCGTCATTCGTCAGCGAAACGGGCATCCGCCACTGACATATTGAGAAGATCCAGTGGTACTGACCCAGTTAATAGGGATGTAACAATATCCAAACATCACGGTACGATATTATCACAATATGAAGGTCACGATACGATAATTATCACGAGATTGTTGGCGATATTTAAAAAAGATCACAATATTGTAAAAAAAGTGAGCTCATACTAAAACAAAACAAAACAATATTGTGCTTTTGTACATAACAGCAATGCATATAAACCACCTTACAATCTCTAATAACAATATTGAGGTACTTACTTGCGATTGCAAGCACACTGATCGCTTCACAAGCCAATTAGATTCCCCTTCATCTGACAATTAGCATAGATTTTAAAGGTAGAAGGCCAAAACATCCCTATTAAAGTTAAATAGCAATAATAAACTAGCCACTAGAGGGTGCTAGAACTGCACAAATGGAAATAAACTGACTTTTTTTTAACAAATGTGTTCCTTTTAAATATTGTGAACATGACGACGACGATATTGTGGCAGTTTTAATATCGCGATATCACGATATTGCCCTTATCGTGACATCCCTACCAGTTATTGATGATTACATTGACGGCTGAACTTGAAACACACTTCCGGCTATTATTAATCTGTCAATTTTTCGAAGTTTCAAAACAAAACGGGTGTCCGTCATGAACAGATTGCAGGACCTTCTGTCAATATTGACGGAATACCAACCGACACGGTCACGGCTGCATTAGCATTTTGATCAAGCGATTGTTGCAGTCCATCTCTGACTGCTGCTTCTTAGAATCTGAACGAACTCATGCATTGACTCTACAGTTAGTTCACAGGTGGCTAAGAGACACTTTTCTTCGATTGGTCTGGCCCGTCTGTCCAATATTAGCCCTCTGCCCCATCTGCACGATGGCCTCTGGTCTTGTTTTGTAAAGGACACACAGAATCAAAAAGAGCAAAAGGCTTTTGGCTGCCATTTGCCCCGTCAGCCCAATCCAACTTCTGTCACAAGGCCAGACCTCCGCTTTCATTTGAGCATTGATGACACTGTCGCAGGTCTCCACCTGTGCCCTCCTCTTCTGATCTGGGCGTCCGCCATGCTGGGAAGATCAACAGCGGGACACCATCATCTCCCCGAGTGTTTCCGCACCAATACACATGGAGATTATCGGGATTGTGAGGCGTTAGAATCGCTATCTTTCATGCTTGACCTGAGATCGATGTACATATGTCTTTTTCAGTCTGGTACTTCAGCGATTGCCATGCATATTCATATAGCGGCCAATCAATTTGCTTTAGAAATTCATGTTGGTGAAACACCTCCAGAATTAGGCGCTGATCAATAAGGATAATGTTTTTGTCCCTCTGATGGATTCGAACTAATGCAGTGTCATCAGGACAATGACTTGAACTCTGGCTGACGTGTCTTTGCACATGCTTGATCATCCGTTAATCTGCCTCATGTCTAAGTTATTCAAAGTCAAAAAACAAAACGCAAATAAGATTTTCACATTTTCGTTTTTGTCTGTTTGCCTTTCAGCAGCTCAAGTTAACTTGTAATATAAATAAACCACAGTATGTTATGAGGTGTCAACATTAGTGCATTAATTTTTAGTTAATTTAAAGTTCCTTTAACGGCACTAATTTTTTTAAAACGCGCGATTCATGACCGCCGCTTACTTTCACAACGCAGGAGACTCCCCACGTCAAACTTTGACAGTAATAAATTTAATAATAATGTTTCTATTTGTGGAGTCTAGGGTCAAGCTGTATTTTACAATTTAAGAATATGCAGAATTTCACAAGTTACTTCACGTTAAAGATTCGATAGCTCTTAATACAAAAAGAAAAATGCACTGAGCTGTCACCAGTGTCTTACAAATGCAATTATGCCATCTAGTGGCAGAAAAAAAATGACCTCAACACAAATCAATGTCACACGTGTTTATTACAACTCAACTCAACTTTATTTATAAAGCGCTTTAAGAACAGGCGTTGCTGTATACAAAGTGCTGTACATAAACATCAGTTTTGCAGTAAACAAGAACAAAGCAAACATTTTGCGAGTGAGAATACAGGTTTTTGTTGTTTGTTTGTTTTTTTACAAGTAAATCAGTAAATAAATAAGAAGTAGTGAATAAAGAGATAAATAAAATAAATACATAGATAAGTAGACTAAACATCAAACAGTACAATACATCTTTTTAATTTGAAGTAGTATGAAATTACTGTATCAGACTAAAAGATGCAGCCATAATTCTATTAGTTTAACATTTGTTCCACGTCTATGTTAACAAGAGTATGACAACTTGTACATTTAGAACAGATATTTGCAATTGCTGGTACATTTTAATCACCTGACACCCCTAATATAAATACAAAACAGAAGGTAATTGTGGACAGGAAGAGAAAAGAGTGATTATCATCTATGGTAATACCATTTAATAAATCAGATTAATGATGTGGGTTTCGTGTTTCTGGACCAGAACACGCGTAAATAGTGTGGCTGATGAACTTGAGATGAGGCAGCACATTGGTGGAGTGCTGCCTGACATGCTCTTGGATGGTGAGAGGTCCTCAGCAGTGCCTTGTCCAAATGGTGGCAATGGCCAGCTGGGGCTTTTGGCTCGCACATTTAGCACCTAGTGGCAGCTCACAAGCTAATCTGGTGGCAGGTGATTATGTGGCCTTGCTCTATTACTTCCTCAACACTGCTCTGGAAGCTGTTTTTAGGTATGAAATATGTGAAAAATGGTAGAAAATTAACATTAAAAAGTGTATGTTTTTAGAAGTGCTTAAGTTCATGCCACCTGAGCAAATTGCCTGCGACGGAAAGGCAAGGCTAATAATTCGTAGTCCTGACTGCGCCAAGAGCCACAACTTGACAGATGACACTTCAGGTTCCGGCGGGCGCTGTTCTACTTAAGTCCTTTAGGTGTCGATCATGCACATTTCAAAGTGTTGCTGGCAATCAGTCAGATGGAGGAAGACACTATCTGGATTCAGAATTTGAATCCCAAAAAAAACAGTGTAAAAAAGAATACCATGTGTCTCTCTCTTAACTCATTCACTCCCAGCTGTTTTACTGGATTTTGACTGATTTTGCAAGGCCCACAGAATATTGTGTTCTATTTGTTATAAAAACATGGAACCTAACAAAAGAAGGTTTAGCAAGAATATTTTTATGTTTCCGTTTTGCAGCAATTAGCATTGTAATATAGCTATTCAGAAATACCTGCTGGCCGTTTTTGTAATAACTACCTTTGATTCAAGCGTTCTCTTCAGTTCAGAGGCTGCATCAAAGCCTTCTGTATGCTCTAGCATTTAAAAACAAAAAAACGTATAAATACGTCTTTGGGAGCAAATGAGTTAATTGTGCGTTATGTGTAAAGAAAAAAAGCAAAGCTCTGCACAATAATTGTTTATCTGGTTCACCAGGAAAGGCTTAAAGTTTAGAAAATGTACCAAATTTCTGACATGCCACAAAGTCATCTGATGGTTGTCCAACTGGTTGGGAGCTGCGTATCATTCCTCATTCAAGCAAGGCTTGTCATGGTTTGGGTTGATTTTCTTACTTTTGTCAGGTCTCAGGTTTAATTTTGGTTTAATTTGATTTTGTTCACTCATGATCTGTTTTGCGTTGTTGTCTTTGTGTGCCTCCCTAGTCTTGTCATTGTCATATCCACCTGTGTTTGCTTGCCCTTCCTCATGTGTCAACCAATCAGCATCCTCTGCCACTTGTGTCTCGCCCAGCTGTGTCTATTTGTGTCAATTAGTGTGTGCGTATTTAGTCACTTGTCTCCCCGCTGTCCTTGGTCGATTCATTGTCCTTTTCCTCATGTCATGCTGCCGGTTTTGTTCCACATCTTGTCTCAGTTTACCCTTTTGGACTTTGTTGTTTTTGTTTCTTAGTTAGTAGCTAATTTTTACCTCCTCATTTTTGTTTATGAAACTTCTTTTTTGACCTCATTCTTCACCTCCTCGCCCTGCTTCCCTGCATTTGGCTCATCAACCACACCTAAAACCCAACAAGACTAGGTTGACCAGAAGTCCCGAATTGACCTGGACAGTTGCCATTTTGAGCCGTCGTTGCCAAGTCCCAAGTCACCAAGCGCATTGTTCTGTCTCGATGTTACGCAGGTCCCTTCCCAACATTGCATTGTTGTTGTTTTTTTGCCATGTGTATGTCAATTAGTTGTTATAGCGATTCATAAATTACTTCCCATTTACTTTCACATTCTCATCTGCACCTACTCGCTATCAGGCATGTTTTCGTCATACCGGAACTAGAACTAGTTCCTGATTTTCTGGCTACGAATCATGGGTAATGTAGTCCTAATCCAAACTGAGCTTGTTTTGTTATAATGCTGTCAGGATTGAACAAAAATAGGTTGGATAATGGTGAGTGTGTTACAATGTTTAGCGCTGTTGAACGGTGCTCTCAAACATTATAGCATAACTGTCACCCAAGCATTTAGCCTTAGCTAAAGTAATAACACATGATAACACGACACAAGATTGCCCCCTTCAATGAATACGATTCGACGAATATAGTCCATCTTCCATAACACCCCATTGACAACTTAAGTAATTTGATTGATGTATTTACAGGTGTTAACAACTCAAAAGCTTTCCACAACCTCTCAAACGACCAATGTCATATAAAGTATCATTTAAATGAACTACAGTATTCCTTACGTTTTTTTGAACCTTGTATATTCCCTTTTTTGCCTTCACTGCCAGCAAACATTGTGACTCTCGCCACCGAAAGTGGATTTTGACGCATGTGTTTTCAAACGTGCTCTTTTTAAAGCAGCCACACACCAAAGTTGCCACCCGCTGCGTCAATCCATGTCTGCTCACATTAGGCAGCCAAAAGAGCTTTGGGAAGCAGTAACAACTGGCCTACTTTGGGTCAAAATGACTGAAATTACTCTCTGGCGACTTCCAAGCTGCATAATAGTGATACAGGTCGGATGCAGTGGGGGAAAAAAAGGATTCATGTACCTTAAATATTGCCAAAATAAATATGGAGAAGACAGACCCCCGTCATGAAGAAGTCAATCAAACTCTTAAATGTTTAAATGGGCTTCTATTGAAGTCCCACGGGGGCCAGTGAAATTGCTTCTTCTTAGGTTACCTAAAGATAGTTAAAAGCAAATGACAAAATGTTCTTTTCTTGCCCCCTTTTCACATTCTTTCTCTCTTCGGCTGGGCCTGGTTGAGTGACAGGTACAGGCTGTGACAAACAGGGCTCGTAACGTGCTCTCAATCTGTCAGGGCTGATTGCGTTGGCCTCATTTGCTGACATAAAAAAAAAAAAAAAAAAAGGAGGTTGCTGATGAGATTTTAAGATATATTGTGTATTTAAGTCACTGGGATGTGGCTTTTTGCAGTGTCCAGGTTCAGATCAAGACCCAAAATAGAAATCTGGTTACACCTTTTTATACAGAACGTGAATTAATCTATTCCAGTAAACACGGATAAAACACCAATTAGAGCGTTTGACATTTGGTGACCCAGTATAAATTGACCCACTTGGTTCCCAGGTTTGGGAAACACTCATTTGAAATGGCAGCAAGCAAGAGTTCCTCCAAGTCGGTGTTTGCAGTTGTCAACACTATCTGATCGATTCCGCAAACTGCCAACAAACTCTTTGTTCATTAGTCAGTTCATATGTTAACACTTGGCTGATGTAAGACATTAGGACCGCACCATTTTGGATTTTGAGCTTAGGGTGGAAGTAGGAAGTGGTTCCATCGTGATTGGAAAACGTCATTTTTGGCACAGGTGGGCAGGGCTCGACCATATGCAACAGGGGTCGGCAACAAGCCATTAAAAACACAAACAAACATTGGGAGGCACATTTCACATTGCAGACCGTTGTGGGAGTGAGCACAGCAGATTTACTTCCCGGCCAATGAAAATAGCTCCCCCACATTCTCTTTAAAGGGTGTGTCAAATAAAACATGCCCGCCTGCCAAAATCTCAAACACAGTAAATAGACAAAAATGAAGATGTGCCAATTTGTACAAAATACAAAAAATAGAGCCCAAAAGTTCTTTCTGCACGTAGCAAAAACATTTTTTACTTTTGGAAAAAAAAAAACCTCTTAGTTGAATTTTACTTTCAGATAAATTAGTTACCTATTTCAGTCCTCCTCGCATTAATTAAATCAAATATTTATCAATTATCCTATATATAGCTATTTACAAACATGATTGTATGAGGCATGAGCAATACTGTATTTCTTTTTTTAATAAAGTTCATGTAGCACGTGACGTAGCCATGTTGCATTAAAATTTATTTAATGCCCATGTTTTGGGGTCGAATAACTCAGAAAATCTTCACCAGGTGTCACAAATTGGCTCTTTCGGGGCATATTTTGAATTAAAAAAAAATGTTACAAGAGCAACATAATCCTCAAATTCATAATTACATTTGAAAAATGTAAGTAATTTAAAAATAGATTAAATACCGTAAGTGACACAGCAGATGGGATGAACGAGCCACATGCGACTCTGGAATCGCAGATTGCAGACCCCTGAGTTATAATCTATAAAGTAAACTGAATTTATTTACAAATTCACCCTGAACAATTTGCTCAATTTTGTGTTTTGTGAAGGTAATAATCTAAGGTCGGCATAACAATGACCTGCGACCAAGATTATATGTTACACAGTCTTGGTAGAGTTTCACAGCATATAGTACAATCGAACAGATTTTGTCACCTAGATTTCCAGCCTTGTCATGAAGAAGTTTTTGTCAAATTGATGATGATGAATGAGACCGTGTCCTCCTCCATCTAACCTGTTCCATGCGTCTTTAGAGAAAATGAATAAAAGCACCATCAAGGCGACACACAGGGCCCCTCCTAACAAGCTAATGTAGGAAAAAGTAGGGACATGCATTAAAATGATTAGTCATGGCCGGTAATATATTTGGGCCCTTTTTGGTCCGTGCAGACTTCTAAAAATAAAGCCCCAAATGACATCTCGCGGATTGAGAATTTATCTTCAACCATTTATTTCAGTCAGTTCTCTCCTCACTGTTCCTTTTTCTTCCTCCAAGCTAAAGGGTCAGTGATTATTATGCTTTACCGCGTGGTATGCATCACTATGCTAGAGTTAAAAAAAAAAAAAAAAAAAAAAAAAAAAAAAGCTCTTTATTAGCCTCTCCGCCACGGCCGTATCGATGGTGAGCTCAGGTGCACGCATGGTCTCAGATGCTGTTGCTATTTTTTCTTATTGTCATTTATTGGATTTGAGCAATTTAAGTGTCACTGGAAAAAATATCTTACGCCAGCTTGTGTAGCTTCACTTTCTTACCTCACAGTGTCTTTTTTTTTTTTTGTTTCTTTTGTAAAAGACAGAAAAAAAGTCAACAAATGCTGAATTGGTTGATTCAGTGGAAAAATTCCTCTACTGTGAATCATCGGTGAGTTGTGATTTTGAAGTGGATCGATAGTTGTTCTTTCATTGATTATTTGTACACAGGATTTTTTTTCTTCTTAAAATTGCATGAAATTAGTGCAATTTTCTATTATTCTGATTTCTAGTTACTGATCATAAAATGGCCACCATCATGTGATACTGATACCTTAAAACATATTGAATTAACATTGACTGCCTTATTAATTTCTAATATTCACATTTCATCTTTTTTTTTATTTGACATAAAGCAAAATGCTATCCGGTAATACGATTTAACTTATTCAAACCCAAAAACTTATAAATATGTTTTTTATACCTTGTCGTGCACTCCCCAAAACGTATTTATACTTTTTTTTTTTTTTTTTTTTTTTTTTTTTTTTTTTTTTTTTTTAATGCTAGAGCATACAGAAGGCTTTGATGCAGCTTCTGACCTGAAGAGGCCGCTTAAAGCAATGGACGTTATTACAAAACGCAGGTAGCATTAGAGTATAAGAGATCAGCCAGGGCCTTTTGCAACAAGCTCTTTTTCCCAGTTTTTCCCCAGGTTTGTGAATAATGATGAAACTCAGCTAACTATAATGCTAATTGCTGCAAAACGGAAAGAGATACATATATACTTCTTGATGAAAGACTAAACTTTCTTTTGGTAGTTTCCATGTTTTTATAGCAATTGAACACAATATTCTTGTGGGTCTTGCATAATCAGTCAAAAGCGAAGGGGGTTGCTTCAGTGAAAATGGCTGCAAGTGAATGAGTTAATCAGCATGATTATTGAGTTTAGAACATTCCACTTTACCCTCCCAACATATAAAAGTGAAAAATACTACTGTAAGTCGACATCTACTGTACATGGTTCACGGCCTCTCCACCACTGTTGGAAAAGTGAAACTTCCTGTTGCAAAGGGAAAAAAAGTCTCTTTGCTGGTTCAAATTCTGTCAAATGTAGGCTTCTCACATTGTGAGAAACAGAAATCAGACAGCTGTCCCCTTCAGCAAAATCAGCATTTTCTGGGAGAGTTTGTATTGCCACAGTTGTGTAAAGTTGCATCACTTTGTGGTCGGAATGACCTCATAGTGGTTTGCCTTCTACATCACCTACTGGCTCCTCTATTTCTATTGAAATATAGTGGGAATGTGCTGTTATTTCTGCACACAGGAAGTAAAATATCCGATTAGATATATAGCACTTCCCACCTGACGCAACAGCCAATCAGATTCAACCGTGAGAGTGTTTCTTCTTCGAGGGTTAAAACATTAATGTTTTGCTTTAAAGTAACATCAGTAAAGGCAAGTGGGGTTTGAAGCTGTTTAGTTGTTTACATTCGGAACTTGGTGAGTGGGAGGCAAGCATGCGGAAATTTAAAACAAGAAAACATCACAGATGAAAGTCTTTTTGAAACTGCTTGTTGTTACTGTTATGGTTAATGGATAATGTCCAGCTTGAATACAGCAAAACATCAAACTCTACTTAAAAAAAAATGACATCAAGACACTTCTACTCTTCTATCCATCCATCCATTTTCTTGACCGCTTATTCCTCACAAGGGTCGCGGGGGGTGCTGGCGCCTATCTCAGCTGGCTCTGGGCAGTAGGCGGGGGACACCCTGGACTGGTTGCCAGCCAATCAGGGCACACAGAGACGGACAACCATCCACACTCACAAGCACACCTAGAGACAATTTGGAGCGCCCAATTAACCTGCCATGCATGTCTTTGGAATGTGGGAGGAGACCGGAGTACCCGGAGAAGACCCACGCGGGCACGGGGAGAACATGCAAACTCCACCCAGGAAGGCCGGAGCCTGGACTCGAACCGGAGTCCTCAGAACTGGGAGGCGACGTGCTAACCAGTCATCCCACCGTGCCGCCCTTCTACTCTTCTAATGGATGAATATAAATAAATAACTGCTGTTTTCTAACAGCCCTATGTAGGCAATACTAAAAGGATCAAAAAGGATTTAAAGAGGAAGTTAACACCAAGAAATGTTTAAGGTTGACTTCCCCTTTCACGTTCTTCAGTTGTTTACTTTAGGTTTGTACCAAACTCAAGAATTTCTTCACTTTCAATAACGTTGAGAGAGATATTGCAATATTTTTTATTATTATTATTTTTTGTACAACAAGACCCCTTATAGTTTCACAAAGAATTATAATACCACTGTTTTCATATGTTGGTTGTAAGCTAACGTCCCCTTGTGGTTTTTGCCATGTGCACACGTTGCAAACAGATCCGATGCTACTAATTCACCAGCACTGACACTGCTCTGACAGTTTGCTTGAAAAACCTTTGATGGACTGCAACATGCATCCTCTCACGTTGGTTTAATGGTAGAGGTGTGCGTGTGTGTCACACCGCGATTTCATTCATCCTCTTTGTTTACCCCCCCCCCCCCTCTACTTTTTTTATTTTTATTGCTGTGCCTTTCCCCATAAGATTGAAAAATTGAGAGTTTCCTTGTCATTACAAACATCCCTGTTCATGACGATATTATAGGCGTGGGATGTGTGAATGATTTATGTCGCAGTCGATGACTCAGACTTGCATTTCCATACACCGAGAAACGTTGACTGAGATGATACGGGAAAGGACGACATGTGATAGGAGCGATAATATGTATTATGCGGGAGCATTTAGAACCCATCAATACGAGTACTACTACTACTACTATTATAAGTATTATTAATAATAATAATAATAATAATAATAATAAGGTATAAAGATTCAAATAAATTACTGGTATACATGAGTAAATATTTAAATACCACACCCTCTCAAAAGGCACACTATTTTTATTCAAAATGAATAATAACATTTAAAATGGCATAATAAAACTCACGATGCTCAAGAACAGTGGTTCTCAAATTTTTCCCACCAATTACCATCTAAGAAAAAATAGGGGTATCAAAATTAGTGTGATAATTTTGAGTTAATTTAAAGTTCCTTTTTTTTTAATGCGCGATTAATGACCTTCTTTACTTGGAAAGCCTG
This sequence comes from Festucalex cinctus, assembly GCF_051991245.1. Classification (NCBI taxonomy): domain Eukaryota; kingdom Metazoa; phylum Chordata; class Actinopteri; order Syngnathiformes; family Syngnathidae; genus Festucalex; species Festucalex cinctus. The sequence continues at coordinate 9,816,561 of NC_135419.1, read as the reverse complement.
CATTGAGGGAATTCCAACGCAGCAGACACATTCACGTCAAAATTTAACGGTAATAAATTTAATAATAATAACCCATACTGTATATTTGTGGAGACTGGGGTCAAGTTGTATTTTATATTTTTTTTAAATGGGCAGAATTTCACACGTTATGTTGCGGTAAATGCAATTGTGCCATCTAGTGGCAGAAATATGACCTCATCAAAAATGAATATCGCAGCCATTTTTTTAAAGTACAGTACAACTTTTTCTTTTTAACTAACTTAACTTTTTTTTATGAATTATTATGAAATTACTGAATCAATGACTAATAAATGCAGCAATATTTCTATTCGTAACATTTGTCCCACTTACGTTCACAAGAAAACTTTGAAAAAAACATTTTATTGTACATTTAGAACAGATAAAATTTGCAATTAATCGTGAGTTAACTATCGAAGGCATACAATTCATTACAATTAAAATTTGAATCGCCTAACACGCCTAAAAAAAACTACTCAGCTGTCTAAGTACCATCATAATGACCAACAGTAACATCGTAAACGGTAACGTAGTAAAGAGTTAAAGATTAAATGCTAATGTATTGTGCTTTAAAGTTAAGTGCAATTGAACTGTACTAAAAGATGTACTTTACTTCAAAACTTAACGTATATCAACAAGGTTAATTTCAATGTTTGATTATATTTCTTCTTTAAATGTAGCTAAATGTATGTGTATTTAATTCAGCAATTCTTTTGTGTACCACTAGAGGGAGCCTGCAGGTACCACACTTTGAGAATCACTGCTCTAGAATGTATGAGACATGTTCCTGCAATGCAGCCACGTGAGACGATTTGTTTGTTTTGTTTTGTTTTTTGTCTTGATTCTTTCGAGCTACGATGTAAAAATGAGCATCAGAAAAAAAGTTAAAATGTCCAAAATATTGCAATAGTTGATAAACCACAGGACTGAGTTTTGTGGAATTGTACAGTGGCATTTTTATATAGTTGGAGGTGAATGTTTGTCATTCTTGTGTCATTTTCAAACTGTAATTATCAATCTGTCATCTTTCCACCATTGCTAAATTACATTCCGTCTCCACTATTTTATGACTGTTACTGACAAAATGCCCAACACTGTCCAACTTGGTGAGGGGAGGAAGTCAGTAGAAACAATTTGAGGGTTAACATATAAGCAAATAGACCCGCTATGTTAAGTTCTGAGGTTGGATCCCAAAAGCGCAGACACAAATAAGATTTTAACTCTTTATTCACATAACATTGAGAGGTGTAGAACAAACTTTCGACGAGAAACAATGAGAATGCATCGAGAATCACGAGACACCAAGCCCCCTTGGGCTGTGGAGATGCACAGAGGTACAGAGTTAATAATCCAGCAAACACACACTTCCTGGTTTGACTTAAATAGACAGTGAATTGATCGGATTGGTTGTGGCTAGACATGTGGGTAACAGGACTGACATGGAATTGGCTGTTGACCAGAAAAAGATGAAAGATTCTTGACATCACATAGCTCATGACATCACATAGCTCAAAACCAATTTAAACTAGATGCCGATTACATCAGTTCAAAACAGACACTTGACCTCACAGTCATGACCCAAACTTAACCCTGGCGTGACCCAGTCATGACATGCTATGCTCAAGAATGACGTTTTCCTTAAATGTATCTCAGAAGCCATGTTGTGCACCTTCCGAGGCCATTTTAAATCACGAGTGTGTCATCACTCCAGTCTAATTCTAAAAAAAAATCCAAACACAGAAGCTTTCTGAAAGTTAAAACTGCTCGACTGTTTCAATTCTAAGTACTTCATTTACTTGGTTGCCAAAAGGAATTTCTCTTTGCTTGTAGGTATAACATCCGCTTGGTCTCCATGACTGGCAACATAATGGAGAAGATGCTCCCCCCGTTTGAGCCGCGTGTATCTCTAAGCGTGCAGCTGCCGCCGCCCTGGAAGCTCCGAAATAATCCCGCATCCTGGCACGAGTGCTGTAGCCTCAAATAAAATGGGCAGCGACGTATTTTAGCGAACAACGTATTTCATTTATTTTTTTTAAGGGCAATTTGGCAATAGCCTCGATGTTTTTAGGATTCCTAATCGTTCAAATAGCATCCCGCTAAACAGCGCTTCATAAACGTAGAAGGCGCGAGACCGCACAAAGCGCGATCTGTGATTGATTAGCGCAGTGGCACCGGTACAATAGCTCGGAGGGGGTGTAATCCTTAAATAGCGGGTTTGAAGGAAGAGCGAGTCAAGCCAAGAATTCTGATCAGTTGCAAGAGGGGGAAAAAAAAACTGTTCTGGATGTTGTGAGGTGCTTACCAACAATCCATTTATTCTACACAAAAGCTGCAATTTCTGCCAACAATGTTGGCAGCTTCAGCTTGTCGTTTGAAAGTATGAATGGGTTTTAATGACGCATACTGTGCCATTAATTGACAATCACGTTCTTGTCAGTGGAACTATAAATTGAAAGTGCCTTTGAAATTCAGATCTCGAGGATTATACTCATTTACACATCACAACATATTCATGAAATTCTGTTCCGAGGTCAAACTGTTGCCATCACAACAGCTTCTTTTGGGCCTTTTCCTTCATGCCCGCACCTCACGCAACCACACCAGACAGCAATCGCCGGTTTTCCATTACAACTGGCGCACGACGAGAAGGGGGCGGCAACATTTGAACCATCCACGCCAAGCTTGCACTCCCGCATTGCGTGCGGATCTGAGATAACATTTCCCGAGTGGCAAGTCGCGTCAACATTGAACAATATTTACAATTTAATATAGACCACCATGGATGAAATATTGCGATTTACGACCAGCTATTTCTGCCGCTGGAGCTCTCATTCAAGTGAATAGGAACTTCGCGATGTTTTTTTTCAAACCACAAACATTACAAATCCATCCACAAGTACCTTTTCAATTATAAATATAGTTAAGCGTTGTTGTAAAACATTATTATATTTATTGTATATACTGTATTTTCATGACTTTAGCGAAGACCGGCGGGCGCTTCTGCCTCTCTCGTTTAAAACAAGGAAATGGGCGTGTGCCACGGCGTCGCTTGCTGCGGCAGCGGCGTTGCTGTCGGCCAATCAGACGACAGGTGACGTCACGGCCCCGCTAGTGCCCCGACGACCGGCGCTGCAGAACCGCTGTCAAAAAGGGTTCTAAACAGCGGTTACAACGGAATGGCTCGGCCCCGGTCCCGTGGAGACACTAACATCCGGGGACAAAAATTGCCGCTTCCGTGTGGAACCGGTACGGTGGAAAAGCGCCTTTTGTTAATAGTAATTGTAAAAACATTGAACTCCACCTTATATTCTCAGAAAACTATCTGTGGAATGTTTTTCCCTAAAATTGGTCTTCTCGATTACGCCAAGTATTCTATTTTAAATATAAGATCCCCATTTTCTTAAACAATATATTAGGTAACACTTTAGAACTGTTATAAGTAGTTAACTCATTTGCTCCCAAAGACGTATTTATATGTTTTGTTTTGTTTTTTAAAAATGCTAGAGCATACAGAAGGCTTTGATGCAGCCTCTGAACTGAAGAGAACGCTTGAATCAAAGGTAGTTATTACAAAAACGGCCAGCAGGTGGCAGCAGAGTATAAGAGATCAACTGGTGCCTTGTTGCAAAAAGCTCTTTTCCCCAGTTTTAAACAGATTTGTGAATAGCTATATTACAATGCTAATTGCTGCAAAACGGAAACATAAAAATATACTTGCTAAACCTTTTGTTAGGTTCCATGTTTTTATAACAAATAGAACACAATATTGTGTGGGCCTTGCAAAATCAGTCAAAATCCAGTAAAACAGCTGGGAGTGAATGAGTTAATAGATCATTATTAAACTGTTAACGCAATATGACATGTTTAGTATCAGTTAAAAGATTATATATGTTCTTGGGACATTATTCTAAAGTTGCAACTACGTATTCCTCCTTTTTTAGCTGTTGGTAAATGACAAACAGTTTCAACTTTAGATTAACATCCCAATAGCAAACCTACATTACAATGACTTAATCTCTTAACGCACACAGATCAGTTGCATAGTTTGTTAGCTATCTACGTAAACTAGTGAAACCTTTTATAAGAGCAAATGGGTGGAACAAATTCAAGGTACATAAATTTGATGCAATATTTAAAATATACAATTTTTGTACTAATTAGTTGACCCGCAAGCATTTCTGTGTACTGTATTTAACCAAAGAAACACCACAAATGAAATGGTGTTAATTTACTAATAACTTGCTCAAGATACATTACTAATTTATAACGTTTAGTTATAAAGCATTAACATAGTTAATAACTCATTTATAACTCATGAACAGTTTATTAACTCATTCACTCCCAGCCATTTTCACAGAAGTAGTCCCGTTTGCTCCCAGCTGTTTTACTGGATTTTGACTGATTTTGCAAAGCCCACAGAATATTGTATTCAATTGCTATAAAAGCATGGAACCTACCAAAAGAAAGATTAAAGTCTCTTCTTTCATCAGGAAAAAAAAAGTGTTTCTATCTGTTTTTATTTATTTATTTTATTTATTTTATCGGTTTTGCAGCAATTAGCATTAGAAGAGAGCTAAGTTTCATCAGTTTTCACAAATCTATTTAAAATTGTAAGTAATGTAGCTTTTTTTCTAGGTGGCCCTGGTTGATCTCCTTTGTTCTGCTGCCACCTGCTGGCCGTTTGTGTATTAACTACCATTTCTGCAACCGTTCTTTGCAGCTGAGAGGCTGCATCAAAGCCTTCTGTATGCTCTAGCATAAAAAAAAAAAAAAAAAAAAAAAAAACAACGTATAAATACGTCTTTGGGACACTTACAACATTAAAAAAACGTATTTACACGTTATTGGGAGCAATTGAGTTAATGATATTTGACTATCATTATAAATCCTTCACAAAACCCCATTAATAACTAGTAACTCAATGTTTATTAATGATCTATTAACTAGTTATAACAGTAATTAGAAAGTGTTTCCCAAAATGAAATAAATGATGAAAGATGGAATTGTTACAAGCTTTGAAAAGTAAAAATAAAGAAAAAAAAACAGTTACAAGGTTAAGAGCAAAAAAAAAACAGCACTAATCCTCTTAATTCCTACTATGCTATCTTTTAGTATGCTGAGATTGATAGTAGTGACCTATTGGGAGCTACACACACCTCTCACCGACGGTGTCTCAATTGTGACTGCACAAGGAAGTTTCCATGTAGCTGTACATGAGTCCATTCGCAATCGTCTTACTACAGTCTTACTACAGCTAATCAGTGAAATTGTGATCATCTGGAGTGTTTGACATGCTGTAAAGTAACTGACAGCAATTTTGTAAACAGCATGCCAATTTCATATTTTTTTGTTTCAAGATTGATCCTCAGTATTATCAGCATTAGCTTATTTCGTATTTCCAGTGTTTTAAGCTGTTGTACTTATTGATCCTCAGGGTATTTTTATGAAAGCATTTTATAAAGGCCTGTTTTCACCTAATGTGTCCTATTTAAACAAATCTATTGGAAATTTGTGCTGCTATTAGATATGAAAGTAGTAAAAAAAAGTTGCCACATTTTCCTTCTGTTGCATGCGATAGGTTGACTGCAATACATTTTTCTCAGACCGAATACAAGCAGACTCGTATGACTTCACAGAAAACAGTTTGGACAAGTGGAAAATCGCATCTCGTCTCACGGCCGACTTGCTCCCCTCCCTTCAGTCATCCACCATTAGGTTCGCACAGTAACAAAACCTGTTGGCAGTCCGAGTCCTGCTGCTACCTGCTCAAACGGAACTCTGACAAAGCTCCTTTTATCTGACCTGCGAAGTTTGCTTCTCTGAGCGCACAATTCGCTGTGAAGTTATTGAGCAGAGACTCCTTTTTTGTAAGATACATTGAATTGAAATTCATACATGGATGGCATACAGTATTTCTAATGGTAGAGGACTTTACGATTTCTCTTTTTGCTCGTGGACTTTCTCATTTTCTATATTTCCTCACCAGTGTGCCACATTAGATTTTGAAGGTGAATCGCATAAATGGTGAAATTACTTTGGAGGATAAATTCCACCTGAGGGCCTTTCCCCACCCCCGTTTCCTGATTACCAGTGACACCGTGTTGGAAAGTCCTTTCTGACATAGTCGGATTGTCTTAGCTTGAGACTGATGACTGGCAAATTATTCAGTCAATCCGTTTTATTTCTTTTTAAATATGTATAATTTTCTAAGTTGCTCCCTTTGGCTCAAGTTCCTAATTCTGGTTTGGGATTTATCTACAAAAACAGGCCTGGTAAATTAATCTGGGTCATGTCCAGAGCCACTGACATTCCCAGAAGGTGTCTTTAAATAAGTCGAAATGTGTTAACCAACCGCAGTTACGTTCCCAGTCTGCCATTTCACTAAACTCTGCGGTTTTGCCTTAAAGAGAAATTGGAGCTTTTCCTAATGGAAGCAGCATGTCGGTGATTGACTGGCGTGATGACTGTGATTTTAAACAAAGCAGAGTGTTTTCTTTCCCCTACAATTTAAACACTAATTACGCCGTAATATTACACCGCCATCATGCGCGGGCGCTCGGCCAAAATCTCAATCAGTCCAAGGCAAACATTTACAGAGGCCGTCCTCTGCGTTGAAGGTCGGAGCCGTTGCAGATATGAGGCGCGCGTGCAACGGGGCCACTCGGATATTGTGTCGGCTGCTTCCATGCGCATTTCCATGATGATATGTCGGCGAGCGCCCACACATGACAAGAACATTGTTTTGTGTGGGCGCACTGGAGAGAGTCAGAAGGAAAAATATCAAACTGGTCCCGTAGCCACCCGCTGAACAACCCGCCCCCCCAATCGGTCGCTGTGTATGTTTGTTTTGAAACTGAACTCTGTGAGGTGGCTGGAACAAAAGGTTTGGAAACACTGTTGCCAGAACAACTTTTCGGGGGTATTTGTACTTTTTAATAACGTATGTGTAAGTGAGCAAAAGAGTGAAACAAACATAAATGGGGGCTACAGAATTTTTGTATGCATTTTAATTAATGTTGTCAAAGTTGAAGCGTTAACTAATTAATCACAAAGAATTATCACATGAATCATGTATTAATTAATTAAAGTTAGCACAAATTGTGTGTTGAGCAGTAAACATAACTACATGCATTAAAGTACAGTGTATAACATTCAGAATATTTCTTTTTTTTTTTTTTTTGCAAGTGTAACCCAGACTAAAATAAATATAGTCTATACTGATTAAACCAATATATAGTAATTGAAATAGAAGTTGTTTTCTAGTGTTAAACTATAAATACTTTTTTTGTCATTTACATTATAAAAAGTTATTTTGTGCAAGTTCAAGTTTGTTTTAATTGCATACGAAATTGCGTAGTTTCTTTTTCTTTTCTTTCTACAACCTAACTTGTACCTGTCAATCTTACATTTCTGTACTGTCATTGGTTGATGTACTAGCCATGTCCAATCCGGAAGCGATGGGTGTAGTCATACGTGGAATGTTCGAGAGTCTGTAAGCCTTTCACTAGTGTAAGCTAAGCTGTCAAGTGAGCAGACACTCGAGGAGCCATCTGGTGAAAATAGTCTTTTAAACCAGTGGATGCAGAGTCTGCTGTCACGTTTTGGACTGTTTTTAACCCGATGTAATGTGAGTACCTCATGTTATGTTTCTATTGTGCTCAGACGAAATGTTTGTGCAGACGATTTAAATGCTAATCGCGGCTAGCGACGTAGCATGCTAACGCTAAGGCTAGCGGAGTTCTGTGCCTTTTTATATCGAGTATGAAGGTTTGAACTATATTTAAAATTAAAGAGACACTTTTTGATGCACAGTGGACCAAGGAAACTCTTTTTGGACCCTTCTGCTGTGGATTGGAAGTCGTCTCGTGCCTTGTGGATTGTGCTTAAGCTGGAGTCGGATGTCGGTCGTTACCGAGTGACGGGTTTCCATCGCTCATCACCCATCACGTGTCATTCGCTACCCTAAACCTGTGGATTCGTGAGTACTATCAAAACCGTGCACGTGCCAATTTGTTTTTGCTTGCTTTGCAAGTGAAGGGACCAGTTTTTATGTTTGTAAGGTCACACCGCACCCGAGCAACATCAGGCCTGCAACTATAACTGGACTATATATTTTTTGCTGGGACACATTCGCATTTAACATTTGACACACACAACCCTTTTTCTCTTTCCCCCCATTTAATGGTCTTTTTATTATTTGTGTTTACTAAAATGGTTCATACTGTTTGTAATTGAATTTACTGTGTTTGTGTATTTCTTTTAAATGGTATATTGATCTACACAATATTCCCCAGTACTTTAATTATTATTCTTAGTGGGTAAAAGAGGTAAATTAATACTATTTTCCCTGCTAAGTGGAGGCACCGCCAAATTCTAATTTACGCCAAACTTAAGATATTTCTATTCTTGCATCTCCTGTTTACTAAGTAAATTGAATTAGTTGTTAAAGTACCCAGGACCCCGCTCATAGTACTACAACCCCATTAACCAGTGTTAATTCCATAGCTACATGAGACGGGTGTTACATAAATTGGAGGCACCGCTGGGATTTCTTTTGTCATAATTCAAGGTAAATTGGAACAAGTAAATTGAAGACTATAGTATTCTAGAAGTTGTTAAATAGCAGTACATTTTATTAAACTTTATAGCTTTATATTTTTTTTTTTGAGAATGGCCACACAAAGTAATGTTCGCTTACCCAATATACACAATTGGTGCAGAGGTGAAGGTGTAGAGCTAGCACACTCCCTGATAGCACAAGGCATACCAGAAGAGACTCGAATTGAAGATATTGAGCGAGTACTCGAAACTGTCAAAGCTTTAGGAAAAGTAAGAGTACGAGGCAAAATGTTTGATCCAGAGAGCAAATCATTAACTGTGCTCTGTGAATGTCGTGAGGAAATAGACTCAACTAAAATTCCCCCTGAAGTAATCTCAAATGATAGAGGAGATACATGGACACTAGTCCTAGCAGAACAAGAAATCAGGTCTGACCTTTTCTCAGAGAAACTGGACAAATTTCTCCAAGAGGAAGGAAAGTCTCTTGATGATCTCCAGCAACTATACAGTCCTTCTCCTCCATGGAACCAAAATCCGGAGTCCCTCATTCGTGCAGTAAGTGATGCATTGCAACCCTCTAGGACAAACGAAAGCAGTTCCTTCAGGCGTCTAAGAACATTCTCTGGAATCAGCCCCACTCCAGTTGGAGAAGACAGCTTTGACAACTGGATGGAACAAGCAAAGTTCATGAGTGAAGAATATGAGTACACAGATAAGGAGAAGAAACGCAGAATTGTCGAAAGTCTCAAAGGACCAGCTTTGGAAATCATTCAAGCTGTGCGCATGTCAAATCCAGATGCAAGCCATGTGGACTATATACAAGCCCTGGACAGCACTTTTGGAACTACAGAATCTGGAGAAGAACTGTATCTCACATTTCGAGCACTTCACCAAAGTTCAAGTGAGTGTTTGTCAGACTTTTTGCTCAGATTGGAAAGAACACTGAACAAGGTGGTGAGAAAAGGAGGCCTTCCAGTCAGTGACGCTAACAAAGCAAGATTGGAGCAACTCATTAAAGGTGCAGTTGAGGCCGATATCATGCTACTTCAACTCAATCTCAGAGAAAGGAGAAGCAACCCCCCATCCTTCCTCAGCTTGCTGAAGGAGATACGAGAAGAAGAGGAGCGAGAGACAGCCAGACAAAAGCTGAAAAAACCCACAAAACAGTATGTGCGCGCCGTGCAAACAACTGATGCAGAGTCAGTGAATAGTCAGTCCGCTGATCTTCACAACGAAATTCAAGAACTTAAAGGGAAATTAAAAACCTTGAAAAAACAGTCAGCAGAACATAAGAAAGGGTCCAAAGAGAGGAAAAAATCTAAGCAAGAGTCAATCGATGATGTACAACAGTTAAGAAAAGAGGTTGAGACTCTACAACAACAGGTAAGTGTAATGTCAGTCAAGCCAAAAGCTAATTCAAGAAATTTTGATCAGCGTCCCAAATACAAACCTGAGAATAGTCCAAATTCTGCCCAGTCCAAACCCAAGACAACCAAAGAGTCAGGTTATTTTTGCTATAGATGTGGAGAGAATGGACATATTGCTCCTAAATGTACAGCTCCCGAAAACTTGCAAAAGGTCATACAAAAGCTAATAAGACAAGTGCGAAGGAGTCCAGGAGTACCACAAGACAGCCCAGACGATGCAGAAGAATGCATTGCACATGTCAACACTGCCCATGTACCCAGTTTTGGTTCAGACATTCCAGAAGGTCTGATTGGTCCACCTTCTATAGCGCCTATCAAAGTCAATGACATTTCATGCAATGGTCTGATGGATTCAGGATCCACAGTAACCATCATCTTTGAAAATTGGTACAAAGAAAACATCCCAAATGTACCAATTCACCCTATTTCCACTCTTGCCATCTGGGGTTTATCTGCAGACTCTTATCCCTACCGTGGCTATGTAGTTGTGGAGATGGAATTTCCTGAAGAAGCAACTGGAGTTAAAGGTCCCATTACTGTCCTGGCTTTAATCTGCCCTGAGACACCACAAGGTCATGAAACGCCTGTTGTCGTTGGCACCAATGCTTTTTTGTTTCACAGACTGTTCAGCATTTACAAAGAAAATGGAAGCGAATGCAAAGTAAGTTCCATGAGAATCCAAGCAGTCTATGATCAAATACAAGCCCAGCCAGTACCATCAAGTGAAGAAGACAAACCACTTGGGGAAATAAAATGGCAAGGTCCTGGTCCTCTTACACTAGCTCCAGGTCAAGAGTTCTATGCCAAATGTAAGGTATCCAATAAAACTGCTAAGCCTCAAGATGTAGTCTTAGTTGAGGCACCAGCCTTGTCACAACTTCCATCAGGTGTGCTAGTACAACCAGGTGTTCTACCTGAAAGTTGCATTGATGAGAACAGCTTCCCAGTTCTTTTGCACAACGAGTCAGAGAAACCCACCTGTATTCAGGTGGGGACTGTCATTGCGCAAATGCATGCGGTTGATGTAGTCACCAACCCGCAAGTGTTTGAAGCACAATCTACCTCTTTAGATCTCAATCTTTTTGACTTTGGTGACTCACCTGTCCCAGAAGAGTGGAAGAATAGGCTAAGGCAAAAGCTAGTTAAGAAACACAATGTTTTCTCACTCAATGAATGGGATGTTGGGTTAGCCAAGGGAGTAGATCACAAAATCAGGTTAAATGACTCAACCCCTTTTCGAGAGCGGTCACGTCGTTTAGCTCCAGCTGACATTGACGATGTGAGACGACACTTACAGCAGTTACTAGAGGCAGGGATTGTCAAAGAGTCTCGCAGCCCCTATGCCTCGCCAATAGTAGTCGTTCGCAAGAAGAATGGTTCCATCAGAATCTGTATTGACTACAGAACCCTGAATAGTCGCACCATACCAGATCAATACACAGTCCCTCGTATTGACGACGTGTTGGATTGTCTCTCAGGTAGCAAATGGTTTTCCGTCCTGGACCTTCGAAGTGGATATTATCAAATTGCCATGTCTGAAGAAGATAAAGAAAAAACAGCATTTATCTGCCCACTTGGATTCTACCAGTTTGAGCGGATGCCTCAAGGTATCACAGGAGCTCCAGCTACTTTTCAGCGGCTCATGGAGAAAGCCGTTGGGGACATGCATCTTCTCCAAGTCATTGTATATCTTGATGACATCATCGTTTTTGGCAAAACTCTAGAAGAACACGAGCAACGTCTCCTGAAAGTGTTAGATCGACTCGAAGAGTTTGGACTCAAATTGTCCATTGACAAATGTCAGTTTTGTCAGTCTCAAGTAAAATATGTAGGCCACATTGTGTCTGAAGCCGGCATTGCTACAGATCCTGAAAAGGTTGCTGCGGTGGAAAAATGGCCAGAGCCGACCGACCTCAAATCACTCAGGTCATTCCTAGGTTTCTGCGGCTACTATCGCAGGTTCATAGCCAATTACTCAAGCATAGTTCGCACATTAACCGAGCTCACCAAAGGCTATCCACCTACTCAAAAAAGTAGCAAAAACAAAATCAAAGATCCAGATAAGACTTACCTGAAACCTTCTGAACCATTCAAAGAGCGATGGGATGAGTCTTGTCACAAAGCGTTCAAGAACATTATTGAGTGTTTGACAAATGCACCCGTTTTGGTTTTTGCAGATCCTGCCAAACCTTACATATTGCATGTAGATGCTAGCCTGAATGGTTTAGGAGCCGTCCTAAATCAAGAATACCCCGAAGGTCTTAAGCCAGTGGCTTTTGCCAGTCGCAAACTCAGTGAATCCGAACACAATTACCCAGTGCATCAACTTGAATTTTTGGCACTGAAATGGGCAGTTGTAGACAAATTTCATGACTACCTCTACGGTGTGAAATTTACAGTTAGAACCGACAACAATCCTCTAACGTATGTGTTGACAACAGCCAAGCTAAACGCTGTCGGACATCGTTGGCTTGCAGCTTTAGCCACATACGACTTCAACATTCAGTATCGGCCCGGTCGTCACAACATTGACGCCGATCTGTTATCAAGACAACACAGTGGTAATGAGAAATGGATGGAAGTTCCTAAATCCGCCATCAAAGCGATTTGTAAATCAGAATCTCCAACCAATTCAGCTAGAATTGTTGACCAGCTTGGCGTTCCACCTGCAGCTATACCCGAAGCCTATGCTTTTCCAGTGAGTCTAGGAGCGCATGATCTTGACCAACTATCTGCCAAAGAACTTAAAGCAGCTCAAGATCTTGATCCAGTCATTGGTCCTGTCAAACAAGCCATTCAAGCAGGCCAACCACCAGTTACAAACAAAACAGATTCACGTGAAGTAACTCTGCTTTGTCGAGAGAGTTCAAAACTTGAACTGAAAGATGGATTACTCTACAGAAAGAGAAATCCACCAAATTGCACCGAAACCCAACAACTGGTTTTACCCGAAAGATACCGAACTTTGGCCATGAAATCTTTGCATGATGACTGTGGACATCTTGGAGTGGAAAAAACTTCTGAGTTACTCAAAGACAGATTCTATTGGCCACGCATAACATCTGATGTGGAACAATATGTGAAGACATGTGGACGTTGTGTTTCACGTAAAACTCTCCCACAACGTTCATCTCCTTTGCATCAAATCACCAGCAATGGACCACTAGATCTTGTATGTATTGATTTTCTTCAAATTGAGCCAGACAAGAAAGGCATAGCAAATGTACTTGTTGTAACTGACCATTTTACGCGTTACGCACAAGCATTTCCCACGAAAGACCAGAAGTCAGTCACCGTCGCAAAAGTGCTTTGGGAAAAGTATTTTGCTCATTACGGACTACCTGCCAGAATACATTCTGATCAGGGAAGGGATTTTGAAAGCCGACTCATAAAAGAGCTATTATCCATCCTTGGTGTCAGAAAATCAAGAACATCTCCCTATCATCCGCAAGGAGATGCACAACCCGAACGTTTCAACCGAACACTATTGTCAATGCTCGGAACACTTGAAAGTGTGAAGAAACAGCACTGGAGTCAACATATCAGTCAGTTAGTACATGCGTACAACTGCTCCAAAAACGAGTCCACCGGATATTCGCCATACTATTTAATGTTCGGCAGGAATGCAAGATTGCCTATTGACATCTGTTTTGGCGCAGCTTTCAATAGCAACACAGAAGCCTCTCATCTTCAGTATGTTGACCAAATGAGGAAAGACTTAAAGCAAGCTTACCGCTTAGCTATGGAATGTGCCACAAAGAACCATCTAAGAAACAAATCCCGCTATGATAAACAAGTGCGAGATCAACCACTACAGGAAGGGGACAGAGTCTTGATCAGAAATGTTGGCCTTACGGGTAAACACAAGCTTCAAGACAGATGGAAATCTATTCCCTATGTAGTACTTCAACAGTTACCAAACTTGCCCGTGTACAAAGTGAAACCGGAACAAGGACCAGGAAGTGTCAAAACGTTGCATAGAGATCATCTCCTTCCTATTGGCTACCTTGTCCGATTGCCTGATCACACCCAACTACCTGACCGTGTCAAAACCCCAGTTACCAGACAACAAAGAAGACTTAGGTCCAGTAAAGAAGATTCAAACGTTGAGGATAGCTACTCCGATTCAGAATCTGAGTATGAGCATTCTTACAACTACCCAAACCATGACAATGATCAATTCTGTAGACTTGCTAAAAGTCCGGAACAAATTATTTCAGATAACTCAAATTCTGAGAATTCCTCATTTTCAGAAAGTGAACCAGAAACCAGACAAAGTGACACCGATCAAAATCAGTCTGAAAGTCAACGATCAAATTTAGAAACTGGAACAATTGAAGTAGAAACTGATGTTGAGACAACAGTACAAAGTCCGAAAATCCGAAAATCTACCAGAAAAGTTAAACCAGTCATCCGTTTGACATATGATAAGCCTGGAACACAAACTGAAGAACCTGTTACCATAGTTCACCAAGGCATGATAATTCAGTTGAACCTAAATTCTCAGGAAAAACCTTCTAGACACATTAAAACTAAGAAACACCCCTCCAGAGTTCAATACTCGCCTTAACTCTCAGGTTAGATGAGGACATCTAAACCTTTTAGAAGGGGGAGAGTGTAACCCAGACTAAAATAAATATAGTCTATACTGATTAAACCAATATATAGTAATTGAAATAGAAGTTGTTTTCTAGTGTTAAACTATAAATACTTTTTTTGTCATTTACATTATAAAAAGTTATTTTGTGCAAGTTCAAGTTTGTTTTAATTGCATACGAAATTGCGTAGTTTCTTTTTCTTTTCTTTCTACAACCTAACTTGTACCTGTCAATCTTACATTTCTGTACTGTCATTGGTTGATGTACTAGCCATGTCCAATCCGGAAGCGATGGGTGTAGTCATACGTGGAATGTTCGAGAGTCTGTAAGCCTTTCACTAGTGTAAGCTAAGCTGTCAAGTGAGCAGACACTCGAGGAGCCATCTGGTGAAAATAGTCTTTTAAACCAGTGGATGCAGAGTCTGCTGTCACGTTTTGGACTGTTTTTAACCCGATGTAATGTGAGTACCTCATGTTATGTTTCTATTGTGCTCAGACGAAATGTTTGTGCAGACGATTTAAATGCTAATCGCGGCTAGCGACGTAGCATGCTAACGCTAAGGCTAGCGGAGTTCTGTGCCTTTTTATATCGAGTATGAAGGTTTGAACTATATTTAAAATTAAAGAGACACTTTTTGATGCACAGTGGACCAAGGAAACTCTTTTTGGACCCTTCTGCTGTGGATTGGAAGTCGTCTCGTGCCTTGTGGATTGTGCTTAAGCTGGAGTCGGATGTCGGTCGTTACCGAGTGACGGGTTTCCATCGCTCATCACCCATCACGTGTCATTCGCTACCCTAAACCTGTGGATTCGTGAGTACTATCAAAACCGTGCACGTGCCAATTTGTTTTTGCTTGCTTTGCAAGTGAAGGGACCAGTTTTTATGTTTGTAAGGTCACACCGCACCCGAGCAACATCAGGCCTGCAACTATAACTGGACTATATATTTTTTGCTGGGACACATTCGCATTTAACATTTGACACACACAACCCTTTTTCTCTTTCCCCCCATTTAATGGTCTTTTTATTATTTGTGTTTACTAAAATGGTTCATACTGTTTGTAATTGAATTTACTGTGTTTGTGTATTTCTTTTAAATGGTATATTGATCTACACAATATTCCCCAGTACTTTAATTATTATTCTTAGTGGGTAAAAGAGGTAAATTAATACTATTTTCCCTGCTAAGTGGAGGCACCGCCAAATTCTAATTTACGCCAAACTTAAGATATTTCTATTCTTGCATCTCCTGTTTACTAAGTAAATTGAATTAGTTGTTAAAGTACCCAGGACCCCGCTCATAGTACTACAACCCCATTAACCAGTGTTAATTCCATAGCTACATGAGACGGGTGTTACACAAGTAATTAACTGACTAGAAAAAGAGGAGAATGAGCGTGTGCAGTGAATGAAATTTTTTGAAGACCTCCTCAAAACATTAAATGTTGAAAAAAATAACATAAGTTTGAATTTGGTGGGCAAATAACGTTGATAAAAAAAAAAACCTTCAGCGATTAATCGTGATTAATCATAATTCCAAGATGTGATTAATCTGATTTTTTTTTTTTTAAATAATCATTTGACAGCTCAAATTTTAGAAATGTGTTCTATTTTTTTTCCCTATTTTTATGTGTATGTATGCCTTTCAGAGATGGCAAATGCAAGTCCAGAAAGTAAAAAAGAGTTTGGCTTTAGCCCCTTGTGCTCACTAGCTAGCTAGCTCGCTAGCTCACTAGCAGGTATCTGAGCACTGGGGAGCTAGCTAGGGACCTCACTAGTTAGCAGCATAGTGACAGGACTACAAAATTCAGAGTTTAAGGATTATGCTAGAAATGACATTAACTACACAACATATTACAGAGGTCGCAAATCCAGGTCCAGGTGCTAGCTAGCAAGCTGACTAGCTCGCTCCCTGGGTGTTCAGTTACCTGCTAGGGAGCTAGCTAGCTAGCAAGCAAAAGGGGCTAAAGCCAAACTGTGGCAGGGTTTTTACTTTCTGGACCTGGATTTGCCACCTCTGATGCTTTTGTCTTTGCTCCATTATGGGGCCCATACACACGCGTTTTTCCTGGTTTAACTACCATTGTGGGGACCGACTTGATGTTTCATATGGACTAAAGCATTCACAATGATTACATGACATGCTTGCTAGGTAGCTAACAACGCCAGACGGTGTCAGTTCAGGGCATTTAATGTGGATAATGAAATGCATTTCAAGCCGACTAATAGCTTAGTACAGATGACTGGTTGTTTTATTTATGTATTTTTTTCATGTGTTTTATGCTGGTGTGTCCACTGGGAACATTTTCTATTCATTTCTATGCTGTGAAAGACTTTATAAGAATAAAAATATGGAGTTGTATTACTTCCCATTTTTTTAGTGTCACTTTTGATACATTTTGAACTACAGACTTTTAGCAGAAAGACAACATTTTCCTGCTGGTTGTGTCTTGCTGGGAAGGGAATAAACATGTTTATTTGCTATTAGATATACAGACAGCACCAAATGTATTTTCTTGCTTGCCATGAGTCCCAATCAGAGCAGTTTTGATGCTTTATTTTACGGGAATAATTTGAGCAAGTGCAAGATGCAAACATGTTCTCATTAGGTTTTGGACAAGTTCTCCCAACCCACACACACACACACACACACACACACACAACACAATCATCAAAACACCCCCCACACACCCGACACTCAGCCTCTCCACAGGCATGCGCGCGGCGCTTCGGCTTGTTTTGGCCATTCAGAGCAAAGGGGGGCCGTGCGGCAAAACCAGGGCAACCGAGGCAGCGGGGGCACAACCTGTCAAGGAACTCTGCTGCCAAGCAGAGAATAACATTTGGAGGTAGCCATGACTCAAAGTGACTTTCAAAGTTTTTGTTAGGGATGCAGATGAACTGATTGGAACAGCTCCAAGTTGTGTTGTTTTTGTTATGGAAAGTTGTTTTTTTTTAAGTTTACTTTTGTTTTAAAAAAAACTTAAACTTTTCTTGACAATAATATATTCTATCTAGTCACTAGTCTAAACTTGACATTTTGATTAATATCACATTTGTGAAATATGCAGCAAAATCCAGCCATTTTTCTCTATCTCGGGGGGGGGGGCGGCCATTTTGCCACTTGCTGTCGACTGAAGATGACATCACAGCTGCTCAGGCAACGACCAATCACAGCTCATCTGATTTTTGAAGCTGAGCTGTGATTGGTTGTTACATGAAACCTGAGTAACTGTGATGTCATTTTCACTCGACAACAAGTGGCAAAATGGCCGCCTTTTGATATTGAGAACAACTGTTGGATTTTGCTACTTAACTCACATTCCGCTAACACAATATTCACCAGAATACCATATTTAGACTAGTGGGGTTGCATAGAACATATAGTCAAGATTTATTTTTTATTTTATTTTTTTGTGTTGACTTCCATTTTATGTTAGGTACACCACACTCTGATTTGGTTTGCATTTCCACAGCGAGTGTGTAGGTGGGACACCAACAGCTGTATAAATTGTGAGACATCATAGCAAAAGGACAGTTTGTAACTTGCCAGCGAATCTCAACAACAACAACAACAACAAAAACTGCTGTAATATGTAGGCAGTATTTTTTTTTAGTGTCAGAGAAGCAAAAGATGGCACAGAGGCTTTATTCTTTCGACCCACATATATCAACTTGCTTGTAAAGAAACAAACGACTTGATAAAACACACCACATACAAACAAAAAAGAAAATCAAAGTGAAAAGTTTGTACAAGGACTCCTCGAATAAACTTCTTCTCTTCTATTTTCAATAAAGTGCATGGTCACTTTAGCACCTGAGTAATTAAAAGCCATAGGCCACAATTTGAGGAAGTACATTATCCACTAATTGTTCTGCGATTGATTGTCGAGCAGTCTTGCATATAGTACCTGATAGCATCACATGGGTAGTGGAGTAAAAGATGAAGTTACCAGAAATCTACATAAGAAATGTGCAGATAAGAGAAAATTCTACTTCAGTGCAGTAATGAAGTATTTTCTACTATGTTTCATTAAAATACTGCTGGCAACCAGCCCAAAGTCAGCTGTGATGAACTCCAATTCACCCGCGACGCTAATAAAGCGTTACAGTAAAAGGACTGATGCTATCTATTAACATTTTGTACTTGCTAATACGCCCAATGCCTGCTAAGTGATTTGAATGTTAGGTACATATTTTATCTTCACACACAAAAAAAAGTTTAATTAATTAAAAATTCATCCACGCACGAGACCACAGTCATGTTCAGCTTATATTCGCATCCCCGGAGCAATGCTACTACCATGAACGCAATGGTATGAATCAAAGAGCTACTAAAAGATTTATTGTGGTGCGCATTCCTATGGTACATTCTTTCCCCTTGGTGAGTATGTCACTTTCTTGTTACTTTCTTTCCTCATCATAATCACACACTAATTCTGCATTTCATTGTGAGTGTTTTGATCATTTTGCAACATTTTGTTTTCCAGGCTTTCTACCTGGGGAATAATGTATTGGGTCTGGTTGCAGAGTCAATAAATGTATATTTAAAAAAAAAAAAAAAAAAAAAAAAGACAAAGTAAAAGTCGTTTATGTCAGGGGTGTCAAATCGGTAAAATAATGGTATATAACTTAAAAACGCCGTCAGTTATACACAGATTTTTTGCGATTTTTGGGCCAGCCCTAAATTACGGAGCTCAACTGTAATCTATTGTTTAAAAAAATAACACGAATGCAAATGAAACGCGGCAACACTTTGCCTGTATGAGTTCCGGACGTGTTAAATCTACCTGTTTTGCATATTTATAGTTCCCAGAATGCATTGTGTGGCACAGTTCATGAAGTTATAAGGACGTTAATCCCTGTCATATGTATTTGTGTTACCAGTAATTTGTGTTGTATTTAACACTTTTATGTTGGTCCATGATTTAAAATATTTTTTTTAAACAAACCATAACTTTAAGTGTGTGTACTGTAAAATAATGACTTCCACAGCGATTCCGTGTACAAGTTACATTAGTCAACTGAGGACTGCTTGTGAAATTACAAATTTATATATTTGATTGTGGATAGCTAAGATTGGATAGATTAATTGGTCCGACATTACCATTTTTTTTTTAACTTTGCAAAGTCGTCTCGCGGGCCGGATTAAACCCCTTTTTGGGCCTGATCCGGCCCGCAGGCCTTATGTTTGACACCACTGGTTTATATAATTTAACCGATTACATATTGTATTTGTTTTACTCCTTATTCCAACTCTACCAGAAGTTTTTTTTTGTTTGTTTTTTACTCACTCACACAATCCCGCACACAAATGAATGTGGTCTCCCAGGCGGTCAAGTGAACCCACGGCAACCAGCACCAAAGGCAAGTGACGGTTCCGCTCCTCCACACAGAGCTCAACTATACTACAAGTTGAATGCAGGAAGCAGAAACTGCAATGTACAAATTGACGAGATAACCTGGAAACGACACGAGTGGCTGGAGGGAATTGATTGGTAGACACCAAGAACAGGGCTGATGAGACATTAAAATAAGGCAAATAGGGAACCAAGACATCAAATGAAACAACCTAAACAATGCAAAACTCCACAAACACAGATCATAACAATAATGTGCGTAGTCTCAACATGCTACCATAAATGACATAACGCTATATTTCATGTGTTTGCTAGTTCTAGGTTAAAAATGTATCACTTTTACTTAAATAAGGACTTTCAGTACAATAAAACTAAATATAAAAAATAAAGTATGTTTATTATCAGATTTAGCATTGAAAAAAGACATTTTGAGAACATACCACCAAGAAAATAGCCCCAATTTGGTGCTTTAAATGACAATGCATCAATATGATGTGCTTGCATACAATAACATATTTTAGCCTCGTAGCAGAGCAGTCAAATAAGGAGCACTATTCATAATAATGTTTGCTTTCACCACTAATAGTCTCACCTTCCAGAAGCACGCTTACAGATTGGAGACTCCAATATATTTTTCTAAATTGTCCATGCTATTATGTTTACACGTCAACAAGCTGTGGGTAATTGAGAATCCAATGTCGAAGGGCTTCCATAACGGCTACATTTTCTTTCTGTATGATCGACAGTCATAAGACAGGAAAGTGCGGAAAGAGCAAACCACAACTATATTAATAGCAACATGATTTTTCCCCTTCATCTTTAATTTCTCAGCGTCACATCAGAGCAAAGTAGCACTCATCATCCTCTTAATTAGCTGTCACAATATGGCCGATAGGAGTTCCAGAAAAGATGCTTCCCTTGGCGCGGGACAACGAGGGAGAACGGCGGTGCGAGCTTTCGAGGATATTTCACCAGTGTTTTCCTTGTGTAATGTCTTTTAAGGCCACAGTTCCCCTGGGCGGGGCCGTATCTAGCCTAAGTGGAAATGGAAGGAGGTGAAAAGGCGAGACTTGAGCAGACACACAATACATCACGTATGACAGATGACTGCTCTTATCTCACTGCCAATAGTCTCGTGTTCTTGCCAAATCGCGCAGGCGGGGAAGAGTCGAGCTCTCCCGCAAGAAAGTTGCATTTTTTAACACGTTTAATTAGCGCACGTGTGTGACGAGACGTCCATTTGCATTTCGGCATTTTGCTAAATTACTTTTTGATCCGGCAATTGTCATGATTAATTCAGTCATTGAAAGGTCATTTTGACATTGCAGTGCAATTAATCAATGAGTTAACGCAATTCAGTTTAACTCAGTGGGATTACGATTCGATGTGTTATGGCTCAGTTTGAGAATATGACTTTTGTTGTCATTTCCTTCAAATATGTAACAAATGATTCAATACGTATCACTATATCTTTCAAAGTCTAACAATTTGGTGCGCTCACATCTTTTAAATAAAAAACGAACGGACATTTCCTATTCAAACCTGTCTTTGATACACCCATTTGATAATTTTTGTCAACAATGGAAGCTGACTTGAACTGAAAGAATTACAAAAAAAAATCTGTTTGGAGTTGTGCCAGCAGAAATACCTCAAAAGATTTTTTTTTCCAATTTACTTGGGTATTTGGATATTAGGAAAGACAAAAATAACCATGCCAACCAATGTGAATATGATGATATATCGATATCACGATAAATCGTGATACTTTGTCTCCCGATAGATTACTGATACGCCTACGCAAGTATCACGATATTTGTAGTTAATATACAGCCACTATAACGGCTCCATTGTTCGTGACTTATTGAGCAATCACTTGGCGGGCCACTAGGGGGAGCGCCTCATAAGAGTAGTGGGGAATTGGATGGAAGTTTTCAGGCAAAGAAGACTCATGAGTTTATTATTATTATTATTATATTATTATTGTTATTATTATTATTATTATTATATATTTTTTATGTATATATTAAATTATGTATTTATATTATATTTATATTATTTATTATTATTATTATTATTATTTATTGATATTTATTTATTTTATTATTATTTGATGTTATTTATATTTATTTATTTATATTATTATTATAATTATTATTATTTTATGATTAGTTTTATCATAGATTATTGTGGATTTATTACCTGAGCAATGTATCGATAATCGTGGTATCGTCATATTGTGAGATTATCGTTACCGTGATCGTTGCACCGTATATCGTATCGTGAGGTAGCCAGAGGTTCCCACCCCTAAAGTGAATACTGTAAATTTGATTGCAGTCTTCATGTTACAACTGTGTTCAATATTGTTCTAACATTTAATATTTCTGCAGTGTCAAACCAGATTAAATAGTTGGATGACTGTTCATGTGATCATATATTTACAGACAACCAATTAGCAATGTCATGCTTAATTTACCACTTCTATCTTTGCTGCATTGTGTTGTTTTGACAATTTCCAGATGGAAACATTGGTTTGAATATAATCGACAGATACAAGCATACTGTACACGCATGTGCAGGGTGGCTCGGCCTAGCCTCAGCCATTAAATTTTTGAACAGCAGGCCCCCGCTGAGTGTACTCTGACTATCTGTTATTGTCTTGTCTCTGTCTGCTGTCAAACATGCATTGTGAGGACAATAAAGTGTTTTTTGTTTTTTGTTTTTTTTTTACCTTGAAACATCTGGAAAACGTTACATCATACTTAATTTAGTTAAAGACTCAGAGCGGGACTCATTGTGAAATGTTTGGGAATGTTTACTCACTTCAAAACTCTTTTTTTTTTTTTTTTTTTTTTTTTTTTTTTCTCGCTGCCTCATTTACAGCCTGATTGGAGGTTGGGTGGTAGCAGAGGGCAACGTCTAATTCTCTCCCAGTAAATTAGTGAGATAATTAGGAGTGGGATAAACGCTCTAAAAGGACAAAGATGAATGTGTTTTCCAACTTTTGCCGGCTATTTGTTTAGTTTGGGATCTTTGTGATGATTCAAGAGTTTTGTTTGAAATGTGAGTGGATTCAATTTACGATTTCATACATACATCGATTTCTGTGATCATTTTATGCTTGTTACAAACATTTACATTGGATTTAAATATACTGTATGTAACTATTGACCATTTCATACTGTTAAGACTAAAAAAGAATGTGAATTCAATTATGGCTGGTGAATAGTACCAATTATTTAAATATCATAATATACATTATAAACAAGTATAATAAACAGCCTACTCAACGCAACAACAAACTAGTCCGTTTGCCTGTCTTGTTTATTTACACAATATTACACCGCATCTTTTGACGTGCAATTTGCAAGCAGCGAAATACTTCTCTAATTTTAACTCCAAGATTAAATTCATATCTCGCCTCCATTTGCCAACAGATGCGTACAATAGATTGGCTTCTTTGTGTCTTCAATATGAAAGAAACAAATGGCACTGACCCAGAAGTGTATATAGGTCACAACATGTTCAGGAAGGCAGTGGTTTCAATTACATTCGCTTATGAATACATATTTATCCTTACTGAGATGAACAAAATGAAAGTCGTTTCTAAATGGAGCTATTACCAAACGTGTGATACAGAACCACATAAAAATGTGGTTGGACTGAGTGGAAATAGTGTCGTGTAAGAGGCCAATGAGGATATAAGCAATGTCAGAGCCGAGTTATGGCAAGCTGGAAGCAACGTTCAATTATGTTCATAATTCTCCACACGTAGTAAGTGACGAGCTTAACCACTTGGCCATGACTGCCCCAACAATATGATGGCGCAGTGTTAGCCAAATAAAAGCAGCAGCATATCTCTGTGGTCTTGCTTTGGAGCTGTTGAAACCCTCACCGTTTAAAGAACAAAAACAACTCACAGAGAATAAATTCCCCACAATCAAACTTGGAGTATGCACCCCCTGCCCCTGTTATGTTTGGCCCGCACAGCACTTTTATTGATCAAGCTTAACATTATCATGCTCTGAACTCTGAACCCCCCCCACCTCCTGTCTAGACATTTTTGTGCGGCCCGACTCCCCAGAATAATTTCACCAGAAATGAAGGACATGATGCTCCTCCACAGGGCAGCCGGCTTCAGTCCGCATAATAAGAGGACTTCAACAAGTCAGGAGGGCCTTGTTACCGCTGAACTGTTGAGTAGCCACGGATCCGGCAGCCAGGAGGAGAAGTGGCTCGAGCACTCGTTGCATCCTTTCCCTTTGGAGGTGCTCCAGGCTCAGTTAATTTGAAGCTCCCTCAATAAAAGTAGCTCTGCAAGCAGCATTGCCATTGTGACCCTCGCGTGAATGAGGGCTTTCGAAATAATATGGATGGTTTTTGGCAAAATTGGCATCCTTGCCGTTAACAATCACATTATGTGGGGTTTGAAATTGGGTAAATACCGACTATAAAACCCTCAAATAATTGTTCTTATGTACCATATATTTTAGGTAGTAAATAATCCTATAACAGGAAATCAAGGAATGCTGTAAAATCATGTGAATAAATCACTTTAAGATCCCCAAATTTTGTATTATAGGTGTTATTAAATTAAGAAACTTTTTTTTTTTTATAACATTGTTTACAGCTTACCAACACATAATATGGAGGACCAAAACTGACAAAATTAAAAATAAATAAATGACTAAAAAGGGATATAAAAAAAATATATAATTAAAAATAAATATATCCAAAAAATAAATGGAAATGGAAATATAAAAAGAGCAAATATATATGTATATATATATATATATAAATATATTTGTATTTAATTTTTTAATATTTTTTTTATATATCCGTTTTTATTTTCACTTTTATTTATTTATTTATGTATTTATTTATTTATGTATTTATTTATTTATTTATTTATTTATTTATTTATTTATTTATTTATCAGTTGTCTATTATTTTTCGGTATGTTGGGATACATTTGAATTTCTGAGGACCATAGTCAGTTGTAGGATGTTGTGTCAACCACTGATTTGTTTGGACTTAAAGTGACAACAATTTATTCATATATATAATAGTTATCAAGTGATTAAAGTAAAAATATAAGGAATATTTTGGGTTTTGCTGCTTTGCTAACGTTTTTCTCGTGACACCTCCTGTTGAGGCTGATTCTTCTTTTGAACGTTGCAAAGAAACCACAAAAGCTCTAACGTTGTGTTGTTGTTTTTTTCTGAAAAATTCATCTTCTTTTGAGCTTCTACTTGTATTCTTGACCCAATCAATCCAACTCAGTGTCATTTCATTAATTTGACAATGCAATGAAGGGGTTGAGGTTGATTCCAATGTTCTAGTTACAGTTTGGAGAAGGCTGTGTTGTGTTCCCTTGGACCCAAAACGACGTTTCTACGAGTTTGGTATGAAGTTGAACTCCATGTAAGCATCAAACCAAATGGGCAGTTTACTGTATTTGTTAGCTTTCGCTGCACCTACTATGTTGTTACTTGTAGCTACATTGTAAGAAACAATACAAGTCTTCAGATATGTACATGTGTCCTCGTTTCAAAGATGTAGATAATGAAAGCAGCTGTGCTAACAGATGTTTATCTGCAATGAGTGTTTCTGCAAGGAAAGGTGGAATATTACCTTTGGGAATCTGGACGTGAGGTAATTGCTATATCCTCCTGGTCCTATGATGATAGGCAGACTTGATCAATTAGCGTAATTATTCATTTATGATTTAATAATGATGAACTTGGGATTGACTGTCAATTGGACCTTAACGTTTGGTCTCTTTGGATGGGTTATACAATTCCTTGGTCTTCTCTTGAGTATAACTTTTTCCACAGATCTCAGTTTTCCAAAATAGATAGTAGTTTTAAAAATATACAGTCAAATGATAAATCTGATGAACTGCCAACATAATAATTCCTATAATTCCTTTTCTTACTAAGAATAACCACGTTCTCATTCCTTGTCTGTCTTTATATACGCAAAGCCGTCAATGTAAATTAATAAACGCTGTCCCGTCCTAACCGAAATGCAATAAAGATCCTTCCCCGTGTAATTGTTTTAGTACTAATCTGCATTTCTATTGATGTGGATATGCAGATCAGAGGGAATCAAAATAGCTCTGTGGAGGCTAAAAGGGTTAGACCTGTTCCTTACATCTGGCAGACAAAAACATGCATGCCGACAGGAATGCGCAGACACAAGCCAGCTGAACAGAGGCAATTCCCAAGGTGTGTTCTTTATTGAGGTTGAGCTGCGGCAGCTGAGCTTTGTTCATAAAATTACTTAAAATAACCAATTATCCATCTTTGGCAAGTGTACAGAACCATCCACAAACCCCAGAGGATGCCTACAGTCCTGACACTGACAGAAACGACTCATGTCACATGGTCTAAATATAGCCATTGCTTCTTTTTATTCTATTTCCTTTCTTTGTGATTCTCTCTATGTGTCTTTATGTCTGTCTGTGTCTGCAATTGTCAGTCTTTGTTTATGTCTGACGTCTGTCAAATCAAAGGCAAACAAGTTCAGTATCAGCTCTACTCTAATTTAGTGTGCATAAACCATACACCCTAGTACAATGTAAATAGCACTGTACTACTTCAGTGTGACTGAATACATTTTTGATAGATTTAGTTGTGCTTGAGAAAAAAAAGGATTATTTGATAAAGTCTTAATATGCTGCTGGCATGCAACTTTTTCTGACCCACATAATCAATGAAAATAATAACCTAGCATAAAGATATGTTTACTCATTTTATGTGCAAAACAAGGTGTTTAAAATGCTAGTTTTACATCAATAACTTTACTAACATACAGCTTTCCTCATGCAAGTCACAGTGGTCAGTGTTTATTTTTATTTATATATTTATTTCAGAGCACAAGAGGTATCCATTGGGTCAGGGATGGCACTGAAAATAAATAAATGAATACATATTTTATTTATGTATGTATGTATGTAGGTATTTATTTATTTATTTATTTGTTTCCCCTAAAAATAATATTCAATATACTTCTCGGGGAATAATTCTGGAAAAATCGGGGAGAGAGAGAAACAACAGAAAAATAAATAAATGAATAAATAAATCTCCAACTCCATTGGTGTAGAAGTGTGAATTTGCAGGGGCCAACTGTAATTTTAAGTTGTAATATCACCAATTACCACTAGATGGCAGACATGTTTTAGTTGTGCTTACACTGGGACCGCCATAAACTATAACATGAATAGTGATAATCTTTTTATTTTATTTTTTTAATGCTCAACTTTTGTGTAAAAAAAATAAAAAAAATCAGTACGTGTTTTTATTTCTATTTATTTTTTGTTTCCTTCAAAGCCTTTTATGTTGGGTTAGGATTGTGGATCTTTTATACATGCATTGACAAATGGATTATAAAAGAAAATAAATATATTAAGAGCATGTATGCATGTATTTTGTCCATATATAAACTGCCATTTAATTTTTTTGTTCATATATCTTGTTGGCCCAGATGCCATGTCTGTTCTTCGGGCGCCTCGCTTGATAATGATGCCTGCCGTGAGGAATCAGTCAGCAGCTGTGTCACCAAGTGCCACCACCTACTGTTTTTTACACAAGGTTAAAAAAAGAGGTGTCTATTTGAGATGGGCTGTTTCCTTATTCAAGCAGACAACGTTAACAAGCACTAATTGTGGCTTTGAGGAGATGAGGTTGGTAATAATTGGTTTGGTGTCCAATCCATATGCTACCGCCACAGTTTGGTTTCTATTGTTCCTATAAATAATTGTCAACCATTGTTGGAAAATTATCATTCAAGTAGGACGTACAGGTGATGTTTCTTGTACTACCTATTTTATATTTGGCTTGAAAAAAAAATACCTCATTCATTTTAAGGTAATTCAATTCTATTCCAGGAATTGCATTGAACAAGTTAAAGTATGAATATTGTTCATTTTCAGATTTGATTGTTTGTGTGGCTCAAAAGTGATATGACAAGATCGCTATTGGAATTCAATCATTTGAGTAAAATGTGGAAAAATGAAATAATTACTGTCATCATTGTCTAATTGATCCCTTTCCGCCCTTGCTTGTCATTCACTGACACTGACAAATGTGTAAATTACTGCAAAGCGCTTTGGACATTGACGTCGGCGAGACCATACATACAAGTAGTCATGCAGAACTGTTTGGCATGTGCGAGGACTGCGAGATTCTTCTGCTAAAATTTTCGAGTGCCTTATTTAGTGCTTGCAATACTAAATGTGAGGTTTATGCAGCAGCTCGATGAAACCGCAGATGGGTAATTCATAATAATAAGGCTAAATCTGCTTAAATTCTGCTCATGTAAGAAGATTCTTTAACTACAGCAATTTATGGAGGCGTCCGATAAAACCTGTTTTTGCTGCTAGTAAGCCACCTTTTGCCATATTTTGGTCATTAATGTAAAGGTGAGGAGGGTGACTTGATATTTCCCTCTATTTCTTGTCTTTAGTGTCTTTTGATGAACATAATGCAAGTGTAAACGCCCACGTACACATCAGTAAAACAGCTTAGCATAACCGTATGAGGTGACTAAATACAGTTTCCGTATGAAGAAAACACTACATTTGATTTGGAATAAATGTGACAAGCTAGAGGAGACTAATGTAAATTCACAAACTTTATACCTCCTTGTCAAATCATAAAGTGGAGTGACATTTTTCAGTCTACATATCAACTAAATGTGATCGGCGAGATGGGAGAGTGAAGAGAAATCAGAAGTACAGCGTGTCGAAACATGAGTGGGAATTGGTACCGAATGGGCAGGCTAGATTGGACGCGGTGGTGTTAGAATTCCACCGGGCAATCTTCTAATTAGCTGGGCTAGCCGCAGGCAATACATTGCCACTGGCCGCGCGGCATACAGGGGTTCCTGGTGCTCGGCCTCTAATGGAATGATTGACCGCTGTGACGTTGACGGTGAAGACAGCTATCATAAGCATGTAATACTTGTATTCGTTTGCCCTGGGCTTTCAAATGTGTGATGCATACCACATGCAGGGGAGATCGATAATTGGTATCTTGCGAATCGTTTTTTTTTTTTTTTTTGTGGCACATTTTTACCTCCACCAGAAAGGTGATGTCTTTGATTGGGTGTTTTTTCTATAATTAGAAGTACTTTGCGATTCGGTTATTGCGGTTTCAGTCTATCGTGGGGTTTTCATTTGTGACCATAACTACATCTATTTACCTAATTATTTCTGCAGGTTTTCTTGCCATTTTCTTTCTTCTACATCAAATCAGTCCAAAAAATAAAAAATAAAAAAATTGAGGAGAAATTTGTCTTACAAAAAACATGAACATTAGAGCTCTACTAAATAAATACGTATGTAAATAAGTTTTTCTTATTAGTTATAAAGCGTTTTACCATAACTAGGATCTCGCGTTTCATTGTAACCATGTCATGACTCGAGTCACGCAGGAGTAATGTTTGGGTCTTGTCTCATGTCTGGGGTCACGCCTGGTTTAAACTATCATGACTGTGTTTTGTTTGCGACAAATGTCTGATAGTTGACTTTATGTGAACTGATGATTTGTTTGAGGCAAATATCTAATGTTTGGTTCTATTTGTTTTATTTGAACTGATTCAATTGGCTTGTAAATAGATGATGTCAAGACTCTTTAATCTCTCTATATGGTTAGAAACTAGTCAACAGCCAATCAGATGATTCCATGTCAGTACTGGTGCCCACATGTCTAGCCACAACCAATGGGATTGTTTGACTGTCTATTTAAGGGTCTGAGAATTGTGTGTGTTTTGCTGGATTATTGTCCACCTGTTCCTGTGTACAACGTCTCCGAGTTTCTGCTTCTCATTGTGAATAAATAGATAAAATCTTATTTGTGTCTGCATTTGGGATGCAAACCTTTCAGCACACAACAAACCAAAGGTTACAATGGGTGGGTTAATGAGCCTTTTGGTGCAGTAAACGTTTGTTATAGAAACCGAAAGTAAGCTATCATGACGACCCTCCCTTTTCTTTGATTTATGGCATTGGTACAGTATTTACTGTATTTTCCATTTTGCATTTTAAAATTGACATTTATTAAGTGTGTGGGGTGGTTTAAAGTCTGCATGTCCCCAATATTGCACCATTCACTGTTCTGATGATCCTTACAGCAGCATTACTGATTGGCTGTAATGTCAAGTTCTTATTGGAAATTATTAATTTGAAGGCCTGCATTCTTCAGGCCTGTTGTGATTTATGCTCCGGTTAAAGTTCGCCTTCGTATGAGCCGACTATTCTAAGATTGGGTTGGCTTTTCAGTCACTGGCCGGTCACATGACTCAAGCATGATGCGGGTGTGTGATATACTGTATGTGGTAGGGAGGTGCAAATGATATCAATTTGGCTTTAGGTAGAGATTCAAGAGTGACAAATGGCTTCAAATGCAGAGGCCACAGAGCAGGAGGAGCTGGTTTAAAAAAAAAAAAAAAAAACGATGCTCCATCAGTGATTTGGACTTGGTTCAGATTTTCCGAAGTCTGTGAGTAGAAAAACGCCATTTGGAAGATGTTCTGCGTGACAGTGGCTGCCAACAAAAGTAACACGAGCAAATTGCTCTACCATCTAAAATGCGCTCGGCTCAAACACACGAGAAAGGAAAAAGGTTTGCCCTGCTGTTACCCAACCGCAAACCTCTATTGCCCAAGCATTTTTGAAGAGTACTCCCTAAGATTAAAAAAAAAAAAAAAGCGTAAGCATTGTACTGACATGACTAAAAAGCCATTATGATACACTTAGGCAAAGACTTGGTCCCTTTCCAAACAGCGGAACCCAGCGGGGTTCAAAACACGATTAAAAGCCTTGATCCACAAGCCGCGAGGACTTTAACACATTCACTGCCAGCCCAGCAAAAATCCATTTGACGTCTTTTTCCGTCAATGGCAGTCAATGAGTTAAGATGAGATGTAACCAAAATTGACAGATTTTTAAGCAAAATTTGCCTTAAAAGGTAACAAAAAAAAAAGAAGGGGAAAAAGGATGCTGCAATATAATCACAAAATATATTGGCACATTGTGGTTAACACATTCACTGCCAGCCCAGCAAAAATCCATTATTTGACATCTTTTTCCGTCAATGGCAGTCAATGAGTTAATGAGACAGAAATGCCCAAACTGTATAGCCAACGCAGAGAGCAAGTTGAACAACACCTCGGTGATTTACAGTATTTCACTACAGACTTGCAGCGGAGTTGTACTGCAGAGCCTCATAAACTGTATTTGTATTAGAGAAAACATTATTAATAAATAATATCAGCAATGTTATTTGTGTTCACTTGCACTATTTTGCACCATAGTGCTGAGTTTTCATTTTGAATTGCGTAATCTGCACAATGTTCTCAAAATGAAGTCTTACCTTTGTTTTGGTTGGTCATTCATTATCAATTTAACTTTGATAACCCATTAAGAAAAATTTTAATTATAATCTTTACATTTAACTCATTGACTCCCGGCCATTTTCACTGAAGCAACCTCCTCCGCTCCCGGCTGTTCTACTGGATTTTGATTGATTTTGCAAGGCCCACAGAATATTGTGCTCTATTGCTATAAAAACATGGAACCTACCAAACGAAAGATTAGAGTCTCTTCTTTCATCAGGGAATAAAAAAGCACGTTTCTATATTTTCCGTTTTGCAGCAATTAGCATTAGAATATAGCTAAGTTTCATCATCATTCACAAATCTGTTAAAAATAGTGGGGAAAAGAGCCGTTTGCATCATGGCTCTGGTTGATCTCTTACACGCTGCCACCTGTTGGCCGTTTTTGTAATAATTACCAATGCTTCAAGCATTCTCTTCAGTTCAGAGGCTCCATCAAAGCCTTCTATATGCTCTAGCATAAAAAAGCCACAAAAAAAAAAAGAAAATAAAATATGTCTGAGAGAATGGTAATATTTAAAATAGAACGTATTTATATTATTTTGAGCGCAAATGAGTTAAAGATGAAATCATCTCAAAAGCTTGTTTTTATGTTCTATTTGAGCTCACTACTGAAATATGAATTAAGCAACAATATCCACTTTTTTTTTTTTTGTTTTTTGTTTTTTTGTTATCCGTGATGACGTCAGTACAGCACCGTTAACGAAATGTGCGAGTCAGATGTGTTCACTTTGGTTTACTTTCTTTTTTTAGCTGTTAACACAAATCACAAAAACAGTCTTAACTCATTCAAACCCAAAGACGTATAAGTATGTTTTTCAATACTTTGTGCTTCACTCCCAAAAACATATTTATACATTTTTTTTTTTTTTATATAATGCCTAAACCATAAAGATAGAGCTTCTGACATGAAGAGGTTGTTTAAAGCAATGGTAGATATTGCAAAAAACGGCCAGGGCCATTTGCAATAAGCTCTTTTTGCCAGTGTTTTCAACAGGTTTGTGAATGATGATGAAACTTAGCAATATTCTAATGCTAATTTATAGCAATAGAACAGAACATTCTGTGGACCTTGAAAGAGAGTCAAAATCCAGTAAAACAGACTGGAGCAAAAGGGGTTGCTTCTGTGAAAATGGCTGGGAATGAAAGAGTTAATGATAATAAGAATACATTAGCAATCTCAATTGATGATTTTTAAAAATTAATTTGCGTATTTATCATTTATCTATCTATTGTACTATTTCATCATATTAGGTTTATATACGTTTTTAACAATTTCAGTCCATACATCTTGTTATTTAAATTACATCTTTAATATTTTCCTTCCAATGTTTGACATCAACCGGATAATTTCCAGCCAATCCTGTATCGTGACGTCTTCGGTAGGCGACCCCGATACGATCTGGCAGCCCGATCACATCTGGTACCGACACCGTCCTCGGGGGCGGACATTTTGCCACTTGCTGTTGACTGAAAACGACATCACAGACGGTGCCTAATGCTGCATTTGAGGGAGGTAGGAAGTGGACTTTTCTGACCTCAAACCAGCAAGTGTTCACTGGAATGCCCCTTTGAGATTCGAATTGACACAGTCACCATGTACAACTTGACATCTCACAAGGTATATTTTCTGCCGGTGGAT
This sequence comes from Festucalex cinctus, assembly GCF_051991245.1. Classification (NCBI taxonomy): domain Eukaryota; kingdom Metazoa; phylum Chordata; class Actinopteri; order Syngnathiformes; family Syngnathidae; genus Festucalex; species Festucalex cinctus. Next base: position 9,783,561 of record NC_135419.1, on the reverse strand, counting down.
TGGATTGCCAACGTCACAGGAACGGACAGTTGTGCAGCATGCGCTCGCTTGCGTGAGCGATAATGTCCTTTCACTACTGGAAAGAAAACAGGAGCGCAACGGCCATCTTCTCTTACATCGCCTTAATTGGCCAGCAAGGGAAATCAGCCACTGAAATGGTGTCACACTCAATGTGTTCTACCGCAGTCAGCGATTGGAGAGGGGAAGTCATCAGGGCCAGAGTTAGCAACATCTTCGAAAAGCTGCTTCCTGTTGTCGGATAGATTGGGCTTTTCAATCGATGGTGATCGGAAATAATTTGAAAGAACAATAAGCAAGACTCTCTGGCTAATATCTCGTTATGACAATCTATGGCATAAGGTCACTTTCTATCAATGTAAAGGTAGAGTTGTCCTGTTTTTTCAACAGCTGCTTTCCATTTGATGCTATAATCACACTCGGAGCAGAATACATTGAGGCCATCTTTTTACTCATAAAAACAATCTCACAGGGCCACATTTGTGTCAGTCATGATTAGCGTTCCGCTCATAGGTGCGGTAAATGTCAACGCTGTAGTCGTCATAATTACCCGAGTGATTTGAATTCACCCGCAGTCAGTCCAGACGCTTCCCCTCATATAATGTGACCTCATTAATTCAGATTATATTCACACCTCTCAGTTCTTTTCACACTTCTTTTTTTTTGTTTGTTTGTGTGTGTGAGGTCACAGCAATACAATCACAAATGCACTGAATAGCGTGTGGAAGTGTGTTATTTTTTTTTTTTTCAAGTAACACTACAAGTGTTGATTGTTACTGGCTGGTCATTTGGCCACAAATAACCACAGGAAAAGTTGCTGGTTAAACATTCCTCAATCTGCATCGCCCTATTGTTTATTTGGTTCTTTTGTAGGAGATGGCTCTGAATACTAATGACGCAAAATGCTTAATTGCCCTCAAGAATTTAAATGTCAGTACTTGTGAATATTATATTCACTTTTGTCTACCAATTAACAGATAAATAATTGCTTTTGGAACAATAAACTCCAGTTTTAACATTTAAAATTTCCTCTGAAGTGAATGCCATCAGCTAAGTCTTACATAATGGAGTGTGTCGTGAGAAAGCTGAATTTAATAATAGATGACACTTAAACAAAACTTACTTTAAAAATGTAGCCAGGGTCCAGTTTGAGCCTGCAGGAAAACACATTTTCATTGCAAGAGCTACCTGATGGATGAGACTGATTTGCAGTTTTTATAGGAAAACGTATGAACAGAAAGTTTTGGTTGGTGAAATATTTAGTTGAAACCAGTTAAGAATATCAGGTCACATATTGTCACATGGGCTTGGTAGAACTTTCCCCATGTGGGTGTGTGGCCGAGACTGTATCGGAGTAGAAACCATTAACAATACTTTAATGTGTTCGTAAGAGTCTTATAGAAAACATGCTAACAACATTTAAAGCCTAAATTTGTTCAATAAAAAGTGTTATACACTTACTTTTCCTCTTCCCGAAAAAGTCCTTGCACTGAGGGAAGCCATTTTCTTTTATGATGCAATCAAAGGTATCAAAGCCCCACCCCTACACATTTGGTATCATTGGAAAGCTCTGAATGTCCTCTATAGAGCAAAAATTAGTTAATTCCATTGTATGCACTGGGTGGGAGATATTCAGGTTTAAAAAGGTCCACTACAGAGGACAAATTTGAATTGGTGGTAGTCAGGAGGATATCCATCCATCCATCCATTTTCTTGACCGTTTTTTCCTCACAAGGGTCGCGGGGAGTGCTGGAGCCTATCTCAGCTGGCTTTGGGCAGTAGGCGGGGGACACCCTGGACTGGTTGCCAGCCAATCACAAGGCACACAGAGATGGACAACCAAGTCAGGAGGATATAACATATTATTTTCAAGAAATGTTTAAGATTGACTTCCACTTTAACTGTACCACTTGGTGGATTTTCATCATTATGTGAGATGTTTGCTTCCAGTGTCAATAGGATCAATTGTCCAATCAGATTTCAGATTTAAAACCAAACAAAATCGAAATCCAGGCAAACCGGACCCAATCACGGCTTCTCTTGAAATCAGTTGACCTTTCACACCAGCTTATATTTGACATCAAAGTTTCGTGAACGCAATGCACCCCAGCTGTTTAACTGTCCACCTCACAAAATGAGGTGAAGTCGATTCCTTTGGATTCAATTGGAAGCATGAAGAGTTTCTCTGTCAAAGCCACTAATCAGCTCTGGCCGCCGTCTCAAACTTCACTGCCGTTAAAAGTTGGCAAGTGACATTTAACTGGTACGCCGGGGACCCCGCAATGGAAACAAATGGCAACTTCGGTGTTAGAATTATAATGGCCTTCTTAATTCTACTTTTAATGACCCGGTTCACTTTTCAAAGTCACCTCCTCGGGAACAGGTAGACTCGCTCACGGCCTGGCGAGCCTTCTTATTGGTGAGAAAAGAGCGAGTCGTATCGTTTTAACTGGAGAGGGATTCTCGGTAATAGTGAGGCGAGCGAGAGGCTAAAAGCGCAATCACTTAAACTAACTCCTCTACGTTGCCCCCAACCTCCGTACCGGCTTCACGCGGGCCCATTTGGATATTTTCATGCTTCATTTCATACAGGGGGGCCTCTCTCTAATCCCCAGGCCCACCTAATGAGGAGGTAATGAAAAGTTAATCCACGTAGCTCGACTCTTCGTAGCCCTGAGCTAATGCTGCTTTTAACTCCGTCTTTCATTAACTTTTAAAAAGCGAGCCATTAACAACAGGTTGGTAGACTACCCATCGGCTTGCCTCCGTAACCTCTCGCTGGCTCGGAATGTTAAAGCACAAAAGTGGGGATGAAATAAATTTTCAGTATGCATCGAGACCCTGAGGACACACCGGGAGATGGAATGTTTGAAGTATACATTCCATTGTCTGGATTTTCACTGCAAGTCTTTTGTACGTTAGGAGTTGTATTAAATGTCGTATATCACACATAATTCAACATATGCCGGGTGCGCGTAAGTGGTGCGCCAGTGCGCATGAGCAGTGGAAATTGAATATTTCTCTCGAGCTCAAAGTATGTGCGTTTTTGCACACTAACTAAATCAAGCCAGCGTCAAGTTAACAGCAAGCAGGGCTGGGTTTGAAAAAAACAACAACAAAAACATGAATAATCGATATTGAATTTCCCCCATAAATTCTTAAGTATATAGAATTTTAAAGGCTGATTTTTTTTTGTATCTTACCGTTCTGTTCACATGAATTTAAAAGTATTTTCTTCATTTTATGAAAGACCTGACTTACTGCACTTTAAGACAATTCAGAATATTTTAAGTTATTCGAATTCTGAAAGTATTTTCATTTCATTCTTGCTGAGGAAGTCTTGTAGGGGAGTGGTCCTCAACCTTTTTTCAGTGATGTACCCCCGGTGAAATATTTGTTTCCAGCCAAGTACCCCCTAACCAGCGCAAAACATTTCTAATTGAAGAAAAATAAAATAAAAACGAAAGCTGTGCCATCATTGTCTGATTTATTAAACTTTGTAATGCTATTTGTATTTATGTGGTCTCTTGACTATTTTCAAATAAAAAGTGATAACTAATAAATAAATTAATTAATAATTGTATTATAAATAAATATTTGTGCACATTTTTTTTAAGATCATAGTAAAGCTGTTCTCAAAAAGAAATAAACAAAAAATTAAAAAAAAAGTTTTCAAGTGATTCTAGGTGGCATATGACAAGTTGGGTCAAAACATTCTGGTATGGGGGGTGGTGTTTTTTGTTTTTTTTCTTTTTTTAAAATTGAACAGCCTACTGAATGTAAATTGTTCTGAAATATTTAAATATACTTTTTAAATATACTTTAAAATCTCACTGGAGTGTCTTCACGTACCTCCATTTGAGAACCACTGCGATAAAGGCACTGTGGTTCCCCATTCCAAATATTTATTTTGATAATCATTGTTCCCAACAATTGAAATGTAATCAAATTTAGCCACCTAATTTCATCCAAAAGTGATAAAAATGCAATCATCATCAATTCTTGACGTGAATGAAATTCATAAAGAATATCAAAGAATGATGGAAATCCATCCAGAAGCCTCTATAAACCTCAGGGGTGTTCTTCTTTTACGAAATTAACACTGCACCCCTCTCACCAGGACTCCAATGCTGCCTGCCACTGTATCCCTCCCTCGATATGACAACACGGGCCCATAAAACATGTCTGCCCGACCCCGCGATAAATAATGATTTGATTACAAATAGTTAATGCAAGGGCAAACAAGTGTGTAAATTTTGCATTCCTGGGGCTCTCTTGACAGCTCTCAACTGATTACCAATTCGTCATTTTTGTGCTGCGGTGACAGATAGTTCCACGGCACTGTTGCCGTGGAGAATGAGAACGAGGTTAATGAATGTGGATCAGGCTAATTCCTCTGTCCTTGCCACGTTGCAGACCTATAAAACACCCGTATACACGCACACCTGTGTGTTGCTTGTAACAAAATGGAAATGCTCCCAGGGGACATCAGGATGGAATAAAAGCCACATTCTGCCATCTCCCTCCAGAGATCATGACATTAAAATAGAGCCGCTCCATTGGGCCGTGGTCGGAAAGTACGCCGTCGCATTAACATCTAGGGCCATTTTGCGCTACCTCCGGATATCTTTTATCATCCTAGTTAAAACTTTACGCACATGCCGTTAAACGAGGGCATGCCTTTTTTTTTATGTAAGACGTTACGAGATAAAGCGTGTGTGCTGTGCGGCTGATGTGAACAAGTCGAACAGGCTGAAATCGTACGGCTTTACGAGGCCTTTCGAAATCCGCCCTTACTCGGCTTTTGTCACGCCGACGCGTTGCGTCCGCACGCCTCGACAACACATCAGCGGGACTTCACATTCGGAGCCTAATCAGGTTTGCTGATTAAGGACCGGGTTCCATTAATTACAGGAGCGGGGGTCTAGAACAGACAAATCACCGAGGGAAACGGTAAAATTCGAGTTTCCTCCTGCTTTTTCTTCGCCCTCAAGGGTCTCGAGAGCTATCACACTGACGACTATTATAATACCGGCAACACTGCGGATGGGGAAAGATAGCGTTTGACGCGTTCCCACATGATTGAAGACAGATTCAGCGGCTAATTTATGGGCTTACTTTGTAATTGCTGGGGCATGCTCATGCATACAAAATCAAGCGACGCCTAATAGAGAGTGTTCACTGTCACCACGCCAGTAGCAGACAGTCAATTTTTACACAGCTATAAATCAATCTATGGATCTTTACTTCCAGCGCGCATATTGCAGGCAGAGGGTGATTTTCATCTCAATATATCAAGCGACTCTAATGAGAGTAAAATACTATTTTTGGCATTTATGCATTTAGGTTTTAATGTTAATTGGCAGGGCCTTTCAGTTAAACTACACGCTGAGCTGTTCATTAGAATGATTAATTGGAATGGTGAAATGAGACCATAAATATACACAAAAAGGATGTATTTTATTTTGCATGCACTTGGTTGGAGCCAGAAGTCCATCCCAGCTGAGTTTGATAAGAGGCGTGATGAACGTTCACGCTCACATTCAAACCTGCGGACAATTTTAAGTATTCATTCAACCTAACATGTTTATTTATTTATGTATTTATTTTTTTATTTTTTATTTTTTAGATGTGCTGCCTTCATCAAAGCCACTTGAAGGTCGCACGGTTATTTTAGTTAAGGAAACTTAACCAGATAACTAAAAATTCAATTTAGGAATGTCCAATGCCATTTTTTTAAGACCAATACCGACACGAAGCACCTATTTCACTTGTACTTTTGATACATAAAATGTCTAAAGAAACAGACAAATAATCTTAAAGTACGACCTATGTATACTTTATATTCCAGTGCAGCATTTTTCCCTTAAAATTGCATGAAATTAATGGCAAATTTCTTGTTTCTTGTTCCAGAGGGCAGCCGACGTATTTCAGTCCTCGCCCATCCCTACTAAAATGGGGGGGGGGGTCCTTCCAAACTATTTCATATGTTTATAAAACTATATAATTAGAGTGAAACTGGTCGTCAAATTACTATAAGACATGAGCTTTCAGTTAGTTTTTTTTAATTATTTTTTTTACTTATTTATTATTTGTATTGCTGTAGAAAGAAGATCAAACATTCATTACTTTATTACTCAATAATTGGCGACCTTTATTTATTTATTTATTTATTTATTTATTTATTTATTTTTATCTTGCACTCAACAAATTCTCCAAACCTAAAATTAAAATGAAGCTTTTTTAAATAAATAAACAAATAAATACATAAATAAAACAATTAAAATCTAACAATCATGCTAAAAAAAACAACCTAAAATTAAATTAAAATTAACTGAATTAAAAATAAAAAAAAGTCTATCTCACATAAAAACTATCATGGAATGTCCAAAATTATTATAACCATGTTATTTAGATCCATCATCATTGTGTTCTGTGCCTTTAATACTTGTAATGAAATGTTTACATGCACTTATTAGAGCATCCTTGTTTTGAACAACAACTCTAATGGCTTTTTCGTATAAACCACATGTTTTTCTCCTGTTGTCAAGATGGATAAATTCCAAGGTTGCCAATTTACTAAAACAAAATGATGGATCTTGCTTCATTGTCTTGGGGATCTTGTTGAAAATACAGTGAATGGGGGAGGTGAGGTGCAGAGTGCACATGAATAAAGGGCAAGTCTGGCAGCCGTAGAAATCATAGAGCAGGGGTGTCCAAACTGTTTCCTCTGAGGGCCACAGCCAGAAAAATAGAAAGCTGCAAGGGCCACTTTGATTTTTTTTAAATTTATTTATTATTTATTTATTTATTAACACATTAATTGCCAGACCAGCAAAAAATGCATCATTTGACGTCTTTTTCCGTCAATGGCAGTAAATGAGTTGAACATGGTAAAAATCAATGAAGCAATTATGAATTGTTGATATAATGTGCAGTTACTTATTGAAAACTGCTAACAGTCACAAGGCAAATAGTGACCCCTGTGTGCTACTATAATAGATATGCCTCTCCACTGAGCAGCAGCTGATCCCAACTTGACATTCTGAACAACAACAAGAACAATTGGTCGTCAACTGACCACATTAATCTAATGTGATGTTTTCACAAATTGGACCTTGACACTAAGCAACAAGTGGATGAAACAATTTTTATTTCTGAGACTGAATTATTAGCTTTTTTGCTTTCAGCATTGAAAAATTATTTTTAGTATTTGCCGTATAAAAAAAATGTATGGCGGGCCGCAAATGGCCCCCGGGCCGTAGTTTGGACACCCCTGTCATAGAGGAACTCACTAAATTCAAAAATCATGAAGTGGAGATGCAAGGTTTCCCCCAACAGTGACAATATGAAAGATAGATGCTGACTGTTGTGTCCCATGGTTTGATTACAAAAATAAACTGAATATACTTGACATCAAAAATGCAACATACATTAATTAGTTAGACCGCAGTCTTGTCTGTCTGCTCAGATTTCATTGTGGCGGCGCAGTGAATCGAAGCCCCCATTGAGCCGTTGGCACGTCGAGCAGACCAGATGATATATTGGAAAACTTTCTATTGCCAGATTGAAATGTGTGCATGCATTCGTTCATGCGTCTCCCACTGGGGGCACTTTGGCACAGAGTAGCTATTCTTCTAACAACCTAATTTGGGTCATTTCCGTAGCCGTCTAAACAAGCTCTAACAGGCCTGCTGAGATCGGGAGAGAGCAGTTCGGGGTTGCGCGTGGTATAAAACCTTTCCTCTCAGTGAATATTCGATGCCTCATCCGCATACAGTGCATAATCACTGTTGCAGATTATATTACTTGCTGTACGGTCTTGATGACAACATTGGCCTCAAAAGGTAAATATATTCCTATTAAAGATTGACCGGGCCCTGGGGTAGAGAAGATTAAAGTGAGACGGGTTTGCTGGCCATTCTAACATTCTCCCATGCTTTGACTTCCACAAACATGAACACAAATCAACGTCAACTGTTTGCCCCCAGTGCTGAAAGACATAAAACAAAAATGGCTGCGTTGCAGCAGCCACAAATAACGCTTACAATGACGGTAATAAAATACATATACGCTGCCAGTGTTACTTTTGACTAAGCATTTCACACGCGCAAACATGACATCAAATAAATGTGTTAAGCATTGCAAAGCATTTGGGTTTTATAGCTCCATCTTTAAGGAGGGGAGGGCTCAAGACACACTGCATGGACGATAAATCTGTGTTGTCTGAACATGAAATAGCGTATTGATAAATAGTCAAAATTAGGGATAGGGTTTGATACCACTTCTTTTTAGACCAATATGAGTGTGGGTACTCACTCTTAACTCATCAATGACATTGATACCAAGGATTGATACTACTATATATATATATATATATATGTATATATATATATATATATATATATATATATATATATATATATATATATATATATATATATATATATATATATATATATATATATATATATATGAAATGTGTGGCCTGAATGATGTGGAAAGTGAATTTCATTTTCTATTGTAGTATATTGTACTCATTATGATGATCGAAGGGAGTTCATGTTTCATGGTATTAAACAACATAAGCCTGATATGTTCTAGTGGCCAGATGAGGAAAATATTAATAGGTTTGTTATTTGAATGATGTAATTGCAAATTTAATCTCTAAAGCTTGGAAAAGATGACAAAATGGTTTTTGTTCACGTGGTATCATCATCAGTCATTTTTGAGTATTTATTATCTAATAAGAGCGTGCTATTGTAATCATGACACAATAATAAAAATGTCTTTAAAACATTGACCGTATAATGCAGTAATGTATGACTATATTTATGTACAAAAATAGCACATTCGCTCACTGACTTTTCACAATGTTTATCCATCTGTTTCAATACAGATCACAGTTGCCTTTAAAGGTAAAGAAAATGCACAAAGACACTATAGATTTCAAGATTTGTTTATTGGCCACAGATGGGCACACAGACAGTGCATTAGGACATGAAATCTATTGTAAAAAAATAATTAAATAAATAAATCAGCTTTTGTGGAACTGATTCTTCCCTGAATCGGAAAGCTGCAAACTGCAATGCTTAAAATGCCAATCTAACAACACAGAAGAAATCAACAGACAAAAACATGAACTCCTTGACAGAGGTTAAAAAAAAAAAGACAAGAAAATGGACCATTCTTCTCCTTTCAGTGGAGAAGATAATTGCCATCTGTTGGCATTCCGGAATTGCCATGCATGCACAAAGAGCGATCCACTGTTCTGGGTTTTAAAATCAAAAGGCACAACAAGAATGAACTATTCAACTTTAAACACCTCATTACTAAGAAGTACCACGAATAAATACAAAGACTAACTTCCCACATACTATATGCAATACATACTGATTTGTGAACTTGGTCACAATGCAAAAGATATAATGAGCGAAGCGGGGCGTATGCTCATAAAGGAGCAGCAGGTAGCGTTCGCTAATTGACTGCTGAATGGAAGGAAACATGATAATCGCCTGCTGACATAGCAGAGGGTGTGAATGCCGTCTCGCAGGATCTGAGGCTTTATGAAAAGGTAGACATTTTGCAGGACTCTCGTAGGAGCCTGCAAACAACGCAAAAGTCTGCCGCGTTATCATTTGATTCAAATTTCAAACTGGGGAGAAAAAAAAAATATCATATTTATGCAGGTGCACTAAATGATACAGTCATGACATAAATAATAAATTGTCTGCTCTACATTGTAGCGTGCTTTTCACCAAATCAAGCTTCAATACATCAATGATGCCTAAATGGCGGTTATATTCCTTCCTGGTAATCAAAAAACACTCCTTGCGACACCCATTATAATCCATATTTTAGATTTTTAGAAATGAAGCTCTACTTTTAAGGGCTGAATGCTCAAGATGGTGACGAGCAGAAGCGTTATTGTGCATGAAACTAATGTAATGTCAATTTGCCACTAATGCAAATGTGTTGGCCTTTCGAGCAAATGTCTGACTTGACTCAGCGGTTAATATGCAGGAGTTCTGTTCTCTCACACAGAGAGGCCGCTCATCACTGTGACCAATTCGGCAGTCATTCAATGTGGTGCCGATTGCCACCAAGAGCATTTTGAGACCTTTATATATACAGTGGTACCTCTACTTACCAAATTAATTGGTTCTGGAAGAAAGTTCTTAGGTAGAAAATTTTGTAAGTAGAGACACATTTTCCATGTAAATGCACTAATCCGTTCCAAGACTCCCAAAATTCAGACATAAATGTTTTATAAATCATAAAACTGCATCGAAACGTAACAAATACATGTTCCAATTAGATTACTGCACAATAAATGAGAGTTGTGCATAATGTAAAAAACAAAGAATAGAGTAAAGAATACAAAATGGTCATTTACCTTTTTAACTGTTGTTCTCATCGTTTTTTGCCCTCTTTGATTCATGTTCTCTCTCAGTAGTGTTTTTTGCCTGGTGTTTTGTAAAGAACTGATCCAAGGATGTTTGCTTTTTTTTATAATCCTTCGAAAATGTTCAAGGCAAACATCATCATAGTGAGCGATTTCCCGACTTTTTATGAGTGATTCTTTTCAACAAATTCTGAAACTTTTCGCAATTAAAAACTTACTGTGCCATCTATCACCAATTGTTTGAATTTTTGCACAAATTCTTCGGCCGTTAGTTAATACATTTACAAAAAACTATCGGAACGCCTCATGGCCTGAGGGATGAATGACGAGGACGCTGCATAGACACCAATCTACTATCGAGCGATTATCTACGCTCATAGATACATACGGTCTTAGCCAATGGGATGCCAGAAAGATGCATTGACACCGATCTATTATCTATCTATTGAAATTTCTTTCGTAACAAGAGGCAATATTTTCCTGTTGAGGCGTTTCATATGAAGAAACGTTCGTAAGTAGAGGTACCTATATATATATATATATATATATATATATATATATATATATATATATATATATATATATATATATATATATATATATATATATATATATGTGTGTATATATATATATATACATATATATATATATATATATATAATTTTTAACTCATACACTGCCATTGACGGCAAAAGACGGCAAATGATGCATTTTTGCTGAGCTGGCAGTGAATGTGATATATATGACAGATAATCAATCCACAAATTATTTATCACGTAGACCATATTTCAAGCTGAAAGATACTCCTCTCCCCACCACATATTTTGATTATCGCTGAGATATTATTGATACTGTTGGCACCACAGTGTGATATTGCATTGTGATTAATGCCTAATCTGACAGTGCCTCCAATGAATAGAGGACATAAGCCTAAAGTTGCCGAGCGTTGGGTCTGAAATAGCTTGTCGAATGAGTGTCGTTTGGTTGCTGTAATAGTGTCAAAACGCTGTTCCCTAGCCGGATAATGTTGTGTTGAGGGCAGGTGGCAGCTGTCCCCATCAAAGGCTGCACAATGGCGTGGAACAATGATGGACAGAGTCATTGACCATTGGGGAGTGTGATGAAAAAGCGAGCGTGCCAATGCACAAAGCCACTGGCCCATTCCGCTTTTTATGGCACCTGGATGGGCGATCAGCCTCTGTTCGCTAACACAAGCTGGAATCTGGGAAACGAGCAAACAGTGAAATTAAAATACTGATCATTCTTGCTGATATTTTGCAGCCTAGTCAAGAAACAGTGTGGCGCATGACATGATAATATTTCACAAAAAAATATTTGTTTCCAACATAAGGTCATCTTGAGGAAGGTTTTTATCAGTGCATGCTAATTTGCCAATCTCTGTAAAGGTCAACATGTTGAATAAGTGAATCAATTAGTGGTTCCATTATCTCCATGGAAGTTAACTTTGCTCTGTCAAGGTTTTCTGATTATTTCACAACCTAAAATAAGTCATCACATTGATTCCAAGAAAGTACGCAAACACCCATTTTGTCTTTACGACCCAAGGATGCTGTGCCAAGGCTCTAAAATGGTCAAACTGGCGCCGAGTGAAGGCTGTTGTAAAGTGTGTATCAATGTGGATTTTTTTTTTTTCCACCTAAGAAAGTCGAAGAATAAAACTCAACTGGACAATTCCGACGCGATCCGTCCTTCAATCCTTCAACCTTTGCCAAAAAAGGACTGCCTCATTTTAATGACCTATTACAAATCAGTCTAACTTCAACATGTTCCAAAAATTCAAGAGCTCTTATTTATCTAATTTTCCCATAATTCCTCCCCATTCAACATTCAAAATGTTAAGCTCATTCCGTTTACCTTGGGAAAGATTTTCCACATACCAAAAATTGCACACTTTGCACTCACAAATTGCACATTTTCACCCAATTCCATATCATTGAATATCATTCAATAAATTGCATTCCACATCATTCAATGCATGGATTTGCACCACTACCTTTCAAGAACATTCTACATTCTTCAATATCATTCCAAATCATTCAATACAATTTGACATAATTCCATCTTATTCAATATAAATACACGTTTCTATATATTTCAGCATTCACACGCAATTTCTCCAAAAAGTTTATAGGACTTATTTAATTCCATGTGTGTATTGTCATCGAATTCTGTCGAGAGTGAGGTAGGAAAGGAGAACTAACTGTATCTCCAGGGAAAATGCTGTTTTACATCAATGAATCAGCAACTCCAAATTGCAAGTGAATTGGTCATATCCCCTTTGGTCGTATCCGTAGAGGATGAATAAGTCGAAATCGCGCGAGTCACGCTGGTCGAGGGAGGAATTCACTGTCAAGAGTCACATATCGCATGTGCCACCCCCAGTTTTGCCATTTGTGGCTTTAACGTTGTGACCGTATCACTGTGGATTGTTTTGTTTGCTTTCGTGTCCACTGTGTCCTTTGACTTTATTACTATTCCGTGTCATAGTTTGCCTGAGAGACATAATGGTAAAAGAGGAAAAAGTCGGACTAATAAAATAGGAAGTTACTATTGATTTTTTTTTTTTTTGCTGTTCTGTTTCATTTCACGAGAGAACATCTCGAATGACATTTAATGTAAAAATGACACTGCATGACTTGAGGGCATATTTAACTTGAACAGCAGCAACATGCCACAAACTAGACATTACACAGATCGGATTGGCAGATTTTAACCATTACATGCAAAATTGGTGGTCGGTTGTAATCTTATAATCCTGTGAGCGTTATTTTGCCGTGAATGTCTCTGATTGGTCAATCAGAAGAGCGAGACCATGCCGTGATTGCTTGTAGACATTACTAGCGAGAATGAATAACACAAGTGTGCACTTTTAGCACGCTGCGCCATAGCAACGTGCACGACTTCTCGTCGAGCGCAGATTAGCTTAGCGTCCGGTTAGCATCACAAAGTCACGCCAACTGGATGGCGACTTACCAGTCATGGTAAAATAACCACCGAGGATTGTTTATCTTGGCCAAAAAATATGCGACCGCTTCAGTATTATCCAACCACCGTCTGCTTTTTTATTTTTCATCAAGGAGTGCTTCTGATCAAGAACTTTTGCTCACAGCCACACGCTCCGGCATTGTTTTATATGTGTGTGTGTGTATATATATATATATATATATATATATATATATATATATATGTATATATATATATATATATATATATATATATATATATATATATATATATATATATATATATATAATATGCATATGATTCAACTGAAAACATGCTGAATGACGCTGTAACCAATCACTAACGAGTAATGAATCACCTCACTCCACTTTTGCATTCGGTAGTTATTTATCCTAAAATAATGAACAAAAAAAATGGACTGAATTCTGTTTTCACAAAGTTTTCCAGAAAAGAGCCAATATAGTAGTGTACAGACTTTGGGTTCCACTTTTTGACTTGGTGTAGTCTCCTTTGCAAGCTCAAGTGAACTGACTTTTTGTGCTTTGTTTGGAGTTCTTTTTCTTGCTTGAATAATTCATTTGTAGCACAGACCTGACATATTGTTAGTTTCTATATTTTATGAGCTCATTTCTCATACTCCTCTAGGTCCCCAGCACGACACCCATTTTAAGTGGTGTACTACACAAATTGGGGAGTATCTTGTACAGTACACACTGATGATCTTCAAGGAGAATGCCTACTCTGCAAACAGATAATGTTGAATTATTTGAATAAATTCACCCCCTGTAGGCTTAACAGTGCAATAATAATAATTTTTCCTTGTACCATCTGATAGCAAGGTACCCTCTTGTGTTTACATGAAAAGCAGTTAGTGGTTGAAATACACCGGCACCCCATCCTAAGTGTAATTAATGAAACCTAGCGAGTAGTTTAATTAGCAGAGCCTTAATAATAACCATTAGAAAGGAACATTCAACTGATAAGAGAATATCCACCCGTTATTCAATTAGCCTGAATTCACGCACCGTTTTTTTTTTTGTGGCGCAAACAAATGAAAGGCACCTGCCCGACAATATGTTAACAAAAGAAGTTATTGTCATTCCTGCCAGGTGTTGGCGTAATTGCATTCTTTCCACTGATAGGAATTTGACATCCCATTTTTCTGCAATGACGCCGTCGTAATTGCTTTGACTGAGCTTTTAAATGATATCAAAATACACACCCATCCCCTGCCCCCCCGTGCACTCCATCCGCCCGAGCAGCCCGTCTGTCTACAATGAAGTGCTATTAATATAATGCCACTCGTTCAGTCAACCATGAGCTCTATTTGGAATTGCCCCGCCGCAGTTAGATGCGCGGAACAGCGTCGCCCGAGTCTTCTGCCTTAATTGCGCAATCAAAAGCGGCACGAATTGAGTGTGCTTAGATGCGCATCAATTTCATAAATATTATTTCATGTTTGATTTGGCTCATATGAATGCCATACTGTAACTGGACAAGCTAGGGTAATTTCAGTTTGATGGGAAATTGATAGCCGGAAAATATTCTGTGAAAAATGACATTTGTCATCGCGCATAATATTTTTAATTAACCAATGAATGCAATTGGTTTCCTGTATGCAAAGTGAAGGTTTAGTGGTGTGACCTATTTTGACTAATAACACTTGGCTTTAGAAATTCTGCTGCTTGTTACTTGTGCATTCCAGGTTGACCATCATGACAGTTCGTTGCCATTCATTCTCATATTTGGCTTTAGGTTTGTCAACTGTGGGCGTGTGAAGCCCTTTGCTTTTATTTTAAACTATATTAAATTTAACTGTAATCATAGTTGGTTATATCTATCTATCTATCTATCTATCTATCTATCTATCTATCTATCTATCTATCTATCTATCCATTCATACGCCTATCTATCCATCCAGCCATCTATGTAGCCATCTAGCCATCCATCTATATAGCCATCCATCCATCTATCCATCCATCTATATAGCCATCCATCCATCTATCCATCCATCTATATAGCCATCCATCCATCTATCCATCCATCTATATAGCCATCCATCCATCTATCCATCCATCTATATAGCCATCCATCCATCTATCCATCCATCTATATAGCCATCCATCCATCTATCCATCCATCTATATAGCCATCCATCCATCTATCCATCCATCTATATAGCCATCCATCCATCTATCTATCTATATAGACATCCATCCATTCATACACCTATCTAGCATCAATCCAGCCATCTATGTAGCCATCCATCTATCTAGCCATCCATCCATCCATCCATCCATCTATCTATATAGCCATCCATCCATTCATACACCTTTATAGCCATCCATCCATCCATCCATCTATCCAGCCATCCATCTATCTATATAGCCAGCCACCCACCCACCCATCCATCCATCCATCCATCCATCCATCCATCCATCCATCTATCCATCCATCCATCTATATAGCCAGCCACCCATCCATCTATCTTTCCATCTATCTATCCATCCATCCATCCATCCATCCAGCATCCATCCATCCATCCATCCATCCATCCATCCAGCATCTATGTAGCCATCCATCCATCCATCCATCCATCCATCCAGCATCTATATAGCCATCCATCCATCCATCCATCCATCCAGCATCTATGCACAAATCAAAATGGAGTCAGCCCCGCCTCTAAAAGGCACGCTTACCGGATTTAAACCGACCAACGAGCCATTTGTCACTTTTGACGAAAAGCAAGGTTTTCATAACATTCTCTTTCACAAGAATTTGTCACCATCATTTCAACGTGATCCATCCATCCATCCATCCATCCATCCATCCAGCATCTATGTAGCCATCCATCCATCCATCCATCCATCCAGCATCTATATAGCCATCCATCCATCCATCCATCCATCCATCCATCCATCCATCCAGCATCTATGTAGCCATCCATCCATCCATCCAGCATCTATATAGCCATCCATCCATCCATCCATCCATCCAGCATCTATGTAGCCATCCATCCATCCATCCATCCATCCAGCATCTATGTAGCCATCCATCCATCCATCCATCCATCCATCCATCCATCCATCCATCCATCCAACCAGCATCTATGTAGCCATCCATCCATCCATCCATCCAGCATCTATGTAGCCATCCATCCATCCATCCATCCATCCATCCATCCATCCATCCATCCATCCATCCAGCCATCTATGCAGCTATCCAGCCACCCATCCATCCATCCACCCACCTACCTATCTATATATTTCTCTATCTATCCATCCATCCATCCATCCATCCATCCATCCATCTATCCATCCATCTAATCACCCACAAAGTACGTATAGTAACATGATTTTGTACAAGTAAGGTCTTTGAAAACATAAAAGACTGGAACTGTTTATAAATTACCCCCAAAAAGTGCACCAGCCACAATTTATCACAGAATAATTAACATTAAACTCAACTTGACACCATTCACCTTTTGAATACCTCTATGGGGAGCCGTCTGCTTTCACTGAAAGGCTGGCAGCAGCAAATGTAATTAGATAGGGAGAATTCCTCCAGGTGGTTAATGGCTGCTCACAAGGTCAGCACAGCCATGTTTAGGGTGCCGTTCATGCGTGAAGAAGAAGAGGAGCCCGGGCCTGGTTGACTGGTGGCGTGAGGAGCGGCCCCATCCTCTCAGGTGACCGCCATCCGCCCACGCGTGCCTCTCCAACTGCTGTAAAGTTTGACAGCAAATCACTGGAGAGCTCCCACAGCGTTACAAAACCACATTCCCTGGAGAGACTGAACATTTCTGTTGTGATATGCAGCACTTCTTCATGAGATTAAAAATGCATCGCGGGCTACACAAACGACCAGATTCTGCCTTGAAGACTTGCTCAAAGCAGAAAGGGCATGTAAAGAGCACTCCTGTCTGAACAAATGTGAAATTTTGTTGGAGGAGTTAAAATACCAGTGAAGGAATGAAATAAATCGCCCCTCAAGTATAAAGGAGCAAGAAAAGTTTAGATATGATTAGAAAAGAGAGTTTAATGACTTGTCTAACCTCATTGAAGCACCACACAATGACAAAATCTTGAATTTTTCACAACATAATTACCACCCGTCTTTTCGTATATATGGTTGAAATCTGATAATCAGAAGTGCACTTGACTGAAATGTTTTTTATTTTATACACCCTTATATATGATCAAATAGGCAATTCAAACCAAAATGTCATGTTTCCTGTGTATCCGCTGACGACAGTTCTTGAGTTCTGTATATTTTAATCCATTTTCACTTGACCAGATTTCACAAGAATTTGTCACCATCATTTCAACGTGATAAAACCTAAAACTGTACAATTCCAGACATAGGTTATCAAAAAAAGAAAAAAAAGAAAAATCTGCCTTGTATCATTGTCGAAAATACTAATAATTTTAACAAAAATTAATTCATTTCTCTAACTCTCCCACTATATTAAAATTATTTTTCATCACTAAATTTACATAACCTGTCTGTTGGATATGTCCTCTAGTGCCGATGACCGCTTGATGGAAAAAGAATCCAAAGTGAATTCAAAAGCGATTGATGTGGTTCTGCTTTATAGAGGACACTCGGGAGAGGTGTTGCATCTGCTTTCACCTTGGCCAGGGTCTGCCAGCTTGGACTACTTGTCACATTTGAGTAGTTGCTTTGGGACTAGTCCACCAAGGGCCTGTCATAGACCACAGGGAGCAAGACCCCATCATCAATCAAACAAGATGAGCAACATGCGTTACGGCAGCCTCCTCCTGATGATGGCCACAGATCAAAATTCTATCAGCCATATATCACCGTCATAACATGGAGGATATTTAGGATTTTAAATCAGAATTGAAACGAATAAAATGGCAATTAAAATGTTACAAGGGAAATGTAGCTAAATGGTAGATAAAATCAGAGTATCATCATAATATTAAGTTCTATTTACAGCCCAATAACAAATGCAACCCACATTTTCTCAATGACCCAGCCAGAGAAAATCCATAAAGTTTGTAGGAATATGTGAGAATGAGAATATTTTCTTTTTGGTTCAATAGTGGCCGATGTTGCTTTCTGAAGTCTCATTTATTAGCAAACCACAACTCCATCATTTCTGCCTTGACAATTATACCTGTAAGAGCACAGCCTAGACTCATCCATAACAACTCACGAAGGTTGGTTGTCACAGAGCGTCGCCGCAATCCTGACCCTCGTTGTCAGAAAATCAAATCAGCCAAGATGCAAAATGGAACCAATGGCGGTCGGGTCATGGGCATTTGACTGACAGGCATCTTCACCAGATGCATGAGGACTTGTTAGTGAAATGCAACTATAGCTAGCATGCAACAACAACCTCACAATTGTCAGGTTGTATAGACCACATCATAGCGCTGAAACTGGTTTGGTCAAAGTACGATTTGGAATATCTTCAGTCTTACTGGACCTCGATGTTGCATTTAACACAGTCGACCATATATGTGATTGGCTGAAAAAATTGGTTGGGATGATTTGGCACAGTTCTTGCTTGGACGCTTGCATCCTACTTAAAGAGAACTAATTATTTTGTGTCAATAGGTAGCTTTTTAAATCTGAGCTGACCAAAATTACACCTGGTGTTCCCCAAGGCTCCATCCTCTGCCCTCTTCTGTTTAACAGCGACATGCCTCCATTTGCCCAGATAATGGAACTATACAGATGATATACAGGTGTACATTTCAATGTCCCCCGGTGACCTAAACCAGACTAACTTCATCTTTGGTCGGGTTGATTACTATAATTCATATTTTTTTCTGGTCTGCCTAAAAAGTCAATCAAACAACGACAATTGATCCAGAACGCTGCCACAAAGAGTCATCACGAAGACCAAGAGAGTCTACTATAATCACCGCATCACTCCTGACTTTTGAGGCCTCTACTGGCTCTCCGTCTCTCAGAGAACAGACTTTAACATTCTATTCTCCTGTAAAGCTCTGAATGGTTTAGACCCGAAATACATCAAAGACTTTTAATCCAGTATGAACCGACTAGACTACTCAGATGCAGGACTGTTCTGTGTTCCTAAAGATAGATCTAGGATCTGGAACAAATTCCTGGAAGGCATCTGATAAATTGAGTCTACATTCTGTTAAAACAAGGTTGAAGGCTGCCCTTAAGTAAACGCATTCTTACTGATCAAATTTTACTTAAAATCTGTACTGTAACGACAAAATCCAACAAGACATTTGCTTTTCAGCTTTGCTGCTGTAATTTGAGACAAGCAAAAACTTGCTTGGACCTTTCCACATACTATCGCCATGAAATTAGCATTATTCTTGCCTGGGAACCAACAAGAGACCAGAGAGCATTAAGTAATGTTGCACTTTCTACCAAGAAACAAATGAAACCAGAAGACCAAAAGCAAGATAAGCACTGTTAGGAAGACCAAAGAAAATGTGATAATTGAGTCTCAAGGTGCAAGAGGTCTTTCCATTATGCGGAATGCTTTCCATGCATCCAGTATAGACCCAAAGTCTTCACATGCACCATTCTGAAAAGCGTCAACTTGGTTGGTTTAAGTCAATTATAATGGAGTCATGCTTAGCTTGTCCCCAACAGAGTGCATAATCACGAGCTACTGCTGGGCTAAAATCCATAGTGGTGCACTTAAGCGCACCGGATTCGATGCCAATGGAATCCTTCTCGCATTGTTCGTTCTCGGTCAACATGCAGCAATGGTTCTGCGGGTGTGTTTAATCACGCGGTTCTGCATACACCAGCAGGTTGCTCATAAACGGGGTTTAGCCTCCAACAGGTGATTGTCTTAAAAGCCCCCTTTAATCAGCAGGGCCAGCCTCTTGGAGATAAGTCGGCTTTAATGTGGTGCTTACTACTCTCAGCACATCACAAACAAGTCAAGCCTCGTGCATGAGGTTGGTTAGGACTTTAATCAAAGGAAAACAATACTTTTTCATCAAGCTGCCTTACTGTGTACTTTGGATGAGAGCATGTGATCCTTTGAAGGACTGATGCATAATATCAGCACGCCTGGTACTGTTGGTTGATTGAAAGTGAATTATATGGTATTAATGCAAATGTTTGTTATACTATTTATGTCCTATGATTGACTGGCGACCAGTCCAGGTTGTACCTGACTTCTTTACAAAATCTGTTGGGATCGGCTTCAGCTGATGCAGAACCCTGAAAAGGATAAGCAGCCAGAAATGGAAAGATGTAATTTGAACATCCAATTCCAAGAAAATATCTTTGTTCTTGGCTACTATCGTTGGACACCTCACCCGTCAGTGTCAGATAGAATGTTATTTAAAAAACACATAATAACTGTGATTTAATTATAATTGTAATCTACACCCACAAGCATACTGTACGTCATAATACATACTTTATAATGGAAGATCTCATAAAATAGCAATAATTTCTTTCTAATTAACCACAAGGATATAATTGAGATGATGCTTTCGATCAGAGGTCACCAACATTTTTGAAAATGAGAGCTACTTCTTGGGTACTGATTAATGTAAAGGGCTACCAGTTTGATACGCACATCTAAAATCATAAATGTGCTCAAATGACTTCTACTTACTGAGTATTAGGGGTGTGAATTGCCTAGTACCTGACGATTCGATTCGTATCACGATTCACAGGTCACGATTCGATTCGATACCGATTAATCCCGATACGAATTTATAAGTCGATTGTTGCGATTTTTTTTCATTCAAATTTAGAAAATACTAATCAGTAAGCTTGTAGAGTGTAAGATTTATATGAAAATGTATTATTTATTTATCTGAAATTTCAGTCTTATAGAGGTTGTAATCTGTTTCATGTTTGAACAGCATTAAAATAAAATATTAAGGCTTAATGTTCCGTTCATATAACATTCTTCCATGCTCAAGGTGTGAATCCTAACCCGAAGTCAGACGTTTTGTTGAATATTTTTCCATTAAAAATGGAAGTTTAAAAATCGATTCACACACACACACACACACACACACAAAAAGAGGCAATGATGATAAGACGTTGAATCGGTAAGACTACCGAATGAACAATTCTGAGCTCTTTAAAAAAAAAAAAAAAAAAAAAAAAAAAAAAAAAAAAAAAAAATTATTGAATCGATTTAGAATCGCGCGATGTAGTATCGCGATATATCGCCGAATCGATTTTTTTTTTTTAACACCCCTACTGAGTATGTATATTCATCTATGTAAAGACACTGATCATGTTGATGATCATTCACAATAATTATCAACAACTACACCGGGGAGTTTTTGTTGTGTCATTTCTGACAGCTGTTTGTAACTCATTTTTGGGTGTGGAATCTAAAAATCTCAGGTTTTCTCTATCATGTCAAGTTGTTGAAAAATAGATCCTCATTTTCTTTAAAAGGAATTGTGAAAAATATTGTACTGGCATGCTTGTTCTATAAAAAATAAGTATTGATATACAATGAAATATGAAAGAAACAGGCACACTTTTATTCTGACTATGCTAGCTTTCTGTTTGCAGATATTGATAGTAGTGACTTTCACACTCTCAATTGTGACTGAACACGTAGCTGTAGATGAGTCCAATCATATAATCAGCTCGTCTTACCTCAGTCTTACTACAGATAATCAGTGGGATTTCTTGGGTGATTGACTGCAATTTTGGAATCAGCATGCCAATTTTAGTTTTAATCAGCATAAAAAATCGAACTGAATTCTTCCCGCTAAAATGTTCTCCAGTGTTATTTAACACTAAATACAAATATGCAACGCTTTGGCGACTGCTTTAGATAAAAAGACGCACACAGTTGTTGTCTGGCAGAAGCAGGGCATAGCGCAATTGCTCTCTCTTCAGTTATTGAAGTGAACATTGCTACAGGCCAAGCTTACGTTTAATCCAGTCAAACACATTTACCTGTATCCAAAATATTATGTAAGATGATTAAACATTGTAAAAGGTCTAGTATGCTGAACATAGATCCTTAAATGGTGCTCCTGAATATGCTGGCCAAATGGTTTGAATGCTTTCAGTACTATGAACATCTTAATAATGCTGCCAAATATGCTGTGTGTTTTCCAAGCATTGTGAGCGTTCCAAAACATAATATTAATACGTATTGCTTTGTTTCCCTCTTTTTTTTTTTTTTTTTAGGGGTGCCAGGGGGGCGGGGGGGTCTAATATAGATCATGTAGTATTATTCAATTGAATTAGGGTTAAATTATTTTAAAACAATTTAACCCTTTCCACCCACAGATAATTGACATGACATATTTGCATGTCTAAATCAATAACAACGCATATTTTGGATGATGTCAATACTTCTTGTTCATGATTCGATCCTAGCGAACCAATCATAATTACTAGTGTTGTTCCGATACCGATACTGGTATCGGCAGAGGTGCCGATAGTGCATTAAAACAGTGGTATCGGTATCGGTGACTACTCACAAGTAACATGCCGATACCATTAATTCCAACGCTAATATAGGATTTTGGATGCAGCATCTTGTGTCTTGCTCGTGCACAACATTCACTGATATGTGACATGTTCACTGCATGCCGATCTAAGATATCCTATTGGCCCTTGAATGCTCTGAACCAATGGCAGGACAGCTTTTTCATGTTGCTGAAAAAAAAACTTAAGTATCGGTATGGTATCGGTATCGGCCGATACTGCAAAGCTGGGTATCGGTATCGGTATCGGGAGCCAAAAAACGGTATCGGAACAACACTAATAATTACAATGTGATTTGCATGATTTTCTTGTTAAAAAAAATGTACATATAAGTTTGGTAACTTACTCTATAGCAATAAATAAATAAATAAATAAATAAATAAATAAATAGAAACGACATCACCCCCCCCCCCCCCCCACAAAAAAACAACAACAACAAAAAAACAATTCTTTAGCGTGGGAAGGGGGGGGGGGGTCAAAATTGTTACAAAAAAAAAATGTCCAGCAGAAAAAAGAAATGCAGGGTTTTAAAAAGGCCAAATAAAAAATAAAAAAATTGTGCACATCCGTTATTTCCTCAAACTTATTTGACACAATGTTGGTCTGTCTTTTGTTATTCTTCTGTGCTCAGATTTCACATTTCTCCCACAGTATCTGCATGATCTCCGTTGAGTACACATTCCATATCCACCCTTGCATTACCTCTGTGAGTACTTCAAAGAGCATGAATCAGAACAACACATCTGCCCACGCTGGTCCATTTGTGAGACCTTCTACCCTACCCAGTAACGTCCAGCTGTGATCCACAACTTTCAGCATTTTTACCACCTGGGACATATCTTGAAATCAACTCCATGTGAAAACCTAGATGTGGTTCTATTTTGGGAGAGTTTTGGTCTGTCAGCCTGTGCTCAACAGCCCACTGATGTGTATCACGCCTCCCCTTAAATTCCCCTAAATGGGTCAGAACCCTGCTGGAGATGAGCCCGGAAGGCTTGAAACGAGAGGAGGAGAGGGAAAACCTGATAGTCCCTGGGACTGTAATTACAAATGAGGATACAAAGCAAGAACTTTAGAGGCTTTTTGTGTGTCCAAAACCAAATGGAATTGACTAACTTTTTTTGTTTGGATGCAGAACAGCTGTAAGCCATAACTTCATCTGGGCTTTCCAAAAACACTTTCCCACCAGCGCTCGTGTTCTGTGTGTGTACTTCACATGTGCTGAGCTGCAGATGTTGCCCAGCTCTTGCAATGTTTGTGTATATTAAATCAACTGTGAAAAAATAATAACCAGGGACAGAACATCACTAGCCAGGCACAATGTGCTGTTAGGATTGTGCAACACAGGCGAGTGCCTTGTCATCCTGTATTTTTTTTAGCTTGGAATACACTTCTAGGTCCATTTTTTTGCGAGATATTAAGTTGTATAAGCCTGTTTTGCATTTGCTGCACTGGTTTAACGCCTCCTGAATTCTTTGAATCGCACCAAAGATGAGAATTTTGTGGTGTTTTTGGACGGCAGTATTCTGTATCTTTTGATGGGTAATCTTTAAGGAAAAGACATGATAACTGCACAAACCTCAACAAGTATGCAGCTCAGCATTATAATTGAAAAATGTTCAATACATGTCACGATTAAGAG
This sequence comes from Festucalex cinctus, assembly GCF_051991245.1. Lineage (NCBI taxonomy): Eukaryota > Metazoa > Chordata > Actinopteri > Syngnathiformes > Syngnathidae > Festucalex > Festucalex cinctus. The sequence continues at coordinate 9,759,064 of NC_135419.1, read as the reverse complement.
AAGCATGGTGGTCGAGAATTTTGCCCTTCTACCTCACAGTTGAGAGGTTTGAATCTTGGGGCAGTCTTCTGGTGTTGTGCTTGTTGTTGTGTTGTTCTCTCCCTTCATGCATTTAACCTAATGAACTTTCAAAATTAGTGATACTCGAAATCACTTTTTTTAATTTTTTTATTTTTTTTTATCAAAAGCAAAACAATGGTAAATAAAATTGTATTAAGTAACAACAGGAGGAAAAAGAAAACGCAAAAGGTTCACGCTACTGTAAACAAGAGACAAAACGATGGCTGTGGAAGCAAGCAATGACACCGTACCTGAGTTGCAGCTGAGCTTAAGTACTCTGCTGATCATAATGTCCAACAGGTGTGCAGCAGGAAGCTCCACCCACGAGCCATCCTCAGGAAACTGTGAGAGTAAGGGGGAAAAAAAACAGACCAGGAAACATGACAATGTTGCTTTTTCCTTCGACTTGTTTCTGTTTGTATTTTGAGTGTGTTGGGCAAGGTTCTTCATCCGTGTTCATTTTATTTCATGGTACCCTGACTGTGGATGTGAAAATTTCAGATGGGAACTTTCACCGGTTCTTTTATCTTTAATGCTTGCTACACTAATAATAACAACCAGGAGACTGCATATTCTCAGATGAACTTTTTACGGGATGCCAAAAAGATCGAGTACACAGCTGTGGAGCCTTTTCTGCTGAATGCGGAAGAAGGTCTAATCTATTCAAAATGGTCTCTACTCTTATACTCTCGGCTGTGTGACCTGATGGTCTTAACTGGTTTCAATTGGATAAGTGCGCCAGAGTGCAGATAGATAGGAAGATACCAAGCCAGGACAGGTCACAACGACACAATGGCCTAGCCCAAGTCACCTAACGTAATCATTAAGCAGCCTAATCTAACAGGTGCTTTGATAAACAATTATATATTGGATGCAGAGAGTGTTATGAGCATGTGAGCAAGTGTGCGTGTGACCAACCCTAACCCAAGTATCCAGGATTATTGCTTTCTACGGGTCTCGCTACAAAAACCGCCGATTCAGCTCAGATTAGCCGGACTATCTTTTGACCAATATGGGGTCTCAGTATCTGCAGAACCTATAATGAGAAAAGTGAGATCGAATTTGAAACTCGGTATGACTGGAAGGATTAGCACGCACCGCCAGAGACTTCGCTTACCTCAAATACGTCGGTGGGATTTGAGCTAGGGGAGGGGGAAGGGATTGGACGCCGGTTATAGTTTGACCTACATTTCTCTCAAACTGTTTGAATTGTGCTGCCTAATAAGGTTGCTGCCTCCAGAAATGGATGTGGCATGCATTAAGCACTTTACCGATGCTGCAGCCGGCGAATCCTTCAGCTCGGGTCAACTGTAGAAACGGCTTTAATGACACGGCGGTTGGACTCTCTCCTCGATGTGCGCGACAACAGATTGGCAGACGGAGTGGGTGTTATACAGAAATTCGCGTGATTATTTACCAAATAGGCAAACTCTGACACATCCTCGCTGTGCAATGGAGATGCAGAAACGCATTCGCAGGCTGAGCACTCGTCGGTGTAGCCTTGAGCTCTGTCAGCCCCGCAGCTCATCATCTCGATAGGCAGAGAAGGGCTGCTATCACATAGTCTCTCTTCCACACAGAGGGAAAGTAGCAGAAACACAAAATGTAAATATCCACGAACACACACGCACGCATGCCTCATTCTATTCTGTCCATCAAATAATCAAGTAGTTAGTGTTGCCTGGCAACCACATCATCGGGAGCTGCATTTCACACTTAATGATAGGCTACTGGACTCCTGCTGCAAAACGTAGAATGCGAAGGTTCATGTTCAAGTGATTCACTCTGAAGCCTGCAGCGGGCAGATTTAGTTGATATTCTGCATATCCCGCATAACCCAGTATAAATACTTTAATATGAATATAACGCAGATCAAGTATAGGCCATATGTGAGATTTTTAAATTACAAAGCTCATTTGAATGCACCTTGAGAGCGTACATATTTATGATGTGTAAAAAAAAAAAAAGAAAAAAAAAAGAAAAAAAAAAAGGCCAGATTAAGACTGATTTACATAGTGGCAGGTATTATATTTAATTAAAAGACATAATTCAGCACCAGCGCTTAGCCTCTTGTGCATAAATATTAAAATATTTTAATGTACTTCATTGGCGATCTGCCCAGGTGCAACCTCACCTCTCAACTCAATGTCAGCTCGGATAGAGTCCAGCTCCCTGCGGCCCTTTAGAGTGGAAGTTAACCCTTTTTATTTATTTATTATATCTTATTTTCTTTTTTACACAATAACATTCACCACTAGTGTAAACACAATATTCTGATTAATATTGCGGTTTGTGGGATATCAATAAACCAGCAAAATCTACCCATTTTTATTCATCTCAGGGGGCAGCCATTTTGTCACTTGCCTGAAAATGACATCACAGTCGCTCAGGGCTCAGGTAACAGCCAATCACGGCTCAGCTTGAAAATGTCACATGACCAAACTCAAAACAGGTGAGCTGTGATTGGTCATTACCTAAGCAACTGTGACTTTTTTTTTTTTCGACAGAAAGTGACAAAATGGCCGCCGCCACAGGTGTTAAATACGGGTGGATTTTGGTGCTTAATTTATATTCCACAAATGCGATATTAATCAGAATGCTGTATGTAGATTACTGGGGGCACAGAAAGTATATTATTGTAAAGAAAAAAATGAATAAGAAACCCTGTAGCAAATGTATGAATATGTTGAGAGGATCCATTTTGAGTGTTCCCACTATACAATCAAACAGCCAGACATAAAAAAATTACAAATCATTCCCCTAATGGTGCGCATGGCTGCATGGAATGTATCTCCTTTTTTGGCGCTCGCTCAAATGCATCCCATGCCCTTGAAAATCAAGAAAGGCCTGCTCACGCCGCAACTTATCTCCCAAAGTGAAGATGACGTCTAATCAACACCTGCAACCCTCTCCTTTGCAACACGTCCAAGAGAGACTTCAAACGCGACGCCAAACCTGCACGCCTCCCCTCTACGCGAGAAAGAAATGCGCGAAAGGAGACGAGAAAAGATTTCTTATCAAAGTCGCCCAGAAGCCGATGTTATTTTTGCCATTTGAATCGGATTGTCGCTGTGATGCGGCGCTGAAGCCTCTTTTGAATTGCGAGGTAGCTTGTCTTGCAGCCTGTTGTTCGACACCGTGAAGCCGTGACGTCGGAGAGGCTTTTGTCTGTCGTGCTGTGCTAAAGTCTTGTTTGTTGTTATATTTGTTGTTTTTACAGTTATGTTTGACCATAGTCTGTATAACAACAAAATCATTTAGTAGAACGCAGACCTCTGCCAAAGTAGAATTAAATATAGCGGACTGAAAAATTATACCTATATAGGTAATTATAATGTCCTTTAGAATGTAAACACAAGATGCTAATTAACTCATTCACTCCCAGACATTTTCATGTTCTATTGCTAGAAAAAACATGGAACCTACCAAAATAAAGATTAAAGTCTCGTCTTTCATCAGAAAAAAAGTACATTTGTATCTGTTTTTACATTTTGCAGCAATTAGCATTAGAATTAGCTAAGTTTCATCATTATTCACAAGCCTGTTGAAAATACTGGGAAAAAGAGCTTGTTGCAACATGGCCCTGCCTGATCTCTTATACTTTGCTGCCACCTACTGGCCATTATTTTTTGTTTTTTGTTTGTATAACTACCATTGCTTTAAGCAACCTCTTCAGGTCAGAAACTGCATCAAAGCCTTCATAATGGTCTAGCATACAAAAACCTAAAACAAAAAAACGTATAAATACGTTTTTGGGAGTGAATGAGTTAATATTGTACTATTAATTAAGCATCAAAATTCACCTGATTTTATCTATCTCAGGGGGCGGCCATTTTACCACTTGCTGTTGACTGAAAATGACATCATCATGTCTAAGGTTCTTACCCTTTTTGGAGGTAGTGAAGCCCACCAGTTTCCAACTCAAATTCACCGATCTCCTTCTTTATTGAAAGATAAAATGTTCCCAAGCTTCAGATTTGGTCATTGCCACCTAAATCACACTACAAAGATAATCAGCGTTCAACAGTTAATCAGTGTTTAAACATGAAAACAATATCGGCACAATCACAATTTTCTATATTTAATTAAACATGCTGGGGGTTTTTTGTGTTTTTTTTTTTTGTGCATATGTGTCTGTGTGTGTATGTGTGCACTCTTTAATTCACTTAAAACCTGAAACCCTTCACTTAAACCAGATACTTCGGCATTCCACCAGAATCCTGAAGTTATTGGGAGACTGGAGGAAGGATCAAAGGAAGGAAAGATGAGGCAAAGTGAAATCCAACACCAACCAGGCATTACATTCCATCCACAGAGTAACAAATCCAGAATCGTTCACCAACCTCAGATTCATCTGAATTCCAACAGACATCAAGGGATCAGAGGAAGGACTAAAGGAAGGACAGACTGATGAGGCAGAGTGAGATGCACAAATGCCAACCTCCACTGATTCAGTGACCAGTGGGAGAAGCAAATTCTTTTTAAGTTTTAGTAGATGCTGTGTGGTGGATCTGGCATGTATGATGACCTCCAGCACATTCTGTTTTATTACAAGGAAAAATATTACAATTCCGATTGGTGGCTGAGCACCCCTAAAGTTCACATATTAGTTTCACCTCCATGTGTGGCTTTCAAAGAAAATACCCAAACAAGCTTCAAAATATATTATAATCTGATTTCAAAGTCACAAGGGAAAACGCGTTTTGGTGATCACCAGTGAAAAAGACAGCTGCCATTAAAAGATGGACAACAGAGTGTTGTCAGTCATTTGCTCTTTTTTTGGAGCAATGATTTACAGGTGACTGAAATGACCTTGACATATATTGATTCGGCAGCACAATGAGAGGATTGGAATTTGCTACAGTCGACACTGCGCTTAGAACCGATTAAACCTATGGGGGTGTTTTTTTGTTTTGTTTTTTGTTTTGTCTCCTGCAACAAACCAAATATCTTTTGTGAAAAGCACGCTTTCCCCGGCATGGCCTTAGCTCCCTCTCGGCTGGCTCTCTCGCTGCCGTAATTGTCGATGAGAAGCTTTTAGTGTTGCTGCCCCACGAGCAACAGCATGCAGAATGCGTATCCATCAATCTGTTCACTTCTCCCTGAGCAGTTCCCTCACTGAAATCCGTTTAGGGCATTTCTTATTGAGTGGAATATAGCAGAGTCCTTCTGGGCCCGTCCACTCTCTAACCTACTTCCCCCAACTGTGTCTTTTCAGTGAACCTGCTCCCACTAGCAGCATACAAGGCCAGTGATGGAGGAAACTGAGAATATGTGTTCAGATCTCATCGCAATCTTTTCGGGTGAGAGTTTTTTTTTTCCAGGGCAGGACCGGCGGCTTCATTTTTTATTTTTTATTTTTTTTAAATTGGATGTCAGTTTATTTATTGAATTTCCGCCTCGCAAGATAAATGCGCCGCGAAGGGCAATGCGAAACGTTCTTTGTAGTTAGACATTGGAATGACTGCTCACAGTTAGTGACGCATGAATATTTGCATTAAAATTATCAAGGGCTTTAATTACTGTAAATCAGACATGTGCCTGGCAGCAACGAGGCTTACCATCCCGGTTGATAAGGTGCTTCTTGAGTATATGCAGACCTGCGTTAAAAGATTCCACGCGGATTGAACGCCCGATATAGTCATAATAAGTGCAATATTACCGCATTTTCCGCACTATAAGGCACACCTCATTATAAGGCGCACCTTCAATGTATGACATATTTTCAAACTTTTTCCATATATAAGGCGCACCGCACTATAAGTCTTATAAGGTGCACCTTCAATGAATGACATATTTTACAAATGTTTCCATATATAAGGCGCTAGAGTAGAGGCTGGGGTTACGTTATGCATCCATTAGATGGTGCCGTGCTAAAGGGAATGTCAACAAAACAGTCATATAGGTCAGTCAAACTTTATTAATAGATTACAAACCAGCTTTCTGACAACTCCATTCACTCCCAAAATGAATAAACAGCTGTTTTATTATTTTCTCTGAGGTAAAGTATTAGTATTAGCTAGCGATCCAAGATGGCGGGATCTTCTGCGATCGTGCAGGGTCACCGATAGCGTCTTGACAGCGATACCTGTTGCGGCTCAATATTGATCCATATATAAGGCGCACTGGATTATAAGGCACAGGGTCAGCTTTTGAAAAAATTGAAGGCTTTTTGAAGGTGCGCCTTATAGTGCGGAAAATACGGCACTCTTGAAATAGCAAATATTTCCGTGTTACTGGAGCGGGCAAACACTGAGATGTGTTGTCGAAATATCTCGGAGACAGAATCCATCCATTTTTAAACACTGGATCGGTTGCAGTCAATCACAAGACCACTATTCCCACTCATGTTCACACCTATTGGCAATTAAAAGGTTGTCTGTCAAGGAGAGGAAAAAAAAAAATCAAAGAGCTGAGGAAAAAAATGACAAAGCTAGAAAAGGTGAAACCCTGCAAAAGCAAAAAAAAACAAAAAACAGATCACAATGTTTGTTTCATGTTAATGAGAGAACCAGTATGACTGGAAAAGGAGGACATATAAATGATGGACACACCAGAAACAAACCCAGCTTCCTCATATTCCCATTGCTATTTTAATTAGAGATCCATATTTATTTCGGGAAGGATTAAACCTCCAAATGTCAGTCAAGATTCTTTGTTTAACTAGACCTGGCTGGTCAGTGAGCTGCTTATATCAGAACTCCCCAAAGGAGACTGTGATCCAGAAAATTCTTACAAACTACTACTACTAATTTATCCTTGAGCTATCTTAAATCGTATCTGAATTTGGTTCTCACAAAGCCAAATAAGACAATTGTCACAGTGGTCCCTCGCTATACTTTGCGGTTCACTTATTGTGGATTCACAATATCACTGATTTGTATATGGGTCCAAAATTCATTCACAGTAAATTCTGGCGAGGAAAATTTGACTCTAGAGTTAATTTTACTCTATTTAGAGTGGGACCAAATAGACTCAGTTTTAGAGTAGGCTAATATTTACATTTGGAAGAGAGTAAAATAAATGAAAAAACAAAAAAAAAGTCACTCAAGGGTTGAGGAACGAACTCATGACCTTTAGCTTGGAAGACTACCACACTACCACCTGAGCTCTGCCCCTCCTACTATCTACTTATATCCACAAGGAGACCAAAAAACACAGTTTTTGGACAGAGTTAGGAAGGTTCCAGCTGACACGAGTGGTATACTAACACACAGCAGGAGCTGCGTGAGTAGAATAGTAGAATAATAGAGTTTGTTCCTCAACCCTTGAGTGACTTTTAGTTCCTTATTTTGTTTATCAAATTGGTCCCCACTCTAAATAGAGCCCAATTTACTCTACAGAATTTACTGTGTACATTACAGGGTTTATTTCGGGTTGTTATCTCGCTTTAACGCAGAATTTTCAGATTAGCCCAACCGTGCCGCATCCCACCCCTCCCGGATTTATTGTATCCATTATTTATGCTGCTATTTTTTTAAAGTTAACAAGTGTTTAGAAGGGTGGGAACTGTGTGGTGGCTTCATTACGGCTCAGTAGAAAAGCATAACTCGCCCCCCAAAACGAAAACTTTTTATGTCCTTTACTTCACAGAAATTCACCTACCGCGGGTGGGTGTTAGACTTAACACCCACGTGAAGTGAGGGAACACTACAGAGGATGTCCATAGTGTCGTCCTAATCACGTTGCTTCTGCTCTCATTCCTCTCAGTCATTCTCAGTGTTTTGAATCCATCACAACTGGACAGCTCTAAAGATGTTTCGCCTCTCATCTGGGTAGGCTTAATCAGCTCAGGTTATTAGTTAAAGTTAAAGTTTAGTTTAAGTTAAAGTTTTTAGTTAAAATGAAGCAACTTCATCCATCCATCCGTCCGTCCACAAGGACAGGAAGTGACACATCTAAAATGGAAAACATCATAAACATTAGGGGTGTGAATTGCCTAGTACCTGACGATTCGATTCGTATCACGATTCACAGGTCACGATTCGATTCGATACCGATTAATCCCGATACGAATTTAGAAGTCGATTGTTGCAATTTTTTTTCATTCAAATTTGGAAAATACTAATCAGTAAGCTTGTAGTGTAAGATTTATATGAAAATGTATTATTTATTTATCTGAAATTTCAGTCTTATAGAGGTTGTAATCTGTTTCATGTTTGAACAGCATTAAAATAAAATATTAAGGCTTAATGTTCCGTTCATATAACATTCTTCCATGCTCAAGGTGTGAATCCTAACCCGAAGTCAGTCGTTTTGTTGAATATTTTCCATTAAAAATGGAAGTTTAAAAATCGATTCACACACACACACAAAAAAAAAAAAAAAAAAAAAAAGGCAATGATGATAAGACGTTGAATCGGTAAGACTACCGAATGAACAATTCTGAGCTCTTAAAAAAAATAAAAAAAATAAAAATAAATCGATTTTTTTTTAATCGATTCGAGAATCGCGCGATGTAGTATCGCGATATATCGACGAATCGATTTTTTTTAACACCCCTAATAAACATGACTCAACTTCCTATTCATCATTTCTCTTTCTCCCACGACCACATGTTTTGAATCAAACAGCAGTTGTAATCGTAACGCCGTTGCCGGTGTTGATTGCCGCATTATTGTACGCCCTAAAGAAGTAAAGTGATACTTTTTTGATTTCCTTCTGCGCAAAGGCACATTGCTGTACCCTGACAGCCTCTCGTATTGCCCAACAGAGGAAATTGCTAGTGTCTTGCAGCAGCCTGCGCCACTCAACTTTTCTCTCTGCAAACTCCCGCTCCTTCAGCATTCCCTCTGTGAGCAGCGGGCCCCGTAGTGCTTGCTTTCCTCCTCGCCGCCTCTCCATTAGGCGCCTAACAGAGCGCCGGGCTGCGGCGTCTCTCTCTCCCTCAACGCGTCCGTCTCCCTGTCGCCCTTCAGGTCTCATCGCACTCGCAATGGAGGATCCATCCAATGATCCCATGGCACATACTGTCTTCTATTATCCATCCTTTCACAGCGCTCTAAACTTGGACCCCCACCTTACGGGAGGGGGGGCCCGTGTGTCTGAACACGCTCGCGTGTTTGTTTTTATACGTGAGCATGTGTTTCGTCACTGGCTGGGGAGTCCAATATTGTAAAGAAATCTGTGTTCTCGGGTGTGATTTGAGGTGAAGCTGGCCTGACTCCACGTATGACACAACATGAGGTCACACAATGCAATAGACAACAGATGTATTGCTGCTCCAAATCCTTACAACACACATGCTACACCTATGCTAAAAATGTTATCTAGGCCAGATGGTGTTCACAGCTAAAAACTAGGCCTTTAACAATGTTGTACTTTTGTGTACAACCATTTTAGCTGTGCTGAACATGCATCCACAAATGCTGACATGAATTTCTTATGTTAAAACTTTGAACTTTTTTTTTTTAATAGTGTTGCAGTGTCGATATTTTCAAAATGATGGGTATGGGGGTAGTCTGAGCACCCTTAATCCAGACTTAGGGGTGTGAATTGCCTAGTACCTCACAATTCGATTCGATACCGATTAATCCCGATGCGAATTTATGCGATTGTTGCGATTTTTTTATTCTATTTTTTTTATTTAGAAAATCCAAATCGGTAAATTTGTACAGTGTAAGATTTGTATGAAAATGTATTATTCATATATCTGAAACTTCAGTCTTATAAAGGTTGTCTCATGTTTGAACAGCATTAAAATAAAATATTAAGGCTTAATGTTCCATTAATATAACATTCTTCCATGCTTAAGGTGTGAACCCAAGACGTTTTGGTGAATATTGTTCCATCAAAAATGGATATTTAAAAATCCATTCGGCCGCCTATTGAATCGATTCGAGAATTGCGCGATGTAATATCGCGATATACTGCCGAATCGATTTTTTTTTTAACACCCCTAATCCAGACCTTGATTTCTGCAAATTGGCTGCTTACCTTATATCTTATCTTACCTTAGCTAATAGTTTTTTTGTTTTTGTTTTTCAATAACAAAGTAATTTGTCATTTTTTATTAACGAGGGGACATTATAAAATGAGAGATTTGATTTTTAATTCATCCTGTTATACTAGCTTTCCCATTATAAGATAGCTAGTTCATATGTAATAACCTGCAAGTAGCACATGAGTTTACCTCTTACCATGCTGGATGTAAAGACAGACACACACCCGCTTACCTCCAGACACACTGGTGGCTCCCAAACGGCTTAGGTGTTGCCAAGTGAGCATAATGCAATAGCTTCCGGTCTCCCACATTTTATTTGTCTTGGGATTTATTCTACGACCTTACAATGTGTTTCACCTTGTACAACCTTTGGGCAAAAATAGCTATAATAAGTTGAAATAGCTTTTGCCAAGGAAAGAGTGCAAAAAAAATAAAAAAATAAAAAAAACATCACATAGTAGTAATGACAAAATTGCATCATCTCGTTTTTTTTCCATAACTATGAATCAATCACACATTGACAATAAACTACCCTATCTTTATCTCACCCCAGCAGGAAGCCACCCTGATAGTTCTTACTTGCTTCGCACAGAACCTTAACGGATTGGTGAGAGTATCATATCACCCAGTGCACAACACCTAGTGAAAAAAATTCTATGTGCAAATGTGACTCACTAATTTGACACGGAAACATGGATTTCAAAACGAACGCCGTATCTCCGTTACGACCAAATGAAGCGGCGTCGAGTGAGCGGGGGAGAGAGAGAGCTCGACGAGGTGATTGTTTGTCATGATTTTGAGAGTGGCAGGTAGGAGGAGGGGGTGCGGATTGGCAGATAGGTGGCTTCCGAGAGGAGTCACGCAACCATGATGTTGCATAATGAGCGGGGACGGCGAGGAAAAAAGGCCTCAGCGGGTGGGCGGGCGCGCTTCCTGCGATTTAGCGGATACATTTATGAGACACTCTGACGGTGGCATGCTAACGATGAAGAAGAGGGAGGGAAATGTGAGCAGGGGTCAAGTGCAAGTCCTCCTTTTGGAAAGCGACACCCGTGTTTTCCATTTCAAAGCAACCTGGACTTTGCATAGCCTTCATTGGCCTAATATGGAGCTACATTTAAAAATTGTAATAATCTCTGAGAGATTGGTTAAAAGGGTCCATTGTGGATCTAAAAGCTCATTCATCCCAGGCCACCTTTTCTTGCCTGCTTCGTGTGTTTCAATGCATCATGGCCAATCGTGGACATAAAACATAGAGTGAGGCAAAGGGAAATCAATAGCAGTGATGGAGACCATTTACTTTTTTTTTTTTTTTTTACTATTCCAGATTCATGACCTACCACTACCGCATGCTGTTGTTGCCCCCGGGCTAAAGCTCATTGTCGCTCACATTTGCTCATTAAGTGCCAATCACCTGCTACTCACAGCCATCATTTGCCAGCACTTGGTGGCACTGCAGATGTCACATAATGATTCCACCCCCTGCGCGCGCACACACACACACACAAGCCTGCGCAACCTGCATTATTCAATGGAGGTGCACTTGACACGGTTTACCCTTGACAATGAACTCCCGCTCCGTGGCCTCTTTTTACTCCCGTCTCATGGCCACGACTTGACTGCGCTCCCACGGCATTCAATTTGTTTTCGCCCGAAACAAAACAAATTTTTTATGTGACATTTCATCTTTGCCAATGAACCGCTATATGCTTTGAAACAACTGCGAGCGTAACCTTTGATTCACAATCTCAGGGGAGGTCTCTGCATTTCATGCTGTACCACATACACATGCCTTCCAAAAGGAATAAAAGCCCAATATGCGTTTATGAAGCCCTCATGCGCTTCCTGTAGGAACAAAGAGTGCAGTGGTCAGTTGCTTATGTTCCCTATGTGTATAGATTTATTTATTTATTTATTTTTTTAATAAAAACCAATTAATTGTTGGAACAGCATTATTTGACTGCAGTGATTTACTCAAATTCATTCATAAAAATGATTCGTTCACTATGGAAGTGTGAAACTGCCAATGTGGAGTAAATATTTTGAAATGACATACTTAACATACGTGCAACATATTTTCAAATGCGTTCGAACTACATTATACCAATATGTAAGTTATGATTTATTATGTGGGCGGTGCATTTTTCCCCCATAATGGCACTGTGTATACATATGTGCAAGTCAACAGCCTACCTCATGGCATTATGACAAAAAAAAAATGCTGAACGGAAATAAAAAATTCTGAATGAACAATGTTACAAAGGCTTAAAAAAATACTTTGAAAAAAATGTGCATGCTCACATCAAATATCCCATGGGAATATTACGTTTTTAGCCTTTGGCCTACAATTACATCCAAACGTAATTGCAAATACGTTGGAACATATTTAGATACATTCAAACATACTTGCAAACACATTTTCATATTTTTCCCGATTTTTTTTTTCTCTTTTTTTTAGTTTTTCCTAACTGTAGGGTTAAGATTAGGGAATGCCATGAACTGTGGGTGTGTAAAGCCCGTTGAGACTTGTTTGTGATGATTAACTAATTTACTCCCAAAAACGTATAAATACGTTCTATTTTAAATATTACCATGCTCCCAAAGATTTATTTATACGTTTTGGCTTTGATGCAGCCTTTGAACTAAAGAGAATGCTTGAAGTAATGGTAGTTATTACAAAAACGGCCAGCAGATAGCAGCAGAGTATAAGAGATCAAAAAACTCTTTTCCTCATAGTTTTAAACAGATTTGTAAATAATGATGAAACTTAACCATATTTTAATGCTAATTGATGCAAAATGGAAAAAGATAGAAGTACACTTTTTTTTTTCCTGATGAAAGAAGAGGCTCTAATCTTTCTTTTGGTAGATTCCATGTTTTTATAGCAATAGGACACAATATTCTATGGGTCTTGCAAAATCAGTCAAAATCTAGTAAAATAGTGAAAATGTCCGGGGAGTGAATGAGTTAAGGGCTTAATAAATTTGACTTGACTTAAACAGATTAAACAGACTTTTTGTAATAAAAATTCAAAGTGTTATCTTCAAAAAGAGACCAAAACTATGCTGATAGTCCAAATAGTTCAAGAACAGCTTCAAGCTTTATTTTGATGCACATTGTTTAGACGTTTTCGGTAAAAATGGCAGGAATAATAATAAATGTAAACAGGAAGTGTTTGTTTTCATGTGGCTTGACTCAACATTAGCCATTAGTTTGCAGAAACGGACGTCGATGAAAGAGTATGCCCACAAGGGGGAAATGGTTGGTAGTGAGTGATATATGTCATTCATTTGCAGTATCACTCAGTTTTTTTTCCCCTTCCACTCAGTGGTAGGCCTACATAATGTGCATTTGCAGTGAACGACTGACTCATGGCAGAATCGTTCACTGAGTGATACATGTCATTTATTTGCAGTGTAAGAATTGCACAGGGCACAATCAATGGGTGTGATCGTTCACTGAGTGATGTTGTTCATTCGCAGATCACGTTTGCTCAGGCATCAACAGTCCCTGCCGCAGTTCCACTCCTGGCCAGCACATTTGTGACTGAACTGAGAATCGAATGTATCAGTTAATAAAGTGATTCCATGTTGTACATTCCCTCAAAAGATTTGCTCGTTTGAAGAGAGATTCAGTGACATAGATTCCGCTGTGATGAATTACAGTCAAGTTTGATCTCGTGGTTACATTTTGGTCATGCAGTCTTACTGTCTTAAAAGAGTCGAAACAAAGGCAAAATAGCATGATATTAGTCATTAATAATATTTCTCGGTTCCTATAGATGATTGTCATTAAATGTGAAGAGGTGCCCCAGCATAGCAGTGACCGGAATTAGAAGTGTCAGGTGTCAGCCGCAATGATCCTGATTTTAATTGACAAGTTGTCACAGTGCGGGCATTTTTCAAGCAAATAAATCATTCGCAGCCCAGAGAGACAGACACGTTTCATGCTTCCGTTCCAAGTTTAACACATTCATTGCCAGACTAGAAAAAAAAAAATGCATCATTTGACGTCTTTTTCCGTCAATGGCAGTGAATGAGTTAAACATTCAAACATTGTTTTTTTTTATGTGCGATGTGTCATCAGATTCATCACCATTCCTTATTGACAGCAATGTGAAAATGTTAAAACTAATGTCTAGATTACACCTTTTTTCATATCCTTTTCTGTTTATTTTCTTTTTCTTTTTCTCTTCTCAACATTTTCAGCTTTTGATTTTGGATGACAAAACAGCGTTCTTCTTGCCGGTCCCCCCTTTAGTGAAATCACAACTGTACATTCCCCCCCCAAATTTCAATCCCAACCCCTGTTAAAACACTTCCCATGATGTCATTACCATATGTGAGCCAATCTCATTTCGTGCAATGACGGTGAGCCTCACTCAACATTTTTAAGATGGATATACATTAATATTAAAGGCATTACTGACTATGAACTCAATCAACATTTGGTAAATGGTAAAAAAAAAAACGACCAAAAAAAAAAAGTTATTGACCAAAATAGTGACGAAAATGGCTCACTTTCTTTGATGATGTAATGTTAATGGCTGAACAAACATGCTGTTTTTGGAGTATCCTAAAAAGTGACTATTTTGGAGGCACAAGGATTCGACCCGACACAATAAGCAATAAGCAAGAATAAGCAAAGATGTGATCATGGTCTCTCAGTCGAGATCATATTTCCTTTACACCAATTATTACGTAATCTACATTTTTTTTTTTGTTATCAATGTTTACTGTAGATGTTCAGTGATACAATATACCTTCTTTTCAAATGATTTCATGAATAACAAAGGAGATATAGACCAGCATTTCTGTTCATGTTAGACTGCGGGATGTGTCTCCTGTCTGTTTTTAGTGATTGTGTCCTTGGTGTTTTCAGCTCAAAGGCTCTTTTATCTGCCACTGTGCCTCCCCCCCACCCCCTCCTTCCCGCCTCACAGCCCAGTGTGAGAGGGAGACTGGGGTTCTCCAACCCCCCCCCCCCCCCCCCCCCCCTTTCCCATGCTCCATTTCCCCTCTTTCCCTCGCTAGCCCCCCCCCCATCTAGAGGAAGCACTGTGCAGCCTGTGTACAAATGACCCGCCTTATCATCAGCTCCGCAGCAAATGAATTTACTCCGCTCCCAGTCTCCCTTGATGGTCAACCAGCTCCTCCTTGTCCCTTCCAGTGACACGCCACTATCAAAGTCCTCACTTGCTGTGACGCATGCCACAGGGCCGCCGATAAAAGCTGAGACATGACTGATCGTATGCGTGAAGCCTCTGTAGTATCTCCGCCGCCTCAGAGGCCATCATGGGCAATTACATGTTGGGCACATGAAGGGAGATTTATTTGATGTAAATGTCATGCAGTTGCAATGGGGGGAAAGGATTACTGTCTCCTCTGCGGTATGACAAACAGCGGGAAATTATGCAGCAACTTGCTGGGACATTTTTTTATAACACTGCTTGGAATCATGAGTCTTGATCTTGATTTGGCTGTGAACAATCAATAAATAAAAATAAAAAATTAGCAAAACAATTTGACTCTGTGTCTCAATTATTAGGTAAATGACTTTTCCTCTTCAAAACAAGTAGCAAGTTCATGGAGGCAATCCTGTCACTGATGTTGCCATAGTGGTTTTAGCAAAATTGGACAATAAAAGAGCAAATAAAGAATACTGGAGGCTACATATTTGTTAAGGTCTCTATTTAATTGGCTCCTAATTAATGCAACTGAAATAACTTTCGTCCACTCTACACATGTGGCTCGTATCTGACATTTAATAGTTGAATTATCTAAGAGTTTACAATGATGTAAATTTTAATTGTTCCTTTCAATGTGAAAGTAAATCACCAAATCAAAGATGCGTGACTGTAGTCAACTAGTTAACTTTATTTGCCAGCTTACTAAAAAGTTTTTGCTGTTGATAAAAGGTAATCCAAATGTAGGCTATTTAAAGAACCAGCTAATTAGAGTTGCATTTTCACGCTCGTCTTCCAGGCTCGCAAACAGCTTGAGAAGAGAGATAATTAAGTGTACTGTTTTGCCCTCCAATTTGTAGCTTGCTCCAGACTTAATTGTGGCTAATTAAGCAATGACGGATTGATACGTTGTGAGGTGACGTACCTTTCTCAGGTGCCCAAAAGACGCATCAGAAGCGCCGCAACGAATGAGCGCAAATACGGTCATTTAAAATCTACTATAATTCAAGTCCTCAGATCCTTCCTATGCTACAGTCATCCGTACGTTCTTATTCGAGTCGCAGGTGAGCTAAACTTAGCCAATCCGGTGACCTAGGTTGCTAATGCTCAATGCTATCTTTGTTGGCAGTTCAGCCAGTTCAGGTCATGCAAGTGTTATGTTCTGGTCATGACCGTGTGGTCAAGTGTCTGTTTTGAACTGATGTAACCAGCATCTAGATTCAACTGGTAAGACGCTATGCGATGTCAGGAGCTATGTGATGTCAAGAATCTTTAATCTCTTTATCTGGTCAACAGCCAATCAGACAATTCCATGTCAGTCTTTTTATCCACATGTCTAGCCACAACCAATCAGATCGATTCGCTGCCTTATATAAGCCTGTCTGAGAAGTGTGTGTCTTGTCGGATTATTACCTCTGTTCCTCTGTGCACCTCCTCAGCCCAAGTTAGCTTAGCGTGTCGTGATTCTCGATACATTCTCGTTGTTTCTCGTCTAGTCAAGTTTGTTCTACGCCTCTCGATGTTATGCGAATAAAGAGTTAAAATCTTATTTTTGTCTGCGTTTTTGGGATCCAACTCGAGAACATAACAAATACTGGACACAAGCCTCAATAACGGACAGTCCCGTTTAGACCAGTACATCTGGTGACCCAATACTCTGCACAATAAACAAACGCCTTACACTGTGATTTCATGTATATGTTAATAAGAGTCGATTATAACCCACTAGGCACTTCCAGTGTATCACAACTTTGGCACAGTTTCTACTCGCCCATGGAACGTAGGCTGATGCACCTGAAGACATGACGGTTTGCTAGTGTGTGTATGTTTGGTTAGCTACCCCGGAGATGATCCATCAGTACAGTGCTGTGTACGTTGATGTAAACAATCCGCCATAAACAGGAGACTAATTAATCGTTGAAAAACCATGTACAAGGCAGTTCCGTACAAGATAAGTGGTGGATGATACTTGTGGGGATTTCTGACTCTAGCATGTATGTTATGTAAGAAATTCCCCATTATAGTATGGGCACCAATATTTAACTGCCAATACATACACTACTTACATTGATAGACAAATGCTGCATGACTTAGTAATGTCGACTGTGACATGAATAAATTCATATTTCAATGGGTTACTTTTTCTGCAGTAAATTGATGGTCTCTCTGCGTGTTGCATCGGTTGTATTCAATATGTGCACACACCTCCCTCGTCAGAAAGGTTAGCATAACGCCAATGCCATCCTCCACTTAAGACCCCGACTAAAAGTGGGACGAGGAGGGTGGCAAGGGGATCAATGTTTACCCACCTGGCCAATTAGAAGACAGAGAAAACTACAAGATGCAGCCTGAATCCAGTAGCAGGTACTGTTATGGCACTCAGCAGTTGCTAGGCAACACTATCTATTATTGAGCAAACTTGTTGTGGGTACGGCTATTATATGTATAAATCACTGTAGTAATCTGCAGTTAAGATAAAGCGCCACAGTTGTTTCTGGGAGAGAGAGAAAAACCCACCAGTCTGGTTTTGTTTATTCTTGAAGAGCGCCCAAAATTGATTAGCACACACGGATCGAGACGGATCAAGTTATGTAAATATATTTCTATTTTAAAAGCCAAAGTCGCGGGGAAACGGCACGTTTTAAGCGAGTGTCAATTCATCAACTGTTTGCTAAGTTGTCCTGCGCTCCCCGTTTAAAGCATCAATCTTGTTTGAAAAATTCGGCATTGTGGTTAGCTCAGGGAAAGATGAGCTATGGGCCTCTGTCAGGAGGTGATCTATGCACCGCTCGGCCGGGGGATGCCGTGTAAGCTGAAATTACAAGTGCATTGACACTTTGGCATGCACGGCGAGAAAGGTAATAAATGCGCAGCTGATTTCATATTCTCTACCCACTGTATGTATTTGTGATGACAAATGAACTGGAAATACTACAGTATGTCAAGCTTTTACTTGTGTACACAATTTATATACTGTTGTATTTGTATCTTATTTGTGTGCTACATACAGACTATTTAAACACCACAGTGCTGCTTTAAAGAATGTGGTAATGATTTTTGCTGCGATACATATGGCATCAGATACTATAACCTTGTGAAAACATACATTCTTTTATTGTATTATGCACCGTTAGTGGTGCTTTGTACAGCACATGTGAGATGTTTTCTCCATTGGACTTTGTCATCAATGCGTATAAGACGATGTGTTGAGAAAGATGCTGGCTAGAAGTATTGCTATTTTGCTCTTTGACTTGTACAGCAAGTGCCTTGTACAGCACCGATCCTTTTTTTGCTGTTTAAATGATGTGACAGACCACAATAACTTTGCATTATTGGAAAGTGGTGGTTGGTGTTGGTCAGGACACAATAGGAGTGTCAAAACTGAAGGTGTTAGTCACATGAGAAGAGGATGCCTCGTTCTGCTTTGTCACTTTTATTGTCAAAAAGAAGTAACAGCACCTCGCTGATAGAAAAACCTCCCTTAGAAGTCGTTTGATAGAAAGGAGAAGGAGAGAGCAAACGGAAAGAGAAAATGGTCAAGCGATGTGTTTGTGATGAAATTGTGAGCAGGGCTGGACTTGTTTTGGGGCTCATAAAGTGCTATTTAATTATTATTTTCCTTCACATTACCTAATCGATCAGCATACAATATATATATGGAGGAGTCAATTAATCCATTTAAAATATAGACAGCAAACTGAACCAATCCAAATCAATGGCAGACTTATCTAGCTCACAAATGTATTAAATAGACGTACACTATAAGCAAAGCAACGACACTTACAATGGCACTATCGAGTAAATTAAGAAAAAATGTGACTTGACTCTCCTATTATGAACGTGTTGAGCAAATTTCTGGATATGCGCGTGTTCATTTCAAGGCATTTACAAACATTAAAGGGGAAGTCAGCCTTAAAAAATTCTTGACAATAATATGTTATATGTGACCTCACTGGTCTAAACATGACATTCTGATTAATATTACAGTTGTGGAATATGAGTTATGAAGCAAAACACATCTGTTTTTAATCCATCCCAGGGGGCAGCCATTTTGCCACTTGCTGTCGACTGAAAATGACATCACAGTTGCTCAGGGTTCAGGCAACGACCAATCACAGCTCACCAGTTTTCTGAAGCTGACCTGTGATTGGTTGTTATCTGAGACATTGAAAACGGTGATGTCATGTTTTGTCGATAGCAAATGGCAAAATGGCCGCCTTCTGATATTGATAATCAGGGCTCAGGCAACAACCAATCACAGCTCACCAGTTTTCTGAAGCTGCACTCTGATTGGTTGTTACCTGAAACCTGAGCAACTATGATGTCATTTTCACTCGACAGCAAGTCGCAAAATGGCAACCATCTGATATTGATAAAAACTGCTGGATTTTGCTGCTTAATTCATATTCCACTAACGCAATATTAACCAGAATGCGGTATATAGACTAGTGGTAGTATTAGACTCCTCTTTAACTCATTCACTGCCATTGATGTGTATATCCGTCAATGGCAGTGAATGAGTTAAGTCAATTCCGTTCCCATTGACGTGTATATCCGTCAATGGCAGTGAATGAGTTAAACAACAGACTGTTCAACATTTCTCACCAGCTACTCTGCTACTGTATAGAAATTTCTCATATGTAGGACCATACAGTCTCTTTATTTTATGTCATAACCACTTGTGATTATGATACTACTAAGCTTTAAAAGCATGTTTATTTGATTCCAATGGAGTAAATACAATTATGTACTGGTAAACAGAAAATATGCTAATTTTTAGCTTGCCTGATAATTTTAGTGACTCAGCATTTTATCTATGGCTTAAGTGTTTCAAGTGAATATTCACATCTATGATATATATATATATATATATATATATATATATATATATATATATATATATATAAGTGCAACATACAAAAGTTTACTATGCCATTCTAATGGTGCTGACGTTGCACTCATTTATAACTGGCTATTAAAAAGCGGGATTTATGTTCAGCTTTTATTATTGGAGTCAGACTGTAAGAATGCATTATAGTGAGGGCAACTTGCCAAATTGTCTATTAGTGCATTTTCTCAGATGTGCAGCATATACGGCGCCCTCTCCTTAGCCATGCATATCAAATCATCACTAAATATTATATAATCTGGTAGCAGTCCTGCAGCCCACAGTGGTTCAAAGGGAGTTTGGTATCATGGCCTTCAGCCTCGACTCGAACCTTTCTCTCCTCTCTCTCTGGCAGTCCAGCGGTGCCAGCTCGGCCTGAGGCTGACCGATCGCAAGGAAGGAGTAACATTTTCAAATTCACGGGAGGAGTGAGTCACACAAGCCCCGGCATCAGTCTCTTGCCCGGCTTTGTGCGTTTTTTTCTGCCGACACACACCACTATGATTCAAATTGAATTTTAATGGTTTTCTCTGCTAAAACCATATCGCTGTTATTCCCTGTTTGTCTCTGGATTTGTCTCCAGCCTGATAATGCTCTTTGTGTTCGTTTGGGGTATTTGCTTTGCCGACGCCAGCCAGGTATGCCGGTGGTCCTCCTCCTGTAGAATTCACTTTTATTAGACCCGGGAATCTAATAGCGCTTTTTGTCAAGTAAACCTCACACTAAGCTGTATCCCGTGTACTTATAAGCTGCACATACAAGAATGAGCTATTCAAACAGACTCAAACCAAGATGGATATTTCCTTTTTCGGGCTGTTGATTTGATTATGAGTGCAGGACCCCAAAGGAAGGCAGCATTTGCCCAGAATTGAAATCCAAATGACAGAATGGACACAATATCACATGTGCAAGAGATGTTATTACATGGAAAATATTTATTTATTTTCTGTGAAATGTTTTTCTTTTTTTTTTTTTGTATAACACCGCCAAACAAAAGCATTTACACTGTACTCCAAAATTACTAGGTCAATTACGGTATTCTTAGACTGAAAACAACGTTGACAAATGCTGGTGTAACCAACATGAGCAAAAACTGGAAAATTAATTGCACCAATACTGTCAGATAAACTAGACTTTACACTGATCTGGTCGACTAGATTGTGATTGGATGATGTTTTAGCATTTTATGCAAAATCGGTGATTGACTGTATTGTCATAATTTTCTTAACCAATCAACGTCATTGATCATATCAGCAAAATAAGACATTACAGCAAAAAAAATTAATGTCATAGGAGATGTTCTAAAAATATAAACATTACACATTATATTTAATGTTTATCACTGTTTTTTTTAGATTATTTTTTTAGTTAGTTTTTTCCAACAATTTCATGTGAATTTTAAATAAATATGCAAGTAATTTAAATAGATATATTTTACAATATTCTGATCAAATTGGTGATTTTTTTTTTCATTTCTAAGTCACTGATTGTCCCCCAAAATCCTGATCACATAAACCATTTTTAATATTAATTTAAAAAAAAAAAAATATATATATATATATATATATATATATATATATATATATATATATATATATATATATTTTGTAATGGAGCATATTGTTCCGTTTTTTTGATCTGATCGGCAATCGGTTATTATTTTTCATAAACTCGCTGATCAATCACAAAAATCCTGATTGTGTAAAGCCTAATATAAACTAAACTATACAATTGATTGCTCACATTCAATCCCCTAGAGGGGCAATTTAAATTGTCTGCACAGTTGAAAACATGGCCGCTAACTTGCCCCATTATAACCTTTAGAAAGTGTAGGAAGTAACCATTCTCGTATATTATGCAGGTATTGACATTCTCAACTCGCTGCCAGGCCTGGATGAGAAATAATACCTGAAGGAGCTCACCTATTTATATTCATAGATGTTCCCATACAGGCAAGGGGCAGTGCAGTGAACCTCTCTGACATCAGCCAGCGAAGGGGATTCAGAGAGAACAGCCGATGGATAAAGTGAAGGTAAAGCCCCCCGAATTTGTGCACACAATGACCATAATCCCGGCTGAATCTCACCTCGAGATGCTTCATTTAATTCCCCCCCCCCCCCACCACTCTAAAGTGACCTTCACTTTCTTTGTGGGTCACACAGGGATGTGTCAAACAAGCAACTCATTCACAAGGTGGGTCTCGGTATGCAAGCATGGATAACAGACATGATGCCGGCTGATTCAGTTTATGACACTCGAAACGGGCTTTGTTCACCTGTGTTGCATGTTTCAATGCAAAGTTAAAGAGCGATATGCAAATCTAGGACTCATCCATTACAAGACACCGTATGAAAGACAGTCGGGTTTTGTTTACACAACATTGCTTTTTAATGTCACATGGCTGGTAGGTGTTGTGAAATATCACAATTTAACCTTAGCAACAACAGATTACCCTGTAATTATTAGCAAAACGTAAAAGGATGTCAAATGGATGTTAGGACTGTACTTTTGATAGATGGAATGTTACTTTTTATCACAAATATGTGCTGAAAAAAACACATTAAAATAGTCACCGAAGGTAAGATTCAGCACAGTAATAGCGGAACATGCCTCCAATTGGAATAACATTAAAAAAAAAGAAAGTCTGGCCCCATTATTAGCTCTAAATATTTGTTATTGTACAATATTCACAACTGTCCACCCTCTGTTGGCTTGAATATGGGCCATGGCTGAGCACAAGCAAATCAGGTCAGATGGACGCACTGATGCCTGGAGGAGCCCGGTTGATAGCCGGCTCCAAAATGCCTTTATAATCAGTTAATTAGACATTCACTTAATGGTCCTGCAGTTATCCTATCACTTGATAATTCCTCGATAAGGTTTCGCTCCTGAAAATGGAGTGTCGCAGGCTAGTGCCTTATCAGTCCAGTCCAAGTAATGGGAGAGTGCTCATTAGGATAAGAAACAGCCTGTTTCCTGACTGAAGCTGACCATCAGGAAAGTCGTCAACATGAATCGTAAAAGTTGGACATTCCTGCAAAGATCTGGAGCCTATCCCAGCTGACTTTGAGCGAGAGACTGCATACAACCTGGACTGGTCCCCAGCCAAGTCTTCTTTGATTGGTGTAGCTATTTTTTCCACCTTTATATTTGGTGATAGATGCATTAATCCCTGCATGGTCAGGAGCACAAATTCTCTATAAATAGCAATAGGCTGTTATTCAAATTATTTTCCCTGGATCCAACTTAAAAACTATCTAAAAATCTATAAGAAACTTTAGCTCTTTAAAGCTTTTAAGATCTTTGTTTGTCGTGTCTGATCACGCATTGATTTTGCAGTTGACATATGTTTAAGCCTTGGCAGAGGTCTCCGATGACACAGTTCAACAGGATCCACAGTCCAACTCTACTACTTCAGGTTGATAGCACTTGCCGTGGGAGATAAGTTCAAACAAACTAAATTGTACACAAAAACAACCAAACAACAAATATTCCGTTTTAAGTTATTGTGAGGACAGAAACATGAATCAACATGAATGGCAATGCCCACATTCAGTAAATTTTAGCATCTGCCGGCTTTATCGCATTTAAGGGTAAAGATGGCGGGTATGTTAGTCTGTGTGAGCTCACAAGCTGTTCAGTTTGATGTGTTTAGGTCGCAATCTGTCATCACTCAAATTTAAGATCACCACCTGTCTTCGCTAGAGATTGTTTCATACAGAAAATGATCATTTTCTTTATGTTTGTGTAACAGTTTTGACATTGTTGGCTTTTAATTGTCATAGTTTTCTTTTATTTTTTGTTGTTGTTGCTACATCTTAAGAAATATTCTAGTCCTAAAAGAAGATGGGTGAGGTAGCACAAAGGTAACACGTCGCACGCTATTTCCTCCTCAAATATCCAGGGATTATTTCTCCCATTGATCTTGAATGATGTGTGAGCCGAGATGCATTAAACAGGTGTCAAAGGTCGTAGAGTGCTCTGACAATTTTCGACTGATTTTCCTCGCTGCTAATCCATAATCCGCTGTTGTCTAACATGGTTATCCATTTATTTGCTCAGAAGTAACTCTTCTTGAGTCTTTGGGTCTGAAATAGGATTCTACTGAAGGACATTGAAATGGATTCACGTTACATTTCAACTGTCATTTTTGTTTTTTGTTTTTGTTTACAAAGTCCAAAATACGGATGAAGGTCATTTGAGTCCGTCAAAAATCAACCGGCACCACATGAAAATTCACGAGTATTATTTGTAAAATAATGTCATTGTAGCATTTTGCTTTAGGCCTAGTTACTGTAAGGATGCTAGCAACCTTAGCTAACGAGGCTAGCGACAAGCTCCTGTTGGCAGCATTTGTTTAGGCCTGCCATCTGCTTTGTGATGATGGGATCCTTAACTAGAATAAACTAAAAGGTAGCAGTTTTTTGCTTTGGTTATAACTGTAGAGTTTTAGTGTTGTTTTTCTACATTAAAATTCCATTCGTAAGCTACTGTCATAAGGGCTAGCTTGGCATGTGCACCCAGCTAAGCTAAAGAGGCTAGCAATTCAAGGTTTCTAAAAGTAAACATTTGATCTCATTTCATTCATGTTTTCATAATTTAGGAAGAAATAAACAGTTGCTAATCAAGTTCACCCCCTGTCAACCGTGAATACAGTATTTGTTTTGCTCCACTGGAAAGTTGTCCAACATTTTAATCCCACAGCAGGTCCCTAAACTTTGCAAGCGCTTTAGGTCCGGTCAAACCGGGTCCGCCCATCCCTCATGGCTCCCATCTCGGGGGACGTGCCCAGACAAAGTGGCGCCCGTGGAAGTACAGGACATCAGGGGTAATAAGATAACTGTGTGGAAATAGGAGCTGGTAGCTAAGTCATTGCAATGGTAATGATGTAATTAATCACACCGAAGAAACTACACTTAATGTTTTAGCCTTAATATGTTTGCTGCATAGTGCCAAATCAATATCAATGTAATTTTGTTGGCCCTTTTTTTGCCTTTTGAATTCACCGGAGACTTTTACAGTAGAGTTGAAATACACAACATTGTACTTTATGTGATCAATTTGACTGCAGCTCCAAGACTGACAGAAGTATTCGTTGATGCAAAATATTCATAATAGTTTTATACATTCTAAAATGTCAGTAAATATTAAAAAAAAAAAATAAGCACATATTTACTGTAGTAAAAAAAACCTTAAGAATAACATCATAATTGGAAAAAAAGGTCTGCGAAATAAAAGTAAGAGTAAAAGTAAAACCAAAGTATTCCTACATTTATTATTATTATTATTATTATTATTATTATTATTATTATTATTATTATTATTATTATTATTACAGACAAATTACAATCAATTAGAATTCCCATCTTAAAATAGAAAACAGGTCCAAATCTAAAGTAAAACAGTAAATAAATAAATCAGTTTGCAATGTTTAAATGCAGAAAACATTGAAAGGAAATAAATCAGAGTTAAATCTTTAACACTAAAGAAGTCAAATTGAAAAAAAAAAAAAAAAAAAAAAAAAAAAAAAAAACTTCAATTCCAGTAATAAAATAATAAATTAGGTCCAACCCCATTACTAAAATACAATAAAATATAGAAGTGAGAAACTAAATAAAGCACAAAAGAAGTAGCTTTCTATAAATTATTAAATCATAAATTACTTAGAAATTCATCACCAAAAGTCTTTAGAGCAGAGGTACGTGTTTTTAATTGTCTATTTATTTACATTTTGTTGCCATTTCTGGGCTACAATTTCATTATTTTCACTGAATGAATAGCTGGCGATTGGAGTTCTTGAAAATTTCATATCTTAACTTGTGAGATGAGATTGATAATTCTGGTGTGTTAAATCTTTTCTCCTACTTGACTGACACATTTGATTGGAGTTGTCATAAGCTCGTGGGCGTATGCACATTGCACACATATGCGATTTGCTATTATTCAGCTTGGGTAAACAACACAGTTTTCAAGGTGAATTATTTTTTCCGTAAAATAGAATTATAAATACAGGTACAAAATTGCATTTTCTTGTTAGCCACACAAAGTTGGATGGCTAGTGATGCAGATGGCTATGATGCTATTGACTGTCACACACTACATTACATTTCATTCCACTTAAATGTCACCTGGCTTTATTGATTATTTCCCCTTTCTCCATTTGACAAAAAAAAAAATGTCAAGCCCACCTGAGAGCAGTCACAAGGTCAAGGGAGATTTGGAACCCACCTTTTCTTCAGTGGCTGAAAGGCTATGCTATTTATTTGTAAACATTGGGAATCGTGCGACCTCGAGGGCATTTCATTCTCTAACGAGATATAGAGGATGGATGGATGGATGGATGGATGGAATGTTAGAAGAACAAAAACTGCAGATATTCTAGTTCCACATTTCCTATTCATTTTTGAGAAAACAAAAGTATTCTCTCATTTCTGACTGACAACAACCACATGTTTGGCTTTCTTCCTTCCTTTTTTCTTCCTTCCAAAGCAAATTCAGATGGAATGTGTTTATTTTGCCCCCCTGCCTTCCCTTGACCACAGGGTGTACAGTCTGATCCACCTTATTTTTGGATTGCAATACATTTTTTTAATATCTTTCAGAAATGGCCAGCTTGTATAAAAAGCTAGTGTTGCATGTCAGTTTTGTTTTTGTTGTGTTTATGTTAGCAAATGATCACTTTTACAACATTTTGAGGGAATCACAATGTCCCATCATTGTTGAGCTATTTTTAGAACGAGCCAGCCAGCGCCATGTTGGTGACCCCTGCTTTACACCCAACAGTAGTGGTGCAGTCATCTCGCCTAAAGAGTACTATAGATGTTTAAGTAGCATGAAAATAAAGCCCAATTTGTAATATCAGCACTTCAGGAAGTGTAATTAAATTCCCGCAATGGCTAGAACACATCTGTCAGTACGAAGAAAAAAAAAATGTTTTGTAAGAAAATTAGTCACTGACATTTTTTTTTTTTTCTTCTCCGCCAACTGTCACAGAAGCGAGCGTAGCAACCGATGCCAATTTGGGGACCCAGCTGAACACAGCCATGTTATTGTTTGCTATTATGCAGTTTCTGAGCTCAAACTGCGAGCAATCACTTTGCTGTGGCTGCAGTCAGTCGGGTGATTTGAGTTCACCGCTTAATAGCATTTTGGTGTCAATAGTGCCGGCGCGTCCAACGAGCCACTGCAAATCCGCGACGTGATTGGCCGATGATGCATAATACTGTAGATTTCCATTGTGGGAAAAGAAATAGTTGACTTTTGTTGTGGAGTGGAAATACTGATTTCAATAGACACTATAAAGTGAATGCAGAGAAATAGATATTTGGCATGTCCATTCGTCTTTTTACATCAAATGCATTTGGAAATCTATGATGCATTTTTGTCATTTGGGAACTGATTTTCAATGATCTTGAGAAGTGAAGTCAAACATTGCCTTTATTTAACAGTCAGTGACTTTGAAAATAGATAAACTCAAGAAAAGTGAGTAGTTTTGGAATTGTGGATTGATCAAATTATACAAAAACCGACAGTATTTTAAGTCAATATTTTGGTCCCATGACCAAGACAGAACAGTGTACCTACTGTGAAACTGGAGGCATTGTTACACTCTGGGGATGTTTTGCTGTATCCGACACAAATCCCATGTGAATTTAAAAACAACCACATTTGAAATGCATTCAAGCAAACTGTGAAAGCAAAGCATTGCGGGTTTTCCCCCAGTCTTTAATAATGATCTTTCGTTGTTGTTTATCATGTCATTGGGGAAATTAATTCCAATGATCAATTGAGTAAAGTAAAACATTGCCTTTCTTTGGCAATCACCCAATGTAAAAATGAGCCGCTCATTAAGACAGCCATTGCAATTGTTGTGCTGGTGTTACACTTTGATTTATTCTCCTCGTTGAATAACATACAATCACAGATATTTGATTATGCTGCATTCATTAGTCTCGAGCGATGAGAAGCAATGCGTAATTTAGTAGACGCCGTCATTTCGGAAAAGATTAATCTTTTTATTGTGGTGCTTCATCTGAGAAGAAAAAAAAAAATTATGGGCGGCTGCTGTTTTCTTTATCACCTTGCAAAAAAAAAATCTGCAGTAGCTGTGACAGTGAGGCGCACATCTCCCAACCTTTGGTGTGACTCTGCTGCAATCAAGGGCTGATTTTGTCACCTCAGCGTCACGATTGTAAAAATTTGGGCAGCAGCTCAAAATCGGCTGCCAATTATTGTTGTTGTTAATGGGCCGTGTTTCGTACTCGACGGGAGGCTGTAATCTTTCGAGTGCGAGACCTTCCCTGCTGCTGCCGTGTGCACCGATTTGGACAAAACAGCTGATTAATCGAAAGATAGAGTGGTGCTAAGAAGATAGCTTCGCTATTGTCCTTTGTGAAGGTCAGCACTACGCTTGTGCGTTTTCCGACGAGGTCAATGACGAAAATATTGTACGGTATCTTCACCTTATTAAGATTTTTAATTATTAGCATGAAGGGATGATCTTATGTTATCCTGTTAATTGGTACATCTTAATAACAGATGAAAATGTCTTTTCAAGTATAACCCCATGTTTTTAGCAAGCATCTTCAATTTATTTAGTTATTTTTATTTTTTATTTTTATTTTTATTTTTTTTATCCCCTTCTATTTATTTAACTATTTTAATCTATATTGTCTTGTAGCTTTGTTTTTATTTATTTATTTTTTCTATCGTGCTTAACTGTTTTCTTTTAGTGTTTAATTGTTTTTATTTGGTAGTTATTAAATTTTTAGCTCCAGTGTTTTCTCATGGGGGAGCCTCCACAGTGAGAGGGATGCTTGGTCTTCATCCATCTCACTGTGGATGAACTCCTCCTGGGTGCCTTTCCTTACAGGGTACTTCTGTGCCCCGCCATGTTGTGGTGTTCATGTGTTTGTTGGGTTTTGGGTGTGTCTGTGGGTACGATCATGGGGATGTGGAGGGGCTTTTTCTTTCTTTTATTTTATTGTATTATGGATGTCCAGCACTTTGAGTTGCATTTTAAATGTATGAAAGGTGCTATATAAATAAAGTTGATTGATTGATTGATTGATTGATTGATTGAATGGCCACAAGAAATTTTGTCATGATCTGTTTTTGCTGACTTTGTTTTCAATCAGATTTACCTTGTAAGGTGGAAAATTGCTTTAAATGAAGTACCATTTACCATTAGGCTTTTATTTCCAGACACTTTGCTATAATAGTTTTATTTTTAATTGCATCTGGAAGAAACAGGAAATATGACATGCTGAGTCATCAAACAGTGACGCCATTCTCAGCTCTCGGATGCCCCTTTTCCAAACACATTTCATTGGAAAATTACAACAACAAAAATGTATCTAAATCTAAAGCAGAGGTGTGAACCCTAGAGTTGCCCCTCTCTAAAGCATATGTAGAAACTGTCATTAGAAGTGGCGCTCCGAACAGAAGCAAACATGACTGGCTAGTGGCTATAAATAACACTTGGAAGATGAGAGGCTTGTTTTCGTCATGTTTCTTTTATTGAGGTGGAAGTGAATCAAAGGCGAGCCAATGCATGGGTGCTTCATGGTAAGTGAGGGATGAAAGTGATGTTTTTATAATACAATGTGATATGGTTATTGTTATAGTTTATGCAGCAGTTTTGCTTGAATGGAATCAAGGTTTTGTTTGTTTGGTTGTAAAACTGTTCCTTTTGTAAAGTCGCTTGCAGGCAAATTTGTGATTTGTGGTACAGGGCGTCCGACGCATGTACATGAAATAGACTTGACCTGCGAGCGTGAATGTGAAACTGTATGATGGCTATTATGAATAAGCGCTCACCTTGAACTTAGATCAAGAAGTATGGCTGTGCAGCACAAGAGGGCCCATGTCATTGACATAAGTTGCTTGTCATTGCTCTATGTTTATACATGAATCTTCCGGCACTTTAAAAACTCAAATATCTATTTAACACATTCATTGCCAGACCAGCAAAAAAAAAAAAAAAAAAAGCATCATTTGACGTCTTTTTCCGTCAATGGCAGTGAATGAGTTAATCATTAAATAAAAATCACTGTCGTAAATTTCGACTACTACTTTTGCGTAATATTTTAGTAAAATGGGAAAAATGATAGCAAGGGAGTGTTGGTGCACCAAATTTGCCAGGATGTTGAATAGATCACATTACACTTGATAGTCATGAAAAATGCTTCTGTGTTAAAAAAAAAAAAAAAAAAAAAGTTGGGATTTTAGAGTATATTTGATATCAAAATCAGAACAATTACTTTTCCGTATACTTTTCCTCCCACGAACTGAGCTGCACAAAGCAAACAAGTCTTGCAAACAACTTGCCACGTGAATTTCAATAGCTTTGAGTGGCTTTTTACCACAAAGCCATTTCCATCTAGCTGTCAACACAGGCAGTACAAATAGTGTCATTAATTTTTTTGGCCTTGCGGAGAGGCACCAAAGAAAGGAGCTTGAAAGTAGATGAGTTTTGTTTTTATTTAGTGTTGGAGGGGAACAGTTGACTCTCAAAGTTTTATTGAGGCAGTGATGAAGAATAAACAGTTAAACGTGATGTCTGTTTCACACTTTGACAACTCGAGGATTATTGTTGTTATTTATCCCATTCTAACCTGTTCAACAGGCACTGGTACATGGGGGCTTGGGTTTAGCATCTTCCAAGTGCTGATGGTTGATGTTTGTCAAAAAGAGAATGAGCCTCCTCAGTCATGACAATGAATGGTAGCAAATATTAGCAAGTAGGCTATGTTTGATATATCCTGAACAAAGAAATCTAGTTACTTGTTTTTTTTGTTTTTTTTCTGCCCAAGTTGGTTAGAAGTAATTAACATTATCTGGCCAAAAAGTATTTTCCGGAAAACAATTATTTATTCTTAAAGCCTGTATCCCACTGTTTGGGTGGTGAACGTTTTTGCGTGTTTACGAAGCTAGCGAAAGTTTATTTAGCGTCAGGATTCGTCAAAGTTTGTTCGAAGTTGTCACGTTCGCGAAACATTTTAATGTCTTGTCCCGAGGACATTTTGAACATGTTCGTACATGTTCGAACGTTAAGCAAGTATTGCAAACTTGAACAAACTCCGAAAAGAAGTAAACATTTGCTAGCTTGATTGGCAAAGATGTACCCCCTCAGTGGGTTATGGGTTTAAAAACATTAAAAATAAAATTTTCCTTAAGTTTGGGAAAAGGTAGACAAACATTTTGTGAACATCCATCCATCCATCCATCCATCCATCCATCCATCCATCCATCCATCCATCCATCCATTTTTGTGACTGCTTATTCCCCACAAGAGTCATGGGGTGCTGGAGCCTTTCCCAGATGGTTTCTTGGAGCAGATAGGATAAACCCTGAACTGGCTGCTAGCCAATCGTAGATTTTCTGAACTTTTTGGCATATTAAGATTGTTTGAATTGTGTTGTTTGGCTTCTGGTGGCACAGTAATTGAGTGGTTAGCACATCAAGCGTGATCCGTAAGAGGTTGAAGGGATGTAAGAATAAATGGTATAAAAGATGGATAATTGTTTGGCCGTTGAGTAAGATGGATGAATTTTCGGCTGACCTTGGCAAAGATCTTGGATCTACAGAGCTTACTACTATAACCATGACTGCTAGGCACCAGAATCAGTGTTTATTGAGCTAAAACTTGAGACCATTGCCTTAGACCTAGCGCAATACCAGACAACCTAGACCACGTTTAAAACTTGGATGTCATGAATTGCCAACTTTCGACTGGATCACAGAACTTTGGAAGTTCCAATGGAGATATTCTGCGTGAAAAACACTGTTGCGTCCCTGCATAGTCATAGTGGCGCAACGATTGTTTGACGCACGTCGCATGTAGACGCAGGTCTCTGGGAAGCTGTATGACACCCCCTTTGTCCTTTTCACCCCTAAAGCCCATGAACCGTTGAGACCCCTTGGGATAATGAACCAGCGACACCAGTGAGCAAAGCCTCGTATCTCAGTGGAACAAAGACGGAATGATCCTGGTGGGGGTAAATCTGACCTGCTGCCTTCTGTTTCGATGCAGTGAAAGCGGCAGCACTGGCCTTTTGAGACCTTGTCTTCAATGTCACCCTCTTATCGAAACATTGTACTTTGAACCCATTGCTGTGTTTGCCGCCCTGCACAAGCGACTCATCCACTCATACAGTTTCAGTATTTCATTTATTGCTAGAAGTCACATGACTGGTGTTATCATTCTGAACAAAATCAAATTCATCAGTTACTCATGCATGCGTGCTTTTAATCTTTTGTTTGTATACGAACCATGTGAATCTGGACTGCTCGTATGCTGCTCTTTGAAGTCCAGTTTACTACGCTATTGGGTAACTGCCATGTTCCTCAGTTTGTCTGATGATTGATGATGAAGAAGCCAAGAAAGACACGGTTAATTAAAAATAGATGTGTCTGAAGGAAGCAAAACATGCCAGTTTCCGTCACATTAGGGGTATTTGATTCCTGTTGGGGGGGGGAGCCAAAATAGAGTTGTAGTTATTGCCTGAATGACTTTGCTCATCACCCCCACAATTGGATGTTCAAGATTCCATCTCCAATTCTACGCTTCAGATTTTGACACTCTGGAAAGAAGTATAAAGCAATCTCCGCCATCTTGCACTGCCCTATAAAACCTCTATATTTTTCCTGCTTCCCTTCACAAAAGATGGATTTCAGTTGTTCAAGTGATTGAGTGATGGCCATCTTGGGAAATGAATTATTTGATCAAACCCTGCCCTTGAAATGTAATTCACAAGAACATGGGCAGGGGGCCTATGGTGGAAACGGTGAAGGAGAGCTGATATTTTGTCCTTTAAAAAAAAAAAATAATAATAATCGGTCTGTACTTCCCCCACAAGAACTTATTGTCCACTTGTTTGGTTACTTTTCAGCAACATCTGTTTTAGAATCATCCACATTTGTGATTTTTATTTGAGGCTTAAGGCTTGTTTCTCAATGTACCAACTTATGTTTCATGTTTTTCAGTATAAATAACAAAAACTCAATACTGGAATAATTACTAAACCGTGTCTTACTAGTTGTCAAAATATGTTAGACTACTAAGAAATCGCTGGTGTCGGGCCAAAACCTTGTACATCCAGAATCGTCACTTTTGAGGAAGCTCCAAAAATGTCATGTTTAACATTAACATTGTATCATCAAAGACAGCAAGCCACTTTCAACACTTTAGATTGGTCAACAAGTCGTAAAAGTGTGGACTGACCAAAAGTAGAGATTTTTGAAAAAATTATGGAATTTACCAAATTGTGACTCATGAGATTTCAGCCCGACGCCGATGATATGTAACATAAAATGGTTGTATTTATTTATTGATGTATTCATTTATTTATTTTTAACTATTAACTATAATAATTATATTAAGCACATTCTAATTGTATAATTTGACCGAAAATTGCACGGTTAACTGAACTTGTGCTGTCTATAAAAGCGCTATATCAAGTTGATGTATTATTATTATTATTATTATTATTATTATTATTATTATTATTATTATTATTATTATTATTATTATTATGTGTCAACATAACAATGGAAGAAATCATAAAAAAAATATAAAATGTACTATCAACTTTCATAGTAACTCCAAAAGAAAATGGTGAGGCTCAGAATGTAATCATCAAATTATGTTATTACAAAAACAGAACCCACATATCCGTGATAGACAAACGGGAGACCCCAATGGTTTAGAATTCGACTTCGCATAGACTAAAATTGGAATTGAAGAAGCATTTTAATTACAGGTAAAAGCCTTTTACTCTTTACTCAAAAGTCTTCAACAACCAAGCAGAGTCCCGGTTGCCTTGATTAATTTTTGTGCACCAGCAATTTCTTAAAACACACCTTCGACCATTAGCAATACCTTTTCTGAGTCATAATACCTTCCAGATTTGTCCATCCTAGCTACACATGTTCACCTTTTCAAATTAAGCTATCATCATAACGCACTGAATCTAAACAATATAGCATACAAACAATGCACAATCCATGCGAAATGTGTATTTACGCCGGCATAACCACTGCAAAACTGTTACGTGCAAAAAGGATGAATTTTGATTCGTGAAATAGGAACAACACTGGCAGGAAACAAACATTGCTTCCCCGAAGAACACTGACGTTTTTGAGGAGTCTGTGTTGGCGAAGGGCTCATCCAGCTCAAAAGCAACCTGACAAGACATCGCAGGATGACAGTCCAATCTCCATTCCTCAGTAGCAAACTACAGAGAATGTCTTCTTCAAAGGCTACAACTTGGAACGCTTTGTGACCAACAGATGTATATATCCTCTGTTTGTTTTGTGAATGCCAGCTTGAGGAAAAACTAATACAGTACAAATCTCTACTTGCAATGGGTTTACAGGAAGAAAACAAAATATGATGAAATTCCCAATCGCTGGACCTCAATCATGTTTCTCTTGCAAACCATTTTCCTCCTGCCAGGCAGCCACCTGCAGACACGTACAATTTACCCCAAAATGTCAATAATAAATTTCAACCATTTTTTTCTTTCCCCTCTTAACCTATTTGTTTATGGACTGTAGGAGGAAGTAAGAGTGTCTGGACTAAGAATAGGGGTAAAGATCGCCGAAGATTGAACCTGAAGGCTTTTCACAATGACGCAACGACACTATTCACTGTACTCGACCCACTTGAAGCAAAACAAGGCAACCAAAACATGACAAGCATCTCTCGGTATATTACACAGTTCAGTTCTTCACACTACAATCAAAATAATATTCACATTGCTATAATAACAACACAAAGATGAATGTTGACACTCATAAAGGTCTCACATCCATTGGGTGTATACTGGACAGCTATTTTAATGATCCTCTTCATATCTCAATGACTGCCGCAACCCTGTACGATTGTGTTTAAGCACTACTTCAGTTATAGTGTAGCAACAAAGGTAAAAGGCTTTCAAGAGCAATCAGATCAACTTCTGTGCACACTGACACTACTACTGGCAGGTTATAAAAGCAACGTCTCAAACAGATGAATCGACATCCGTTCCGTATGCGAGAAGCACGAGCAATCTAAACAGAAGCTTGCCTCGCTAACCGCTCAAAATAAAATTATATAGTTTTTCCTTAGAGAGCCTTTTAGCTCAAATTACCAATACTTCAATTATAATGGTCTCATAGTCTTGACATTTAGATTACAGAGACAATCATAACAATGTACCAGTAAAACAACCACACTCAATAGAAAGATTTAGAAAATGTTCCAAATGAAACATTTTAACATTCACTTCTTTCAGTTCCTCCAAATTACACTCACACTGTTATGTCAGTTTTTATAAAAAATAACATTTTGACCACTTATCTCAGAGGTGGGCAACGTAAATGCTGGAGGGGCGTCACAATTTTTCAGTAGTGCTAATCGGGATCCACATAAGATATTTTCATATTTCCTAATCAGATGTATGACAAATAAGCTATTTCAGATATGGGCAGAATATGTGCATAAGTGAAAAATAAAATGGACTCATCATGTTTCATAGTACATTTCTCAGTGCCTGTATAAAAGATCCACTCTACTAACCCAACGACAAAGGATTTGATTTGATCTTTACTTATCTTGAACAAATACACAAACAAAACAAAAAAACAAAAACAAATTGGTCATATATAGTGATTGGTTCGAGAAGGGGCAGAAGGAAGCCAAATCTTACCACATACGGTATTTTGTTTTTGTTTGTTTACAGTACAAAGGGCTCTCACATGAAAATGACCATTCAAAGACGGCACAAAACTGCTGAAGAAGAAACCAACATAAAGTCATTTTGTGCAGTTTTTCCATCAAAACCAACTCATTCGAAATGTTTTTATTGAGGAACTATGTTTGTCCTGAGTACCATTCCAAATAAATAAATAAATACATAAATAAGTCCTCAAGTGTTAATGTTGTAGTGTAGGGCCTTATAAGACCTGGTATAAGCTCAACTAAGCCATCTACTGGTGAATGGTGATATTGCAACTTAAAATTACAGTGGATGCATATTCAACTTTGGCACCATATTTGTGCCCCCCCCCCCCCCCCCCTTTTCAATATTTCTTAATCTTTTATTATTTAGTTATTTATTTATTTATTTATTTCAGTTTCCCCATTGTGTCCGTTTCATGAAATCAGTGGTGACTGGCATTCTGTGGCATTTGCTCAGTTTTGCGAACGGAAATCGTATTTGAGGGACTTTTATTTTAAGTTTTTTTTTTTAAATTTTTTCCCCCATGCATAAATCTTTCCCCTGCCTTCTCCATTATTTCTCTGCACCATACTCACAAAACTCTTCCATTACATGAGATGGGCTTACTTTTAAAATGTGCACCTAACACAGGAGAGAGAGCGCTTTACCCCGTGGGAGAATCTTTCTCTGTATTTTTCAGAGACGGGTGAAAAAGCTATCATTAGCATCTCCTTGGTATGAGTTGTGACCAAGGATACTGTGCCTGTAAAAAATGCTACTTCCTATGATATTGAGTGTTTGATTCTCTTCAATAACCTTGACAATTGCTCAAGTCAGACAGAATGTATTCTAGTCATGCCACTCTTGTCCTTCCCCGGAATTGTATCGGGCCCGCTGCGCTGTGCTACGGGCCGGATTCACCCTGAATACCAGCCAAGCTCGATGATTTAGTTATTTATTTATTTATTTATTAGTCCCCAGGCACTTTTTGGTATATGCTGTCTGTACTCCCTCCACCCTTAACTCATCTTTTTTTTGTATGCAAAAAGAAATCTGGTCCTCTTTCTGTTGTAGTTAGAGCCTCTGTTTTCCACAATTTCTTCATCTTTCATCCAAAGTTACCTTTAACTGATGCAATTTTACAATGTAGGTGTAAGACGTGGCATAAATCCCATTTTTAACTGGGAGACGTTGTTCACCTTATATGCAAACAAGATGTGAATGATGATAAGCTTTTTTTTTTTTTTTTTTTTTTAACTTTTGGTTATGCAACTGTTGATTAAAAACAGGGAATAGTGATGGAAATAATAACATGCATCAATTTTGTTGTCTAAAATATATTGGTTGTAACAGAAAAAACAACAACACTACAGTTATAATGTAAACTAGAATTGTGACATATTACATCAAATTTCATTTAAAACAGTAAATGTAAATCAGACTTTCTGGAATTATAACTTAGACATGCTAAGAACTTGTATCTAAATCAGTGGACATTTCCCTAAAAAAATAAAATAAAAATAAAAATATATATATATATATATATATAAAAACCCCTCTAAAATCCTGCGAAAAATGTATTTAATTACTAAAGAACCGGTATAAATGGTAATTACTAATTATGTTCCATGTAGCTATGCTATTTACGGTAATTTTGACTCGTCAACTTTTGGCTGTATAAGCTTATTGAATGATATTTTAAACTGAAATTTGTCAGACAATCGGACATGGGATTCCGCAAGTAGCAGATATAAAACGATTGAGGAAATATATTGAGAAATAATGAAGTTACAGTGTTTTACCAGAATTTGAAGAAACTTATAACCAGATTTTTTCTAGACACAAAGAAGAATATCAACATTTATTTACTTATGAACTTCACATGGCACATGTCTTAATGTACCAATTTTCGTATATTTTGTTTAAAAACGAAATAGAATGTGCTACATAAAAAAAAAATGCTGTTTCTATTTCCACAAATATTTCAAATAAGCACATTTTAGAGCTGTAATTTTAATACTTTAATATTTTTGCTCATATCGGCTCATGCCTATTAATAAATGTTCCCGGTGTGTCTGTGAAAACTGCTCCCTGCTCGGCAGTGCGTACACATTTAGACCATAGGTGGTAAACCAGAAGAGCTGCTAAAAAAAATATTTTTTGGCAGTCAGCATTACAAACATATGCTTTAGGTATAATATGACTGTTATAAAATGCAGGAAAATTAATGTAATATATCGGGATACGTATCACCTTGAAGATCAAGTATTGGGATACATATGTATCGTATCGTATCGCGACCCCTGTATCGTGATACGTATCATATCGTGAGGTTGGTGGCAATACCCAGCCCTAGTTATGACGAATGTAAAGCTGTTTGTCCCAAAGAACTGCACTGCAATGAGAAGTAGGGCTGCACGATATTGGAAAAACATGCGATATGCGATATACTTGCTGAACATAGCGATATCGATATTATTGCGATATTTAACATGTACCTAAAGAAATGTCATTTTTATTACCTAATGAAAGAAAAACATTTTTCATGTGGCAAAATAAGCAACCTTAATGTAATCTTAGTTAATTAATTGTAATTATGTCTTGATCAATTTCAACTATTGAATGGCGATGCACATTTTAGTTAGCATCTGACTGGTCAAATTCATATAAAAAGCATAAAATTCCATATAAAACTTATTGCATGCCTTTGCGATATGCATATTGCAAGAACCAATATCGCGATATCGATATTTTTTCGAAATATTGTGCAGCCCTAATGAGAAGTTTGTGTACACCTTGGATTAATCAAGGAAGAATGTATTTTGGACAATATTATGGCATTCTCCTATGAAGTACACCAGTAACACAACTAACTTAGTCTCCTAAAATGGCTTCATAGTGTAAACATGTCTTCTCATTTGGCACCAGCTTGTGGTGCCTCTTGAAAGGCGTTTGTCTTCATTTGTTTTCTGCTGCTTGCTTCGTTCACAGTCACAAGTGAGCTGGAGCTTGCCTAACCTGGATTGGTTGCATGTCAATCGCAGGGCACATATGGAGACAGAATCCATTCCTGCATGAAGACCTACAGTCACTGAACGGGAGCCAATCCCACTCCGCTACCAAAGAACAGAGTTTATTAGATGTATCATATTGTCGACTTTAGCAAAGGAGAAGCACATCAATAGAAAAGCTTTTTGCAGGTCACATGAGCACACTCCAGTAAAAGTATTGTTTAATAACAGTACTGTATGCATTCCACTGGTCCTTGTCTGATCGGAGCGTATCGTCTCCATTTAAAGTTCAGTAGTAAAACAGCAGCTGCTGACTCCCATTCTAATGAGTACAGTGATGCTGCAAAGCCTGCCTATTCAAAGAGCCGTGGCGGCTGCGAGGATGCCAGGCAGGTAGTGCTCCTTTCTACTTCCTCAGCTCTGTAATTCACAATTAATGAGGCATCTCACGCGACTTCGACCGGGCCTTTGAAATGAGCACTCGAGTTCTGCGTCTTTTGTCAGGCCGCACTGGCCGCCTAGAGTGTGAAGTGTAATATGTTTATAATTAGTGTATCATGAGATCTTTATTTGCAGCAAAGGTCCAAACTGTTGACTCTCAAAATGTTGTGTTTCTGTGAACAATAATAGACTCTTTAAGGAGGCCACAAGATGATATACATATTGAAGTAAATCTTGGTTAAAAATCATTCAGGAGCTTAGTTTGAAGGTGAATTGTCAAACGATTGTGAGAAGAACAGATGAAAATGTGACAAATGTATCAAAACAGAAATCTTGTCAGATTTACTCAAAACGAAGATGGTTCTTACTTATACCAAGGGAAGGAGTTTGAAGATCGGTTCAGAGTGCAGAAACGTGAATAGCCATGTTGGATAAGATATGGGGGTATATGCCACGGAAGTGGCGGGACTGTTTTTGCACATCAGTTTGGTTCCGATTCGGTTTGCGACTTGTGGACTACGTCAAAATACTTGTGCTTCCCACTTTGTGCCCATTGGTTGTGCGTTCGCAACCCGGACCGGAACCAAACTGATGTGCAAAATCACGTCCCGCCTCTTCCGTGGCATATACCCCATTATTATAACCTCATCTTGTTTTAACAGGACAACAATCCCTAAAAATGCTTGACTGCCTGACTATAACTACATAAACATACAGTCAGTATTTGGGTTAAGGCTAAGAACAAATCTGGTTTCTTAAACATTTGGGATAACCCATTAACATGTGTGAGCGGACAGTTACTCCGACCTAAACTACAACACACGGACACCATCATTACGCAAATAGACATAAATTCTGCTTTTAACTTTCTACGGTCAATAAAATATAGTCACGTCATTTACCACACTGATAAAGTAGTCAATTTTCTCCTTGCTTCACCATGTTTCACCATTTTTGTTTACCTCGGCTTGGATATTTCTGGTGGGATGTAGGCCAGACGCACGGAAATATATCTACACACATATATACAGTATTTGTGTATATATACACACCGTGGTATTTTCGCCGTCCATAGAAACAGGAATTAACGTGAAAGCACCATGGGTTGGGGGGGGGGCTGGTGTGTGTGTGTGTGTGTGTGTGTGTGTGTGGGGGGGGGGGGGGGGGGGGCTGGTGTGGGGGGGGGGTAATCATCTCTAGTTAAGCTTATTTATCGAGGGGCAACGGAAGCTGGCCGCAGCGTATACCGGTAGTTCAGACCAAGATTCCTTACAAATGGAGCGTGCACACAACACAAGCCAAAGTTTGGTTCATAGGAAGTACCCCGGATTGCGTTTATATAACCAAAAAATACATATGTATTTATATTGGCAATCTTCCAGTTTTGATAGGGTTATTCACTGCATGAAAACGTCTTCATTGTCAAGTCTGTATTGTATGTGATGAAATAGGGTCATTGTCCCTTTGAGAGTCTGCTGTTACGTTATCTGCAAAGCCATACATACTGCACATCTTTTGTCTGTGGCAGATGATGTATGTGTTTCCCATGTAAAGGCTGGATGGAGGAGGGGCGACAGAGTGTACGGCGGGAGGTTGTCTTGGACCAAAGGCATCTGTCTGGGAGTGTCCGTAATTGGCTGCAGTGTGGCATTGTCTCATTAATATGGAGCCCAGAGGAAGGAGACATCCAACTTCTTTCCTCTGTGTTTGCTTGTTTGACTGTATCTGCTAAACGCGGTGCTCCCGGGGCACCCCGTGCCTGTTGCCTGCTTCGTTAAAACCAAGAAAATGAATATTAATGTCATTCGCAAGAGACGCCGCAGCGGCAGAACGAGGTCGTCAGTCTAAAGGGTGCTGCCACTGATTCTTGAGTGAGCTTAATAGGGTCCTTTCACAAAGATTCATTCCGGTAGGAATACATGCGCTCGGATAAACATGTAAAGTGCTGTTGACACCTTCTTTACTTGTCTACATAGGATTGTGGCACATGCAAAATGAATACAAAAATATGTTCAAGGATTTGCTTTCCACCTACACACTTCAAAAGGCACACGTCAATATTTATGCATTAACCCCCTTGAACCATTGTCACAAAATAGAATGGGCAAGGGCAGCTGGAGCAGCTCTAAGCATCCAACCTTGATCTCTGTAATGATTGTAAATAGTGTCTGTAACCACAAAGGTCATATTTATGACAGCTTCCACAGCCAGCTTTTAATTTCTTTGACATCAGTTGGCAAGCTGGCATGTCAAATCCACTCCTGGAAAGATGTAAACATCCAGCATCTCAGATAGTTTCTGAGTGATGTAAAGACCAGAAGCAAAACGGTAGGTGGCCACGCCTTTGTTGCCATGTGACAATTTGACCCTGTAGCCAACTGATTCTATTTCCTACTGAAAATCTCAAAATTAAAAAAAAAATATGTCAGAACGAAATACTTTTGGGGAAAGAATTAGGGGTGTGCTCAAAAAATCGATACGGCAATATATCGTTGCGGGCCTCATCACAATACACGTATCGATACGCAGGCGTCAGAATCGATATTGCTCATTAACTTTAAATCGTCAGTTCACGTTTGCCTTTGTGGCTTGCATTGTACCTAAAAAATCAAAACCAGCAGCGTCTTTGAAGTTAATTGCCTTCAATTAATGCAAAAATAGCTCACCGGTGATTGGACACTGTGTCTTGCTAAGAAAAATGAAAGCAGAGGAAGAATGTCAACATTTATTTATTTATAAACTTAACATGGCACGTGTCTCAGTGTACCAATTTTCCTATATTTTGTTAAAAATAAAAATAAAAAGTGTCTTATTTGGGATACATATGTATCGCGATACGTATCGTATTGTGGCCCCTGTATCGTTATACGTATCGTATGGTGAGGTTGGCGGCAATAGAAAGAATAGCCTTTGTTTTGCAAGACAGAATCAGTATGGTCAACTATCTCCTTTCAATCTAAATCAACAGTCACAAGACAGTTAACGTAACGCTAGCTCTGCCCTGTGCGCATGCTAACCAGCGCCTCTAAGGCTCACTTTTTTCCTGCTCAGCTGTTCGTTGATGCACCTCATGGGTGCTCTTAGCAGTGACGTTAACGCACCCAAGACACTTGCGATACTTGTCATCCAATCACTCAGACAGCATCTGAAGGAGTCCCTGGATGGTGTATTTCTGGCATATGACCATATTGTTTTTTGTGGGGGTGGGGGAGTGTTTTGGGCCATCATAAAGGACAGCACCACATAACATTTGGTCACATTAAAGGCCTAGTCTGCCGGTTTGACTCTGGAAAAGGCACTTTTTAAAGACAGTGGTTACACCCCTCCAGCCAATCGCAGAGCGGGGGGTGGAGTGTCGCAAACGGGGCCGGGCGAACGTGTAGAATGCGTGACATCACTCCCGCGACAATTTGAAAGCACGCACGGATTTTTTTTTTTTCACTCACTCACTCACTCACTCACTCACTCACTCACTCACTCACTCACTCACAGAAGCTTACATGCGTGAATGAGTGAGTGAAAAAAAATACTAATCCGCGCGTGCTGTCAAATTGCTGCGGGAGTGACGTCACGCAGCCGGCAAATTCGCCCGGCTCTGTTTGCGACACGCCAGCCCCGCCCTGCGATTGGCTGGAGCGGTGTAAACACTGTCTTTCAACAGAAACGTCCCGCTGTTTACAAAACAAACACAAAATGGCAATATACAGGCTTTTAGGACAAAATCACCACCAGAAATTAAGACAAGCCCTGATCTGTAAATTGAGAAGTAGTTTGTTTGTTTAAATCCTGTATTTAAAAAATGTCTTTTCCAGTGTCAAACCGGCAGACTAGGCCTTTAAGCAACAGTAACTCAGGATGTTGTGTCTTTGCAAAAAGCCAATTCGCCATTATTCTTTTGGCATATTTTCCACTAAGCTCCACATTGACTCAAGTGTTCTTAGGTGTAGTAGCTCTGTCATATGTGCTTAACATTCCTTTAATATGCCCATGTCAAAATTTGAAAAAGAGAAACTAGCTGTGTCCATGTGGAATTAACTTGGCAATACCCACTTCCCCGCCTCAGCAGGTGTGTTGCGGCCAGTAAAAAAACAGCACATATGGTCTTTGTAAACAGAGACGATCATTTGCATTGACTGTAGCGAAATGAGGTCTATTCACAAACGCTCATTGTTGACCCATATTGAGATACAGTACTGTACAATGTAAAGCAGCATGTCTCCTGTGGGTGATCAGATTAATTAGGATGTATTTTTAAAAGCCGGCTGCTAACAGGCCCTGCTTTGTTTGTTTAATTGTTGTTCACCACCCGACACACTTATCCGTGTCCAATGTTGTAGTAAACAATTTACATGTGTGGTAGCTGATGATGATGATGGGGAGGGGGGAATCATGGCAGTCTGGGATCTAGCATTTAACACCGCGCCAGGCTAATCACTCACTGACAGCAAAGCGATACGATCTGAAATGATAATGAATTTGGACGCTTAAAGCAATTAGTATGTCATTATTTTTGATCAATGCAGATGCAAAATAGTTTCTGAAAATGTCTTTATGAGTCTTTCAAAGTGGTCAGCAATGATGTTGATGAGTGCACTGTTGTAATTTAAGCAGCTATGAGTATTCATCAATTTTGAGGAAGGAGACTGTCTGTTTGGCACGGGGCTGATAAATTATTAATTATAGAATACATAGACTTCCCACCAGGGAGCTACATACCCTCAGTGCGGATAACTGCAGAGGGATGTTCAAGGTCAAATAAAAATGGGTTGCAAGGATAAGGCCACAAGGAAATTACCTATAATTGGTTTAAAAAAGACTGCCGTCTTGAAGGCTGCGCACACTCGCCCTGCAGCCATCTCGCTTCTTTTTCCGGTTGAATTTCAACACCAATAATCAAACTTCACTTTAACCATCGGGGGTCCATCTTATGCTCAATCAAAGGCTTACCTTTCTAATCTATTTTAAAGCAGTTGAGAATCAGCAGAGCCAATTTATTCCACTCCCGCCTCAGCAGCCCATGAATACCACACGGCCGTCGTTTCGGCGCCAATGTCCTTTCATCGCTGAAACAATTTTTTTTTAAAGGGGGGATACATGTGACCCCGCAGTAAACGCATCACGCTGTGTTGCTTTATCTCTTTTTTTTTTCCTCCTTTAGGCTTTCTTTCCATTTGTAGCATCATGAACACACACGGTAGACCGAGGTTCTGCTGGTTAATGGGATCTGACCCCTGATGGTTAAATTATTTGAAGAAAGAAAGGCGGCCGGCTTCCCCAATTAGTGTGGCCATGCACAAACACACTGACCGTGGTGAAAAGGGTGCGCGGACCCTCACGACTGCAGCAGCAGCCTTGTAGCTTCATTGTCATACTTCTCCAGGCACAGTGGAGCTTTTTAATGAGCGACCACCCTGGTTGTCCAATATTATGTGCGGCGCAACTCGTCACAG
Source organism: Festucalex cinctus (assembly GCF_051991245.1). Classification (NCBI taxonomy): domain Eukaryota; kingdom Metazoa; phylum Chordata; class Actinopteri; order Syngnathiformes; family Syngnathidae; genus Festucalex; species Festucalex cinctus. The sequence goes on along the minus strand of NC_135419.1, from coordinate 9,714,382 downwards.
CTGGACTAAACATCAGAAAGACCTTTTCAATAGAATTTCCCAGTCAATTAGACAAGCTGCACTGTAATAACTTCTTTTTTGGCCATCAGATCAGTTCTTAATGTCAGTTCTTAATTACTCATCATCAAGCCAATTCAACAGGAATGTGCATTTACCACAGCCGTCAATTGTGGGAACATATAGACAAACAAGCGTCCATGCTCACGTTCACATTTATGGAATTTTTTTTTTTTTTTGAGTATTCATTCAACCTCACATGAATGCTTTTGAAATGTGGGTGGCAATTAGATAAAACCCACAATGCAATATGCCACCGTGCTGCTACTTTCCAAAATGAAAAATTGAAGTACAACCTTGCTGTAAAAAACCAAAAAGGAATAGAAAAGCATAAAGTAGGTGCTCACCAGCACAGTACAGTAGTTGGTTTTGTTTTGAATTTTAATGCAATGTATATCCTCTATTGACAGAAAAGTACTCTATGTACAGGACTGTCTCAGAAAATTAGAATTTCTGTATTGCATTTAAATAAGCAAAATGCCATACATTCTGGATTCATTACTAATCAACTGAAATATTGCAAGCCTTTTATTGTTTTAATATTGCAGATTATGGCATTTTCAGCCAAATATCTTATCTCAAAATATTAGAATATTTCCTCAGACCAAGTAAAAAAAATGCCGTAATCAGCAATATTAAAATAAAAGGCTTGCAATATTTCAGTTGATTTGTAATGATTCCAGAATGTATGGCATTTTTGCTTATTTAATTGCATAACAGAAAATAATGGACTTTACCACAATATTCAAATGTTCTGACACAGTCCTGGAAATGCTCTATGTATCGATATCTATGCTTAAATAACGATCGCTGTTTTAAATGGTATAGTTTCAAGATTACAGTCATGAACATGAACTATTTTAGCCAGTGATTGGTGAGCTGAACAGTCTTTCTTTCTTTCTTTCTTTCTTTCTTTCTTTCTTTCTTTCTTTCTTTCTTTCTTTCTTTCTTTCTTTCTTTCTAAGGCAAACTGTTAAAATTCAAATTTCAAAATAGAAACAAGATGACCAGTCAAGTCATGTAGTTCAAATCTTAAGTCAAGTCTTTTAGATATCAAGTCAACGTTGCCAAGTTTTTGGCATGCAAGTTGCAAGCCTAAAAATAGCAACTGGACTCAAATCATATGACTCAAGTCCCCCATCTCTGCTGGTAACCATGAAACAAAGCAAACAATTACCCGATCACCCCATCGGAATTACCAGCTAAGCTAACAGTTTGCATTGCTTCCTCTTTATTATTTTTTTCCAGCTGCCTTGCGTTACATTACTGCCTCTCACAGGTCAACATGGGTACTGCATCAGGCTACGAGGTTTCTGGGTTTTGTGGGCGAGACTGTGATTGATGGTGGAAAGTCAGAGGCGCGCTGTGTTAGTTATGCTGTCAAGCACATCGCACACTATACGAACAATAAGATCTGACTTTAAGACACTGTGTGACTAAATTGACTATGACGTACATTAATATATCATAATGTGTCATAGCATTCTATGTTATTATGCACTGTAGGAGTTTTGACATTCGAACAATGTGATTGGACACTTTGGTACTGCCACATCATATCGTTTCTGCTCTTGACTTCACCTCTGATATTCTTACTAAAAATCCATCATTTAGGAATCAATGTTTTTGGGACAAGTAACTTATCCAAGCGGTTGAGTTGAACAATCCTTTCAATGAGTTTGGCAATGATAATATGCTGAATTAAGATGAGTGGATTCATTGTTTTTTTTTTTTTTTCAAGCTCATGTTAAAAAAATAAAAAATGTCGTTCTGTATTCAAGCAAACAGAAAAGCTGATAAATTATTAATCACCGAATTCCCAACAATCTCATTGTGCGCTAATCTAGAGTTTTGTCGGACAAAATAAACATCTAATGACTTCAGTGCATTCCGCTGCTGTTTTATTAAATAGTTTTGTCGTGGAAAAGTGAAGCGCTGAACGTGGCGATTGTTCCCACTTGAAAGCTGCGTGATCTCATCAACAATAAATCAAATTAGTCTGACACCGCACTGTTATTCCGCCCGATCGTTTGTCCAGATGAAACACTCACCACCGAGCGGCAAGCCGTAGTGAGACGAATGCTATTTGTGAGCTCCTTGGTGCAGAGGTAATAACATAATAGCATAATTGCTCCAATTTGGGGGTGGTGACGGTGGGGGGGGGGGCGCAAATGATCGCAAATGCCTTACAAACAGCGCAAAACTCAATGTGCACATTGTTGTGTTTGAGTGTCAAGTGACTATTTGAGGCATTTAAAAGACAGTAGAGTTTTAAGCTTTAAAACTAAATTTAATACTTGATGATGACTTATATAGAAACATCTATAATAACCTTGGATCACTGTAATATATTTCTTGTTCTCATTTAAGTCATTTCATGTGTCAATATAAGCCTTTCAAATAATTTCTTGATCATATACTATGAAAATGTACTATACTGTATATATTTACTGCAATTGGCTGGCCACCAGTTCGGGGTGTACCCCGCCTACTGCCTGAAGCCAGCTCAGATAGGCTCCAGCACCCCTGTGACCCTTGAGGAATAAGCAGTTAAGAAAATGGATGGATGGATGGATGGATAGATATATTTAAATATGTATGTAACTTGCCAGTGCACCTTATGACTTAAAAAGCTAAAACAAAAGTTATCACATTTCTTGAAAATGATTACCGGTAATTAAAGTTTGAATTTGAATTTTGTAAATATAAAGGACTTAATCTTAAAATCTGTAGATGAAAATTGGAGCAGCAAACTGGTAATTAATTATGTTAGTTTATGCTTAGTACTGTACTTGGATATATTTATTTTATCTTCCTAAGGCCCACCGGCTCACGCATACAGAAAATGTATTTTTAACGGAATGCATTTTGATCACACACATTTTTCCATGGGAAACTAAAGTGGGCTTGCAGCTGTCACTTTTTATCAAGTATAACATGGATGATATCATGTTCCCTCTGGTTAATCATGCTAAGACATATTGCTTTTTTGGCTTCAGTTTTACCGTCATCAGCCAGGAGGATGCTTTTGCCAGCTGGATGTTCGAGCTTACCTTTCTCCATATTAAAAAAAAAATTAAATAAAATAAAATAAAAAAAAATCACATTTTATATTTATTTAGGGGTAGGAGTAGGTGGGGGTTGGTGAACCTTTTATTGGCTGTCAATCTCCAATATGAATTTTTTCAAAATAGTTTCTTACAAGTCAATCATTGTTCCAAAATGTACACAAATTGTTCAGTAATATGTAAAATATTATATAAAAAATGACACCATTATTTGGATGTTCAAAATGCCATTTTTGCATCCGCATTTAATTTCCTAACAATAAGACAAGCTCTTTGATTGCATATTCATGAAAAGAAAATATGCAAGCTGTTGTATAAATGTTTTCTTGTGTGTGTGTTTATTATTATTATTATTATTATTATTATTATTATTATTATTATTATTATTATTATTATTATCATTATAATTATTATTTGATAATTTATACTTGCGGTTTGCATTTTTAATATTTAAGTTAAAAATGTAGCTGTAAATAAATAAGTGAATGAGTACATTCTTTACATTTGCCCAGCTTTCTTTTGAACTTTTTTTTTTAGATCATACAGTATAAATTAATTTATAATATATATGTTGGTTTGCTGTTCAGCAGTTTTGTGCCGTCCTTGAATCAGAGAATATATTTATTTTGTTGTTTGCTTCAAACCTTTTATTGTTGGGTTTGTATAGTGGATCTTTTATTCAAGCATTGAAAAATGTATTATGAAAAATGCAATGTATGAAGAGCTGGTATTTTGCATGAATGCAAATATTTTGTTCATGTTGAAAATGGTATTTTTGTCATATCAGGTTAGGAAGTATATGGTCCTGTGTGGCCCCTCAGTAGCACTGATGACAAATTGTGCCCCCGCTAGCATTTAAGTTGCCCATCCCTGTTTTTAGTCCAAAAACTTGACTGTTTCCGCCACCCTTATGCCAAGTCAAGAGCAAGGTGGTGTAAAATGAAACCCATCATGGATTTTGTGTACCGTATTTTCCGCACTGTAAGGCGCACCTTATTATAAGGCGCACCTTCAATGAATGACATATTTTAAAACTTTTTTAATATATAAGGCGCTACAGTAGAGGCTGGGGTTACGTTATGCATCCATTAGATGGTGCTGCGCTAAAGGGAATGTCAACAAAACAGTCAGATAGGTCAGTCAAACGTTATTAATAGATTACAAACCAGCTTTCTGACAACTCCATTCACTTCCAAAATGAATAAACAGCTGTTTTACTATTTTCTCTGAGGTAAAGATTTAGTATTAGCTAGCGCTCCAAGATGGCGGGATCTTATGCGCATGCGCGTCACCGATCGTGCAGGGTCACCGATAGCGTCTTGACAGCGAGACCTCTTGAGGCTCAATATTGATCCATATATAAGGTGCACTGGATTATAAGGCGCATGGTCAGCTTTTGAAAAAATTGAAGGCTTTATAGTCCGGAAAATACGGTATATAAAACAATCTTAAAGGAGGAGCTGAGTTGACTCTCCCAGCACTTTCGTTTTGTTTGACTGCAAATAAGTCTTGGTACATCATGAGGTTGGCTAGTCCAATTCAAATGTCTTGTCTCCCAACTCTTCTTTGTTCTCTTTCCCCTGCCGACTGTTTCCTGCAGCGTGGACACTTCCACCGCAAAACCGACTCCCTACCATCAAAACAACTGTCACAAGGCAAATTTGCTTTGTGCAGGATTATATTAATTATCATGGCATTATCGCTTCATTAAATCAGACGGAGCGAAATTATCCCTGATGAAACGAATGCAAAATAAAGACGTGAGGACTGGGCCAAAAAATGTGAAACATTGCAGTGCATTGCAGGAAATGAAGTCAGCGAGTTCCATAGAGTTCGTCCCTGAGAGACATTATAGCACAGCACAACACGACAGGGCAAGCTGGGCACTAAAGCGAGGGAGACCACCTACCTCTTTTCACAACTCAGACCAATTATCCTCCCCAAACCCCAAAAGAGGTTGTACATTTTCTCACCCAAATTGCAACCATCATTAATCATACCAAATACCAGTTTTAATGAATGTCTACATCAGCGCAGCAGTACCACCCTCTCACCAGGCTGCACCACTGCCGGGTGAGTTCTACAATGATAATGATTACAAAAAGCAACCTGAATCTAGTTTCATGGTGCCATGCGTCGTTGCTTGGAAAGCACATTTGTGCTTGGGAGAGAAATAAAGTCAAATAAGTCGCTCATGACAGATCTGCACAAACAACACAACAACTCTCTCCCGCGTCGCTATAAAACTGTACAAAGCAGGCCTCCTGCTGCCCCTATGCCATCTTTATGAGCAAACTGGGAACAATTCGGTCTTTGGGGTGTTCAAGAAAACGTACTCACTGTTGCACATAAAACTGTTTCTCACTGCATTCAGTTGTTGGTCTGAATCCAACTATGTATTTCCGAGCACCGTGCTTTTAGGGGTCCCAGCTTCTTGGAATTGATTGTAGGGTCCAACCCTGGCTCAGTTTGAATCAATAGACTTGACTTCTTTTATGTACACCTTGAACTAGGCATGCTATTTTTTATTTTTATTTTTTAACCCACCAATTATTTATGAAGGAGCATCAAAGCCATATGATGAAATGGGGCATCCGTATTAACCAATTTCATGCAAATGGGCCGTGGCCCACCCCGGAGCTATTTGTTGAGCACCATGTCTCAAAAAAATCAAAAAAGTGTGAACTGAAAATCATATACAAACTTCCATAGTAGAGTAAAAGCATTGATTTTCACCAAGTTGTCAAATTAGTGTATTCTAAATGTCAACAAATTGGTGTTAAAACAGCATCTGTCAGATTTTGTAATTGTGTTGAGATACAGGTAAAAGTTATATGTAACCATTTGACACTTGATTTAGCAATTTTTCCAAAATATGCCCCACATTATCTCTCTTCCTAAGATGTTTTTGACAAATAAAAGACAAAAGCCTGACGGGGACCAGATATACGATACATTTCCTATTTTATTTTCTCCCCTCCCAGTCTCAATAATGATGTAACCGCCTGTAGCGCGGCTCCCCTTAATTTTTAATCATTAGAATAAATATATTTCGATGGCAACATTATGCAGTAGCGAGGGGGTCTTGCTCTCCATTGCTCAGCATAATCCACTGATGTGCAGTCGGAAATAAAGTGCCCCTATTAAGGCTCAAATACTGCTTGGAAGAGAGCATTGTGGGGGAATTTTGATTTGCATCTTTTTTATGTAGCAAATTGTGCCTGAGCTTTTATCTCCTGAATAATGTATTCCTTGCCCGCATTCTGTGTCGTGTGACAAAAACAATGAGCTTTTTTTTTCCCCATCAGCCATTTATGTTTGGAGCGTTTGTTGATTTGTTGCTTAGATTTTTTTGAGGACTGTCAACGATGTCGTGCTGATTGACTTAATGGGGTCTGACATTTTTTAAGTGGTAATATTTGTCTCCCTGTCTAATATCCTGTCTCCGAATGCTCTGAAACAATAGTTAGTCGCATCATACTGTCAAGCAAAAGCAGCAAATCTGGCTGTTTAAATTGCTTGTTTGTATGGCATGAACTGTTTGCATATTTGTATTTTTTTATTTTTTTTGTTAAAGATTTTAAATTCTTTTGGGTTATCTTTTTCACTTCTCTGTAACACTCAAAGCATTGTCTTAAATCAAGCCATTGGTGATTTGTTTGTGTAGGTCCGCCATATAGTGCGGAAAATACGGTTCCGCACTATAAGGCGCACCTCATTATAAGGCGCACCTTCAATGAATGACATATTTTACAACTTTTTCCATATATAAGGCTGGGGTTACGTTATGCATCCATTAGATGGTGCTGCGCTAAAGGGAATGTCAACGAAACAGTCAGATTTGTCAGTCAAACTTTATTAATAGATTACAAATCAGCTTTCTGACAACTCCATTCACTCCCAAAATGAATAAACAGCTGTTTTATTATTTTCTCTGAGGTAAAGTATTAGTATTAGCTAGCGATCCAAGATGGCGGGATCTTCTGCTCATGCGCGTCACCGATCGTGCAGGGTCACCGGTAGCGTCTTGACAGCGAGACCTGTTGCGGCTCAATATTGATCCATATATAAGGCACACCTGATTATAAGGCACAGGGTCAGCTTTTGAAAAAATTGAAGGCTCTTAAGGTGCGCCTTATAGTGCGGAAAATACGGTAATCCACAAGATTTAAATGTATTTATTAATTCGTCAAATTTTATTATGTGTGATTCAGCAGCAATACAATCAATTACTTTCTTTATAGGGAATTTTATGCGTTTTCCTAAAAAAAAAAAAAAAGGTAAGTGTGCCAAAAGTGTGCTAAAATTCCTAACCTTTGTGGTATTTTGACAGAAATTGAGAAGCATAGCTCAGTGGAAAAGTGGTCATCTCCCAACCGAGCACTTATGGGTTAAATCCCCGGCCGATGTGACCATGTCTGTCTCCTAGTGTTGTTCCGATACCGATATTTGGTATCGGCAGAGGTGCCGATACTGCATTAGAACAGTGGTATCGGTATCGGTGACTACTCACAAGTAACATGCCGATACCATTAATTCCATCGCTAATAGGATTTTGGATGCAGCATCTTGTGTCTTGCTGGTGCACGACATTCACTGGTATGTAACATGTTCACTGCATGCCGATCTAAGATATCCTATTGGCCCTTGAATGCTCTGAACCAATGGCAGGACATCTTTTTCATGTTGAGGAAAAAAACTTAAAGTATCGGTATGGTATCGGTATCGGCCGATACTGCAAAGCTGGGCATCGGTATCCGGAGCCAAAACACGGTATCGGAACAACACTAAAACTGAACCAGTTGCTCTTGATGTTGCATCATCCATCCATCCATCCTGCACTGTAAAGTGTAAAACCAACCAAATCGACTACCTTAACAAGTGACGTGTATGCGGCACGTACCATATTAACTCCCGGACTTAATCACTTGCAACGTTCCACTGATGTCAAAGTATTTATCCCAAATTCAGAATTGTGCGACTATGTTGGACTTTTCTCCTGCCACACGACACTTAAAAGTATTGTTGCCCTAGAGTTACAACATTATCCCTGAAGATTTCAAGAAGATCCTTTGGAAATTGTGGCTGATTCCACCTGAACCCCTTCCTCAGATCATCCAAGATAGAATCTCATTTTAACATGTGTTGCTTTGATATAGGAAAATAATCCCCCAAAGTTCTGTTGTGTCCAACCGTGTGTTGACTTGTGTTAAAACGACGATACGTAGCATAACACTGCAAGAACTACAAGACCATAACCTCCTCCTCCGCCTCCTCCTCCAACGCGCTGCTAGTCCTCTGCTAGTGCGCCAGTGGAGGCTTGTTATGAAGTGCACCATTGAAGCTTGTGCAGCACTAAATCCCAAGAGGGCCTACTCGTTATGGTGGCATAAAGCTCCATAAATATGCTCCTTGGCTTTGGAAATGTTGCAAGCTGTAGCTTTATTACAAGCCATCCTGTTGAATTTCAGAGGCTCCCCAGTGAGTCGGTGAGAGCGAGGTTCGCTGTGACTTACTTGCATCCTCCCCACCGTCCCCTATTGTTGGCGCCATTACTAATGCCTTCTATTGTTGAAGTTTTCAGGAGCACAACCTCACCCCGGCCTGCTTATTCTTCATGAGGTCACCACACGTATTCCCCAAGGCCTCTCTTGGGCTCCTCAATGAATTCTATGGTGGGGCTGAGTTGCAGTGGGGAGGCAAGTGAGAATGCAACTTTTCAAAACAATGGAAAAAAAAATATATGAACTTTTTGTTTACACCAGAAACGTGCCAATTTGTTTGTCTTTTTTAAACAAATAAATAGACGAGTAACTACTTTTCCCCACACTTAAGAGTTTGAAACCGGTGACTTACACATCTAATACAAATTTGCCATATGAAATGCTGGATAAATAGATATGTGCTTAAGTGCCCAAAAAAGTCATCAAGCATAAATAGAGTGAAAATAAATGACTAGTAGTGCAATAGTTACAACAATTACAATGCAATAGCAATTGTACAGATGATGTGGAGAATTGCCGCACAATTTCAAATGAGCTGGAAGAGGTGGTGACCAGGATGTGAAGTGTTACGTTCTAAGGTTGGATCCTAAAAGCGAAGACACAAGTAAGATTTTAAATCTTTATTCGCAAAACATCAAGAGGCGTAGAACAAACTTGACTAGATGAGAAACAATGAGAATGCATCGAGAATCACGAGACGCCAAGCCCACTTGGGCTGTGGAGATGCACAGAGGAACAGAGGTAATAATCCGACAAACACACTCTTCGGTTTGGCTCAAATAAACAGTGAAATGATCGGATTGGCTGTGGCTAGACATGTGGGTAACAGGACTGACATGGAATTATCTGATTGGCTGTTGACCAGAAAAATAGATTAAAGATTTTTGACATCACATAGCTCATGACATCACATAGCTTAACACCAGTTGAAACTAGACGCCGATTACATCATTTCAAGACAAGTCAAGTGTCAGTTCAAAACAGACACTTGACCTCACGGTCATGACCCAAACTTAACACTGGTGTGACCCAGTCATGACATTGAGGGTTGGTGATAATTTTGCATGTACTTGTCGTGGTTCTTGAAGTATGCAAGTCCGCAAGAGGAGGTACCAATTATTTTTTTTTCCCAGCAGTGCTAACTGTCCTTTGCAGTCAGATATTTCAAACTGTGTTGGAAACACAGTCGATAATTTTTTGTTGTAAATAAGGAATTCCCATTTTTAGTTACATGCTCATAATAACAGCTTCATAAAATTATTTCCTTTCTAAAAGTTTCAGACAGATAAATACTCAGATCTACAAAAATCACACTGAAATTTATGCGAAGCTAGCGTTTGGTGATATTACTCACTAACTTGTCTTCTGAACCATTTTTTGGCCTTGTGCTATTGTCCGATGAAGCCAGGGTTAAATCTTTTAGCCATAATTGCCAAAACTGTTTGGTGTAAAGCTGAAAGAACACCATAGTGGTGTCAATATCACGCTTTCGGGCTGATTTTGTTCAGCCGCAACTGTGGCCTTCAACAAGGTGAATGGAATTATAAACAGTTCAAAATGACAAGATAAAACCTTCATGCTTCTACTAGAAAGTGAAATCAGGAAAAGTATACTAGAACAGCTGAAATTCATCTGGAGTTAATCAGAGGCACTTTAACAAGAGTTTGAATGTGATTGGTTAATTCTGATAGCTATGACTCAGTTATATAAGGGTGTGCACACTTGTGCAACTACACGATATCCATTCTTTTTTTTTTCTTTTTTTTTACTTCCCTTAAAAAGAGTGTGATGAGTTGTTGATTCTTGGATTGTTTGGGCTAAAGCATGTCACATACATTATATTAAAACACCTTTATAAATTGTGGAAGATGTTCACAATACATCTGCTTTTAAAGCTCATCATTGCATTCTGCATTATGCCAGATTGGATTAAATCTTAAATGGAGTAAATCATGTTACGTCGTAATTGGAGTGAATCGTATCGCGTCAGCGTAGCTGGGTCATCGTCGTTTGGAATAATGTGATAGGAGCAGAATTCAAACCTTCAACACCCGCCCCCCCCCACCCCCCCACCCCCCGTCAGAGACTGAGCTACTGCCGCCCCCAACTTTATCCAAAATATCCATTTCATGCCCAAAATAGCCATTTCATGCCAGACTAAAAGATTTCAACAACACAATAGTCAGCAGGAGGATACAGACGCAATTCTGTGCCATGTCTTGTAACAAATTACATAAACCGCCTACAAGTGAGCTCGTGAAGATGCATTTGTGCTGATGCAGCTTGAAGCCAGAGTGAAGTTGTTCCCTCACAACACAATTCCATGATTTCCCTTTTGTGTCGTGGAAAAGAAAAAAAAAAAAATCTGTCTTGTACGATTTGGACAAGTTAGGCGAAACAACAAGCATGTCCAATTTCTTCCACCAGCTGCACTCGAAGCATACACACACACAAACACACACATACAAACACCTGTAGTTGAAGCAAAGCTCCGGGCAATCCATTCACTTTTGTTCAGTGATTTAAATAACATAGAGAACAATAAGTTGCACGCTTTCAACGCACACGCTGCTCTAGTTTCTGCATAGCGTAATCTCTTATTCGTGTGTGCAGAGGAGTGAAACCTATTCAACACTCTTTTTCTTTGTCACAGCCTCTTATAAAGACGACAATGGCAGTTATTTACAGAACTGTTGTATGGTTTGATTTTACATGCAAATATGATACTGTTTGCATTTAGTGTTTTTTTTTCCTTATTATATCACTTCACTTAGGAGAATGCCATCTTTACATGCGATCATTTCAACTCTTATGTCCCTTGTGGACCATAATAGTGTATAATGTATGCTACTGAGGGACACGTAGGTCAAAGGTCAAGTCATTACTAGCTATACATCTCATTTCATTTGCTCCATTGTAAATCCTACACATTTTAAATGCTATCCTACCCCAAATGGCCAAAGTAAGGTGAAAGATCAGCTCATTAAATGCATTTTTATTGCCAAGCATGTCACTTGTTGCAATTTTCAGGCTATGTCTGGACATGTTCATTTTTGTACCATGGCATGTCGAGTTTACCGTTTTGCGGAATTTAGCACACCAACTAATTTAGACCAACGAAAAGCAGTTCTAATTTGTGGCGCAGATGTTGTAGTGCGAATTTGATTGAGGTGCAGGTAGTCGTGTGTGGTGGATGTCATCATATTTCATTCATAAAAATTAGAGATTGCGCATTGTTTTTTTCAGAGGTGTTTGTTATTAGTAGTGAAGGAGGCTGATAACTGATATTTTGGGCCGATATTCACTTTCACTAAAAGGGAATATATTGAAATCAAAATTTTCAAAATACAAACTCTAACTCTGCTCTGCTGAATTTTTTTAACATATGTTTTATTGAACAACTTTTTCAGATTTGCTAAATATTGGAGTTTTGTTTTGTTTTTCCTTTTTCCTTTTTTCAAATTCTAGCAAAAAGTTGAGGGCGTTCCCAGGGTCATTAGCATGTTTTAAAAAGCTAAATAAAATCTTAATCAAGTATATAGTTTCCTATTGGTTTCTACAGAAAATAAAGTTTCCCAACATTAATTTATAAATATGTCAAGTGTTACATTTTCACTTTGTCTTTATTTTAAACAAAAGCAGAAGGTGCAGAGGATCAGTAGCATCACGTTAACAGAAAACTACAATAAATATTTCCCTGAAATTAAAATAGTTTTAAATTGATCAATCATTATCAATCATTATGATTCCTCAAAAATGGCTGATGCTGATATTCATCAAAATGCTCAATATTAGCGCTGATAATCGGCCGGGCTGATAAATCTACGCTGAATAAATATGAAACAGTGTGAGACAATTACTCTGAATCATTGTAGAAATCAATTAATTGAATTAATTACTATTAATATTCTCATCTTCAAATATTTTTAATAGCACCCCTGGACTGCAGCACAATTATGAGTGGGTGGCTCTGCGTTGAATTTAAAGGCAATGAGGGGAGCACTGAATGTTAAGTAAAGTTGGTGGTGTACCTGTGCTGAACTAGTAAAAATACCAAAAGAAAGAAAAGACCACCAATCCGCACAGTTTGAATGCAGTCTGTGCTGGACGTAGTTCCAAAATAGGACCCGTGTTGTTGCTACAATATTAAAACATGTACACGTTATTTGATCCCCCAAAAATATCAAAGGTGCAAAAAAATATTGTCGCTTCATAAACAAAACAAATGATAGCACACCGTTGGCCATGTTTGTTCACAGTTCACTGGAAAATGAAAAGCTAGTAAGATATTTCAGAAGTCTGGAATTCAGCATCCGTATCATAATAGTTGCCATTTTTTCCACAGTTTTAAAATGTTGTCCTATCGAGAACCCTGCTCTTTTAAATATATGATCAAATATGAGGTCTGTGATGGTTGAAATCACACTCGTCTACTCCGGCTGCTCAAATAATGATGAATATAAATTAAGGATGTGAAGCTGATATTGGTCTCTCTGAGTAACTCTTGTCAGGCTAAGTCGTGACGTCTACAAAATACGCATTGGATGTTTTGTTCCCAAAAAGCTCTCATGTTGTGTAACAATGGAACATCACAGACAAAGTAATAAGCCGACATTCATGACAGGGACGTTGGTCTTTTTTTTTCCCCCACATCCACGCTGTTTTCCTTTCATCTTTCAGCTGTCTATATCAACTCTTTGTTTCCTCTGTCAGCCGGAAAATACAATTTGTCATTTATTAACCAACCCTATGTGTTGCCTAGTTTTTCTTCCTGCTATGAGGCAAGCACAAACCGGCGCCCGCGGACTGAGATAGATGTGAGGAACAGAAAAATACTGCGTTTGTTAGTATGGAAACGATGATGTTGAAAGAAAAAAAAATGCTTCATCTGGCCACCTTTAATTTTTTTGGACCACAACATTAAATGCAATTCTGCTCATTCTAAAAGATTGATATTCAAAGATGTATTTATTATATAATTCATAATTGGGTGCACTTAAGACAAACATCCCTTCAAATAATCATGGTGTTTCCAACAAAAAGGTCAGTCACAAAACTTATCTTAGTTCATAGATGTTATTGTTCACAAAATGGGGATTACAGTTGACCGCGACATACTTGTGGGTTTGGTATCTGTCGATTTGCATATTTATTTATTTATTTATTCGGTGGAAAATGCTTATTAAATGTTTATCAGTGTTTTTTGTATTTGTATTAACTCATTTGCTCCCAAAAACGTATAAATACGTTCTATTTTAAATGTTTTAAGTGTCCCAAACACATATTTATACGTTTTGTATATTTTTTTTAATAGCATCCAGAAGTCTTTGATGAAGCCTCTCAACTGCAAAGAACGGTTGAAGAAATGGTTGTTATTACACCAACGGCCAGCAGATGGCCATGTTGAAAACAAGCTTGATTTCCCCACAGTTCTAAACTGATTTGTGCAAAAATGGTGAAACTTAGCTATATACTAATACTATTTGCTGCAAAATGGAAACAAATAGAAATATACTTTTTTTTTTTTCCCTGATGAAGGAAGAAACTTTAATCTTTCTTTTGTTTTTATAGCAATAGAACACAATATTCTGTGGGCTTTACAAAATCAGTCCAAATCCAGTAAAACAGCCGGGAGTGAACGGGATTTCTTCTGTGAAAATGGCTGGGAGTGAATGAGTTAAAGATTTTTCTTATTCCCAGTGCCTTTCAATAGGCGTCAATTATACACAGATTTTCACGATTGGCCAGCGCCTGTAAATAGTGGGGGTCCTCTGTAGATAGTTTAGCGGTGAGCTTGTTTGAATTCTATTACTCACCATAATAATAGCACCAAAACACAAAAGGTGTTCTTATTTATGACATGTACACAGATCAGTATTACAAATGATACACTATACCTTTGGAGCTATGCTCTTTTTTTTTTTTTTTTTAACTTCCCCTCCTAGCGTTCACCCATCACATAGCATTGTCAGCAACACTCATTATATTTGTGTAAAGACGAGATATGGGGACTGATCCACTTGGACTGGACTGGGACTTATCAAGGTTAAATTTCCTAAAGGCGTGAATCTGCGCGGTGTGATAGATGTGGTTATTTTTTTTCGGCTTTTATGCATTCACTTTTAGTTATAATCCCGCACACTTTGATAAGGCTGCTGAACTATAAAGATAATCTTCAAAGATTGTTCAGATGTACTGAATGTTCTGTTCGAGTGCATATCCACCAGTGCTCTTTTTCTCGACGACAAGCAGCAAAATAAGGACGAAGTGGCCCTGAATGTGTATTCACTGATTTGCTTGACTGCACAGCTCTCTCATTGACTCTCCCCGCGAGTAATTCAATTGAACGCGTTGAATAGGCAGGACGACTGCTGATGAGGGCCAGCTACAGCCGATGCTGTCGAGAAAAAAAAAAAAAAAAAAACTTGCCTTGTGATGACCTTGAGCTCATCATCATTGACTGTATTAGCTGTATGCCACTGAATAGGATTTTAGTATTTTTATTTTTTATTTTTTTGCTCCGGCACAATATTTAATGGAATAATTTGTATAGCAATGGAAAAGGGGAACTGTAAGATTGATTCATGCATTCAATGTTGTATTTTTTCTAACTCTGGGACCATTTACCATTAAAATATTTTATCATGTCTGCAGCTGACATTGAGCTTGTTTAGCTTAAGCTTTTATAGAGATAGTTTTGCTTTCTGATTGAAATACAAAGCTTTTTAATTTTTGATGAATGTGGCGATGTGAGTGAAGATATTGTCCACATTGATACATTCACATTGCAATGAAATCTACAAAGTCTTATGGCTATCTGATGATATGTCGTGTGATTTCTGTTATTTTAATTCCTACATACAAACCCTGTCGAGCAAAAAAAGAAATTAGTCGGATGAATATGTGCAATTTATAATGGAACGTATAGTGTTCCACAAGGGTCAATTCGGTAAAGGATGTTTGTGATAGGTACTTTTTTTTTTTTTTTTTTAGTAGCACCTCAAACCACCACCCCGCAAAAATTCCACCATCCACCACTGATGAATACTGTATCCTAACAGACAACAATCTGATACACTGTGATAGACATTTTCCAAGAGCAATGCTTGTCTGTTTTTCTAGAGCAAAGGGAGCAAAAAAAAAGAGCATGTACCTGCATGAGGGTGAAATAAATCAATGGTGGGTCCAATCATCACCAGTCCCATAATATACGCCCATGGGGACTTGTGGTAAGATCCAGGGCTCCTGTTGACAAAAACAGAGGATTTCAAAGGCCCCACTCCCTTTTTTGTTGTTGCCATCAGCCAATTTATCCTTCTAAGAGTAGAGGGGGGTCATACGCCCCCATATCCGGCATCCGATGTCCAAGCAAGGTGGCTGATATCAAGTTGGGGTCCCGATGGGCTCGTCGGACCCATCTCAGACAAAGCTGCTTTATGGTGCCGTGTTATCAGGGCATCACTAATGGTTATGATATGATCTTGTCCAGCATCACTTCTAATTAAAGACTGCTGGGGGAATGCGGCGGCGGAAGCTGTTGCTGCTCCCCCCATTCCAACGAGGCCTTGGCGGTCCTGTGTGAATGAAGACTATTGTCTGAGTAACTCATTTCACTGGTGATCAAAGATCCTTTGTGGTGGCCACAAAAGGAAGTGGTCAGTGACCGGGACGGGCAGATATGTAGCTGTGGTTGGGAGATGGAGAGCGTAATCAGTCTTCTTACTGATAGCAATGAGCAGGCCACTTCTCATTGTGACAAAGACTAACCTTTTCAATACAAAACAAAGCTACGACAAAAGGCAATTCTTCTTGTGTGGAAACTCTTGCCTGTCGGACAGGACGCATCCATCCCCGAGAGTCTTCATAATTTCTACCAACTTTCTCCTCCATCGCCTAATAAGTCATCCTTAGTCATCCTTTCCAACCACACGGACTGGAGCAACGCGGCAGGAGTGACAAAAGTGTTGTCATCACTTATGGTCCAGACTCGATTGGGTCTCAGTGTAGGAGCTGTGCACAGATGAAGTGTGAGGATTCGTGCGAGGCCAGAACGTCTCTCAGGAGCTTTGATTCCCATCCAGAAGGGATGATAATCGCTTCGCTTAAAGGTGTTGACATATGATGGCTGAAGAAAACTAAACTGTCTTTTGGGCTATTGCAGATACAGGTATTATCCCGAGTAGAGCTAGTACCTGGGGATTGTTGATTAATTAGATAAAGTAGATAGACTGGTTCTTTACTATAGCCTAGCACAAGAAAATCATCTAAGATAGGTGGCTAGCGTAGGTTGCTGTGTAACAAGCTAGATAGCTAGGTTTGTACTTAGATTGATTTTCTTACCTAGCAAGTTAGCTGAGTACTGGATATTCACTTCGACAGGTTGATGGCTATGTTGGTGATTTTGTTACCTTGCAGGACCTGTATTTAGAGTCTCAGAAAGCGAGCAAGATAGCTTGTGTGGTTCTTACTATACCACAAGAAAATCAGCTGATAGGTTGTTGGGTAGCTAGCATACTGCCTGTTGCTGGGTAACAAGCTAGATAGCCAGGTGTGTACATTTTTTTTAAGACCGTTAGATGAGTACTTACTTGATATTAGCTTGGATAGGTTGATAGGTCCAGTTGGTGATTTTGATATCTAGCAAGAAATGTTTAGATTCCCAGGAAGGTCGGTTGCTAGATGTTGTAGCTATGTTTCTTATTACACCAGAAAAGATTAAGGTATCTTTTAGATGGCTCAAGCTCTTTGTTAAATGCTTTGTTAGTTAAATGTCTTAATATCTTTGTTTTTAAATGTTTTTAAATATTGTACTTTAGTAATGTAAAGCCTTGCCTAGCCTTAAATTTCTGGAACTATTGCTTTAATATTTGGATTAGATTAGATTAGTTCCTGGGTCACAAGCCACCTAGATATACTTTTTTCACTCCTGTGAATGAAATTAAGAAATTGGGGGTTTATGTGTTGGTATATAATGTTCTAAAATATATATATTTAAAATATAGTATGTACAATTATTATTTAGATGTATAGATATTACTTCTTCTTCTTCTTCTTCTTCTTCTTCTTCTTCTTCTTCTTCTTATTATTATTATTATTATTATTATTATTATTATTATTATTGTATGAAATCATATTGTTTACTCTTTCAGTGGGTTCTGTAATGGACCAAATGACTAAAGTTCTCATTTTCTCCTTTATTTATTTTTATTTTTTATAGGAAATCTTTAGGGCTCATGAGGAACAAGAAAACTCGTTTTCACAAAGGCTCTAAAGTACTGAGCCTTTTCATATCGCACTAAGATGGCAGCGGTATCGCTTTCAAGTTGCCGGGCGGACTGTTCTTCGGAGGTGAGTCGGGTTGCTGGATAATCGTTTAATGTGCAGCGCTGAAAGAGTCTTCAAAGAAATGGCTGATGTGCTTAAAAGTGGAGGAATCTCACATCCGCTCAGGATTTAGAGCTCGCCAGTAAATCTCCACTAATTAATAATCTTCAGTATTTTTTTGTGATATGGGCTGAAAGAACGAGGAATTGGATGGGTTTTGGGAGGAGAAACTTTATATTCAAAATGCAATATGTTAAAATACATAAATGAGTGGTTTTCTTTGACCACTGGTAAATAAGCAGTGCAGTAGTGCACCCTGGTCAAACATGCTGTTACTTAAATCTGGAGTGAACGGCCACCAGTATTGAAAAGAAGTTGCTGTTCTGTGAGGAAGGAGCAGCTGCAAGGTCTTTTCAAAGAATGAGGTCACCAAAGAGGCAGAGATCAGTGATTTGAGTAAGGGGGGGTCGGTAGAGTTTTTAGCATGTGGGGTCTACTTGAAAAGAACCTTCAATCTCTTCTGTATTGAAGGAATGCCAGGCTGCAGCAGGCTCTGCTTGCGCTCGTCCTGGTCGTAAATAAATCACCCTAATTGTTCTCTGATTCCCCCTCTTAACACATGATAATTGAAACATTAATAGGACGTTAATAGGTTGTGTGTCCCGGTAACCTTTGATATAAATCTCACAGTAATGGAGAGAATATTCTATTCACCATGAACATTGTGAATCAAGAGCGATTAAAGGTGCTCCAACAAGCAACGTTTTGTGCAGGTTTTCCATGGCTGCCTTGATATGCTGCCAAAGTGGAAAGACTGTAGTGTGAAATACGGATAAAATTATTGTTTTTAAAATAAATAAATAAATAAATAAAAAATCTCATCCCAGAAAAATACATGGATACAGCTATGTGGTGTGAAACCCTAAAAAAAATATAAATAAAATAAAAATAAAAAAAATAAATAAAAAATCTAATCCCAGAAAAATACATGGATACAGCTATGTGGTGTGAAACCCTCAATAAATAAATAAATAAATAAATAAATAAATTTAAAAAAGGCACCAAGAGCACATCTTTGTCTGCTTGAAGGTAAAGATAAAAAACAAAAAAAACCAAAAAAAATAAACATTACGCTATCACTAGCTTGTTAACCAAAATGTTAAGGTTATATTGGTGACCTGAGACCTTGTCACCATTTGTGGCACTAGCAAGCTTCACCAGCTAAGCTAATGACAACAAGGTGAACTATATGCAATATTTGTTTTAGCTTGCTGCTTTTAAATGAACGTAATAGTAAATTGAGAGCTAGCCAGCTTTCACTGTAATGATCCATCCCTCCATTTTCTATAGCGCTAGCCCTCTTTAGCATGGGTGGGAACACCCTTGACTTGTTGTCAGTCAATCCCACATGGAGGCAAACAATCATTCACACTCAGATTCATGCACAGTTCAGTCAAATGAGAGGTTTGTGATTTGGGAGGGAACTGGAGTCTAAACATCTTATGGCTGTGAGACAAATGTCCTCTGAAATGTCCCTCAAAATTTGATGACATTCCTCCAGTGGAAGAATCTTTTCTTACGCGCTAACATTAACTAAACAGGGGCAAATTCTGTGTGGTAATTTAGTTTCCCAGCTTTTCGTATGCACATTTTGCCCTTTAAAGGAGTCAGGGCTATGCTATATATTAGTTTGTTCAGTCTATACCCTGGACTTGGGAGTCTAAGCCCTCCAGTGATAATTCATCTGTGTGGTCCAATGCTGCCTGCAACTTAGCTGGAAGAAACAAGATCCTCCTTATGGATTTAATGGCCACGTTATGGCAAGTGGGCTTTCAGACCAGCTTTCATGTTGGCTCCACCAGAGGCTATATAGAGGCAATGGCAAATTAATTATAGAAATGAAGACAGCCTCTTATCAGACAGGGCAGCTGCGCGTTTCCTGTTGCTCATTCGCCTCCCTTGTCCACTCACTTGCACTGGAATCTTTCTTCGTACAGTATCCTTCATAAGCTCGCTCGCTCGCTCTTTGTGTGGGAGAGAGGTGAAATTCAGAGTGTTTATTGAGTGGGAGCATTATAGAAAAGGTAGCAGACTCCTCCACCCTTCCACTCAAAGTCAACAAATAAATCAATAGTGTACACGAGTCATTAATGACATCATACTGCTGGCTGAGAAGGCACACCGGATTGAACGCAGCACATCAGTTACTATGTTGTTTTTTTTGCCACAGAAATGGCGCCTTGTGACCCACTCTGGGAAATAAAAAGAACACTTCCCACCAGAAATAGACACACGCAAGCACTCGGCTCACTTGTTGGAACTTTTCCCCAAAGGTCCGCTCAGGAAATAATGGGAAATGGCAACAGCGAGTGCTGTGAATATTAATGGTGAGTTGTGGAGCCAGCCCACTCCGACTGTTAATTTCCATTTTATTAGACAAAGATATCACCTCTATCACCACTGGTTTCAAGGTGGCGCACGTTCACATCATGTTACACATTGCCAATAAATTGTTAGGCAGTGTGTATGATTATTAAAATTGCAAATATCAATGGCATCTGATTCGCCGAAAAAATGTTTAAGCTGATAAAGTATCAAAATAATGTCATACCCCGCACTCTGCCATATTGGACATTTTTGTGTTGCGTGCAGTTAACACCAGCAATTTTATTTTAGACTTGTGCCTTGGTCTATTGTGCTATAAAAATGCCATATGGCGTTATCAAATACTGCCATAATTGATGACACTCTTATCCATCTCAAGTTTCATATTCTTCCTTTGAGAAAGAAAATAAAGAAACACATTTATTGAGGAAGTGACTGAGGAACATGGTCAACCCATGTACTTACAGCAATGTGCAACCGGTCCATTATGGTGGTATAATGTACAATAATACCAAAATGTATGTGGACATGCATGTGTATGTGCTAATCATAGTCTGAAAATCTTACAATGAAACGTAAACAGTATTTTTTATTCTATTCACGTCGTAAGTTGGCCCCGTATGTAGGCAAAAAAATAAATAAAAAATACGTTAATGTCCCAAAAAAAAAACGTGACCGATTGTGACCAAAATTTATAAACTCACAATATTTTAGATTATATAACCGTCATATATGCATGTCAATGCGGCAACGCACACTAAAATTACATATTTGCACTTTAAAAATTATATCTTTAATTTTGTGCACCAACTGAAAAATCATATTAGCCATTCCTAGACAGAACTCCCAAATATAAATATAAGTGACTTTTAATACATCCGATACGTACAGTAGAAACTGTAGATTTGCGCACATATTTATCAGGCCGGTCTTAGACTTTTGGCGAGCTATATGTGCCTGGGTCTGGCCAAGAAAAAAAAAATCTATTCGTAATTTCTTACTTAAAAAGTTGGCAAATAAAGTAAACACAAACAATCAAGGCCATTTTTTTTGGACGGTCTACAAAGCTGTGATGTCATGATTGTCAAATAAACGTCATTTTGAACATTTGTGTGCATTTAGTTGTAAGTAAATAGTATGCCTGCTGTAGGACTTGCCTTGCTGAGATGCTCGAACCACAACACAAAGACACCAACAGTTTTCAGTTGTCAAAATGAGCTTCTTGATCATCCTCACAATTTGGGTTCCTTTTATCACAGTTTGTCGGCGATGCATATTCCATGCGTTGCTCTAGTAACGCCACCGGATTTGACTGTGAGCTTCTTTCTACAATCTTGCTCCCTTGATGTAAATCAAAGCGTTGCCAAGCCAAAAATCATTCAATGGCTTGTCACTCGGACATTGATTCCTAATGAGCAAATTCAGTTTTGGACGTGTGTGCAGGAAAGATCAGGCGACAAGACAGAGCACATTTAATAGTTTAATTATAAGCTGCTGTATACATTCAGTGATTATTCTGATGTTCATTTTGCCAGAAGCCAAGGGTGAGACCAGCAAAACATTCAGTTACAAGATCTAGATTTTTTTTTTTTTTTTTTTTAAATGCAGTCTGTCCACTTTCATTCACACGATCCACATTGTACATAGTTTACTGCAAAGCAACATAAAACCACATTGCTGATGTGCCTCAGACGTTTTCATGTCAGACACAAGACTGCTTGCTGCTTGTAGGGGCCGGGGGGTCCTGTTTATACCACTCAGATCAAAAACTTTGTGTCAGATCAATAGATGTGTGACAAAAGTGCTGGGTGAGCCCAAACTTTCAGTGAAAGATTTGAAAATATAGAAGCTTTTTTTTTTTTTTTGTCCCAGTATGTTACCAGGCGGAACCCCAATTATCAGCTTGCCTTTAAGATTATGCAACATCTATTGTTTGCATCGACATTTTTTGGTTTCTTTTGCTATCTCACTCTAATGCTCATTGAACGGACACACTAATGTTGGTGCTGAAATTGCTTTTTTTTTTTTTTTGTTTCTGTAATTATTATTTTTTTTTTTGTATTTTTTTTGTATTTTTTTTTTTTTTTTTTTTTTTACATTTTCTAGTTGTCCACACAGAAACTTGATGGCACAAGAACTGACCAATAAGAAACTCTTTACAACAAGGTAGACTGCAAGTCAACAGTTGCCAGGGGTAACACAGTCAAAGAAAAATAATAATCCAAGTTCATTTTCAAATTAAAAACAAAAAAACAGCTTCAATATAAAAGCAAAAGACAAAAAAAAAAAAAAAAAAATGAACCAAAGCAAGTTAATTTCAAGTATAACTTACTCATAGAATAACTACACAGCATTAAATATTCTCATTATACATTTTTAAATTATCTATAAAATATATTTTGGCATGTGTTTTTTTTCCCCCCATTTTTGTGTTTGTGTTACAAACGCTACTGTAGCTTCAGTTGAACACCAATGTTTATGTTTATTTGTATTTTTTAATCTGTTGAAACAAAACATTAAAGGGATTGTCACATAACAACAGGTTAATAAAAATGATAATAGTAAACTCTATACAGAGTTCCACATAGCAAGACAAGAGTGACGATCCCTTCTATCCTAGCCCCATAGTCAAAAGTCAGAAAAAAGGTACAAGACTCCACGGAGTACAGCATCCTAACTTGTGCTCCGCTGGCTACAATCAAGGTTGGGCGTCGCAGATGCGACGTCGTACAACCGGGTGTGAAGTGAACACATGGCTCTCTCTGTTCCACTTCCACTTATATTTTTTTTATTTTTTGTTTTGTTTTGTTTTCCGGAGAGGCTCAGGCAGATAGCCACAGTTCAGTTATCTCCATCTGTGACGGAGTATAAATACTGTAAAGCGCTCACAGTCTGGCGACGCAGACGTGTCCTCGCGGTTATAGCGAAAGCTTCGGGGGATGGGTGCAAACGGGACGGATAGGTCATTTTACATCTCCCCCGGCTGCACAAGTACATTTTGAGAAGAATGCTCTGTGTCTTGTTCAAAACACCGACAGAGCTCACTATACAAAGGAACAAAAAGTGGTTTACGACAGCTTGGAACAAACTGCGCAAACCAAAAGAAGGCAAATATTGAATTGCGATACAAAAAGTCGTTGAAAAGGCAAAACTGTACTCGGGTGTTGGCACCTTGGGTGTCCGATGTGTCCCGCTTTGGCGTGAGAGCTGGAGTGCTCCGCTTAGCCATGTTCGTGCAGTCAACAGTAACCTGCCTGTCCACTCACTGCTTATTGGGAAAAAAATGAATAATAAGAAAGCAAACAAGGAGAAAGTACTGCGACTACAACAAAGCCACATCCACTACCTTGGCATGAGCACACAACTAGCTGCAGCACACTCTTGAATATTGCATACTGCAAATGGGTGTGCCAGGTCAAGTCCCACGGCCGGATTCTTCTTGTGTGTACGCACAGCTATTGCAGGATATACTGTATATTTATATATGGTACGTGAGTTTCACGCCGCATGAGCTGTAAGCGGAGAAGCTCGCTAAAGCACGATGTCCTTCAAGCGCTTGCTGCTGGGGGACTCTTTGTCACGGCCGTCGTGCAGAAGCGTGTTGAACTCCCGCACCGACGGCTCACTGTCTTTGCCCTCCGGTTGCCGGAGCAGACTGTGGTTGGCGATGCGCTCCACGTCGCGGCATTTCAGTGTGTTGTAGGCGGACGGGGGCTTGGACATAGGGCTCTTCAGGTGCACGGGGGAAGTGATGGGGCTGGCCGCCTCTCGCCCGTTGCCGGATTCGCGCACGGCACCGCCGTTAGCCTTGGGGCTGCACACCTGAGACTCGTGAGTCCGCTTGCTCTTTACGTCACCCCGCTCCACGTCCTCGGGGCCGTCCTTGCCGAAGGTGGCAAAAGTCCTCTTAGCGGTGCCGTCCTCATAGTGCGGTACGTCCACCGTGGTGGCCTCGATTGACAAAGCGATGACGTTGCGGGCGTGCTCGGGCGACTTGACGCGTGCCGGCAGGGGGACGCGAGGCATCCAACAGCGGTCCGAGTGTCCAAGGATGCGGCACTCGTCTTGGCAGTGGAAGCCTTCAGCGGGCTCTCCAGCTGAAAAACACAAGAGAATTGATTGTTAAAATTGTTCACAACTTATATAAATCAGTGGAAAAAAAGGCTGCAATTTAGTAAATGTGTCTCATCTCAAGAAAATGTCATCATATTTCATGAAAATAAAAATGCTATACCTCTCCCACAGTTTCAAATCTGTTAAGGTATATCATTTTCTATCATGGTTTGGGTTGGGTTTGGTTTGTTTTTTTATTTTTTGCTTTTGTCAGGTTTCTAGTTTTGAGTGGGTTTTGTTTGTTTGTCATCATGTTCCTTTAATTTTCTGTTATGATATGTTATGTTCTGCTTTCCTTGTGTTTCTCCCATTGTCTCATTAAGCATTGTCCTGCCCACCTGTGTTTGCCTGACTTCCTCGTGTGTCAACCTATCAGCACCCTCTGCCACTTGTGTCTTGCCCAGCTGTGTTTCATTGTGTCAATTAGTGTGTGTGTATTTAGTCTCTTGTCTCCCTTCTGTCTGTGTCGATTCATTGTTGTTTTCCCCCCCGTCATGCTCCAGGTTTCTTGCCTTGTTGTTCCCCCGTCTTGCATCGCTTACCTTTTAGAGTTCGCTTTTTGTTTGGTTTAATTAAATTCCCTTTTTACTTCACCTCTTCCTCCTCGCCCTGCTTCTCTGCCTTTGGGTCCACAACCACGCCGCAAACCTGACATTTTCTTATTAAGGGATTAAAATAGTTTACATATCGTGGTAGCTGTGCAGAAAACAAAGAATGGTTCAGGTCCACTACAATCTCTGCAAAATGATCAGAAGGAACCTACGCTTACTTCATGCCTCAATGTCAGAATCTACTGAGGACTGCAGCAACCCCTAATTAATTTATGTATTGTTAATCAAAATTCTTCTAACATCTTTGTGTAATTATTTTTTGTGGGGGTGGGACTGGCAACACGAGATCATCAGAGGCCACTTGAAGCAGTATGATCAGGTCGCACAGAAACACCAGACAGGTTCCGGTGTTGTCGCCCCGGTTCTCTGCGCCTGTCATCTGGCACCGACTCATAAATATGTAATGATGTTTTACTCTGTAGTGAATATGAGATTTGTCTGCAGTCTGTATAGACGCACTTTCACATTCTGTTTAACTTAGAAAAGGGAAAGACTTTGAGAACAGCTCTTCAGCAACGTGTCATGCTCTCCTGCTGTCTACCGTCTAAATTACCTCATAGGATTGATTACAAAATGTTGGCCACAGCATGCCTTTTAAAGATGATTGAGCCCTATAATAGCTGACAATACGTCCTCTCCAGTGGCCTGCGGTGGGCCGTCCTGCCGCACAGATATGCGCTGACACATTTTTGCGTTCCAACCTGCTCATTGAGTATGAGCCAGCCTCCATTTCAAGAGGCCCAAGGTGACAAGACAGGATCTCAGAGGGGGGGTTGTTTGCAATCGACCCAAATGCATACGCTTACATCTGGCAATCGCAGCCTGACAGATCACCTAATTAAAATCATTAATGATCTGTTTTTCTTCCGTCGTTCCTTGCACCTCAGCGGAGGCTCTGGGGATCAATAGCTGAAGATTGGAGATGTGGCTGGGACAGTTTGCAAGAGACCTCCCTCTTAGATTACGTTCCAATCAAACTGACAACGTGGGAAAGTGCAAGCAAATCCTATATTAGTAGAAATGTCATTTGTAGAGTGAATAAGTTACCTGTAATAGGATGACCTGAATTTCAGATTTAAAAACCGAGGCACTGCAATTTCACTGAAAATCAAATATACACCAGGAACTAATAACAAATTTAATCGCTAGTCAATCGGGTGACCAGTGTTCTGTTATTGCTTAATCTAATGCTATAAATGCTATTTTGGCTGACAGTTCAATAACGCTAAATAAGACAATGTGCTCACGATTATCCATTACTGGAACCTGACTGTGCCATTTACCTCACCCCGGTCCCGCATTACAACATTAGAAATATGCCGTGAGAAAAGCTCATCTTGCCTTGGGTCTGACCGGCAACTTTAGCATTAGGCTAATAGGACTACAATTCCCATGATTCTTAGACATGAAAGCAGGAAGTAATCCTAGTATCCGAATGATGAAAATACACCTGTTAGCGATTAAATGTCGTTAGATTAGCTGTATGAATCACTATGACGACTGTGTGATTGACATACACATGTCCCAAACAATTGGATCGCTGACTGGACTAAAATAAAAACCAAGACGCCGGGACAGGATTATTGTAAAAACGGGACAAAACAATGGGGCTGGCAAAATCCGACGGGACTCGGGACACAAGGCTGAAAACCGGTGGACCGTCTGGTCACCCTACTGTAAAACCGGCACCAACAAAGCAAATCACAAGTGACCATCCTATCATCTTTATGTCAGCAATGCATGCACTATATAACATTGTACAAAAATGATGTCATAGTCACTTCAACCTAAAAACGTTCCTGAATGAGAAAATTAAATCTATTTTTCACAACATGCACTCTTACATTTGCATGGATGCTGATTGGAGCTTCTGCACTGGTGCCAATCAAGCAGACTAAGGGCACAAAGCTGGGAATGTTGTTTCGAGATGAGGGATCCAATCAGAAGATAAAAATGTAATCACAGCCGAAAGTCTCCAGTGTTATTCGAGCTACAATAACGGTTGATTCCTAAAACTTTAATCATGCGTTGTCTTAAATTGCCTACCTGAGTCAAAAAGGGTGCTTGGAATTGTACTTAGCAATTTGTCTATGGGTAAGACCAGTCACCTACAAGACTAGTGTTAATAGAAAGAGTAAAAACAAATTGCAGTGGGAAATAAAGTAGACTAAACCCTGCCAATGTAAACTGGTTGTTATGCTGTTCGGACGGTGTTGGTACGGCATGTGGCGATGCATTCAATAAACTGGGTAGTTGTCTTTTTCATTGCAAGATTCTTTCTTGATCGTGTCTTGGGTTCATCATGGATACTAAAGCCATTCTTCTCCAATGGCTAAGGCCATTTTGAATGTGACTGCTACAGCGGAAGGGCACCTCGACTACCATCCTCTGTCTACTGCATTTTTGATCTCATACAAAAAGTAGCTGGTGGGTGGCATGAATGGGAAATGACATGCTGACACAAGCAGATTAGAGCGTCATCTGCAAAAGTCAAAGTTGTTAGAATCGTGTATTGGGAATATTTGTTAAGTCTTTTCCTAACCCTCTAACATTAACATCACCTGATTCGTTCTTTTCGTCCAATTCAAGATCTACCTTTAATTATATGAAATGTATTTAGAAAACTCTGCTGTGACACAGTTGACAAAGTAAATCTCTTCACTGATAAAAGATTTGCAAGCTTCTTAATAATTAATGCCGCTTCCTCTGACTATTTCGTCTTTTTTTCTATAGCCTGAAGCAATTTCAAAAGCATGAAAAGCCTTTGGGGCACAAAGAGAAACACACAAGTTGTATGCTCCCTACTTAGCAGTGCATGCATTTACAGTGAATGTTTTTTTTGTTTTTTTTAACCCTCGCTCCCTCGGTTCCTTTGGAGTCTATGGGAGAGCAACCGGGGCTGTAAATGGCATTGTTGTGAAAGCCAAGTGCCATAAACACTCGCACATCCTGCCTCTGCGTGGAGCTTCATAGAACGCAGATGTTGCCCTGAAAGAGCTGTGACAAATTTGAAGAGGCAGAATTTAAATAAAGAAAAGTGACCTCCGACAAAGCACAATTTTCTCCTATTCTCACCAAAAAATGCGCTTGTCAGAGATGAATTTCATGATTCATAGAACCGCGCTCAACTTCGAAAGCCAACTAGTGCAGAAGCAAAGACGGTTGAGAATTAAGCTGGCAAATCAGCATCAAGATCACATTTGGTCGGCCGAAGAAAAGAATCTTGGAACTACAATAACCTCACAGGGAGAGGACAGTTTGTTGTCTAATGGCCAGTAATTGGACACAATAGTTTATTTAAAGTAAAACATCAAACTTTGAAACATCTAGCCTATCACAGTTTGTTCTGGATGAAAGGCAGATTTCACACTGAACTGGTCGTTAGTCACAGGGCACATTGAGACAGACGGCTATTCGCACTCACAGTCACACCATCACTGAGAGGGAACTAATCTCGCACTGTTTGCAACAAAGTCAGGAGAATGAACAACACAATCAGTGACACACTAAGAAATACCTCAATGCCAATTGTAATTTTAGTTCTGGCCTAGTATAATGGTTTACGGTCACTTAAAAAGAGTATAACCCGAACATTCCAGACTATTTCCTTCTCATATTGTCACCATGCTCATTAAATTCTGAGCCTCCCACCGTCTGATGAAGACGTCTTAACTTCCTGGCACAGAGATTTGAGGAATCCCTCAGCCCCGACAAGCTCATAGCTAAATTTGCCGTTGCCTCGTGTGCCGCACATAATGATCCCCTCTTGTCATACAGCTGTAGGTGATGTTTGTGTGTGGTTAATGGAGTGAAGAGGGGGAAAAAAACGAATCAGCGAAAGACTAAAAATCCCCCCTGACGGGAACAGGGAGGGGATGCGTTCACTGTCAGGAGGAGCTCGTCAAAGAAATCCCAGAGCTTTTGCGAGTTATTTTGCATCAACTTCGGCTAACACACTGGAAAATCTTGAGCAACGATGTCATCCTTAGAAATACGCCAAAGAGACGGGTGGTCATTCCGAAGGTCGAGTTGAGAAACTAAAACTTTACTTTAAAAGGATCCACAAAGCAAGTGGGTGATGCAGGATGACACACTTTAGTCAGTCTGCGATCACAGCTTGATGAACCCCTAAGGGAACCTGAAACAGCACTGTGGCGTGATAAATCACTTTACGGGGAGAATGGCTGCCACTTTGGGCTCTAAACTACCT
Organism: Festucalex cinctus; assembly: GCF_051991245.1. NCBI lineage: Eukaryota > Metazoa > Chordata > Actinopteri > Syngnathiformes > Syngnathidae > Festucalex > Festucalex cinctus. Next base: position 9,685,110 of record NC_135419.1, on the reverse strand, counting down.
TTTTTGTATTCCCCACTTTGCACTGACACTTTTGTTGTCGGTGCGGCGATTGTCCGCATTGTGCCTGTCATATTAAAATACATGCTCCGCAACTGACAGGCAGACATGGTGACGCCACTTGATGTCGGCGCTATGAAAGGGAATAATTAAGAACAATTTACACCTTGATATGTTATGCGTGCGGCTAGAATGAAGCGGCACTTTGCTTTGATACGCCACTTTTCTCTTCCGCCGTCACGGCCTTTGAAATTAAACTCTATCACATCAAACTGCTTCGACAAATCTATCGGAGTGTTTGAAAAGACAATTATTTGACAGAGAGAACAAAAAAGCTACTCTGTCAACAGGTAATGGCAAATCGTCTGCATTTAAATAGCACTTTTTGACAAACAACCTCATCATGGACTGACGGTGGTCCAGGTGGCCAGCCAGGATTTCTTGAAACAGGACGTGATGGTAATGCGGAAGATTTGGCCACATTGATAGAGGCTCCTGTCTGGCTGCTATTCTTATCTTACCTTCTGAAATTGTAAATGATTGAATATGGTAAATGGCAGAGGTGGGAACTTCAGTGTCTGCGACGGCCCCATTTTCGGTGGGTACCCACATTTGGGCCAATGCTTTATGACCCGAAGTTCTGTGCATCACTTGTCCGTGTATTTTTTCCATGCAATGCGTCATAAAGCATTTGCCAAAAGTATGGGCATCCGTCAACGACGGGGTCGACAGAGAGACAGACGTGCCCACCTCTGGTAAATGGGTTTTCACTTGTATAGCACTTTTCTACCTCGGGTACTCACAACACTTTAACACTGTCTCCTCAGTTTACCTACCTTTACCTGATGATGCAGCATCAGGAGCAACTGGGCTGGGGCTTCAGCATATTGCTCAAGGACACTTCGACATGGTCACAAGAGTTGATGATCGAATCCACAACCTTTGGATTGGGAAACTACCACCTGAGCCACGCCTCCCCCAATGTCTATGCTACGGCAAGTTATATTTTGATCACAAACACAAGCTCACTGAGGTTAAACATCTTTGGTACATGTTCCATGAGCACTCTACCACATTCAGCTTTCAAGCCACAGCCCTTAAACCTTCAGGGTTGATTGTGTCCATTAGATTTGAGTGATCTGCTGACACAAGTTGGCCAACGCTGCGAAGTTAATGCTCAATTACATACGACTATAATCTCTTTTACCGGTGTCGATTTTCAACTTAGACTCTCAGGAATGATCTAATACTTCAACTCAAATTGCATCAAACACAAGATGGCTACAGTAGTTAAAAGTCAAAGGACAAATCGATCCATGTCACCTCTTTTAAAAGTCATATATATATATATATATATATATATATATATATATATATATATATATATATATATATATATATATATATATATATATATATATATATATATATATATATACACAAACTGTGATACTCCACATGAAAATTGTAATGGCGGTCTGGTACAACCATGGATATTATCCAAAACACACCGTAAACCTGGATATTGCTCGTGATTAGGTTTCTGAAGGTAAAGTAAGTGTTTTATTGTTTCATTTGCAATGTATTTAGGTGGTGGTGAGAGGTGCACCATCTCTGTCAAGGATGTGGCATGCAAAAAGTTTGAGAAAGGCACATTTCATGACACACATAAAAGTACTTCATCAGGCTTGTATTCGGTATCTGATGTTTTCATTCGACAGGTTGCAATTTCAAACACATTTTTCCTCCCAAATCAGTGAATGCACTGAGACTGACTTCACCCTGTTGTCTTGTTATTTGAAACTGTGTAGAATCCCTAAATCTTTTCAAAGAGCATGTCTTACGTCGCCCGTGGTTGTTACGAGGACAACATGGCAGCCGACACTCGCTGCCGTGTCTCCATGAAAGGGGTAAAATTTGCTGCTCGACAGCATCCACTCGCTGCTCTCATCACGGAGCCACATTGTATCTTTGACAGTGAAATGGCTGTTTTGTAATTGCACTCCGTATTAATTTTCCGTTCTGGCAGCCACACGGCAAAGATTGATTAAATCCAAATTGTTACTACAGGGCCTTGATGAAGCTGTTGCCACAGAAGCGGATAGAAAAATCATATGGGAGAGCAATTCAGGGGGAAAAAAGGGTACCAGCAGCACAGAGGCAGGAGAGAGTGGTAAGTCCAGTACATACAGTACATGGGAGTCCAGTACATGCTCTCACATGTTGTCATCTCGTCACTCCTAACCATAGCAGTGGAACGGGTGCTCGGGCCAGCTTAGTCTCGGACAAGCAGCCTCATCCACCACTCACCCGAGAGAGTCCGATCCTTGCTGTCATCCCAGCGAGCCAATTCAGTGTGTGCGCCATAAATCAGCCCGCAGGCTCGGCTCCAGCGGGAGCGGCAAGATGGAGTGTGATGGTCTTGTTTTTACAAACAGTAGAGGGGCACCCTTACTGCGCCGGGCAAGCCATCACTCTCCGCACAGCATCGAGTCCTCTCCTTCTTCCCACAGTATCTGCTTCTTTCGTATGAAGTTTAACCTACCACCAAAATACCCCCTAGATCTATCCCTTGTTGCTACCCCGCCATAACTCATCCTTTATATGTCGCCTCCTCCCGTCCTCCTCTTTCATCTCATCAGCGTTGCTGTCTGACATACATTGCTGTAATTAAACCTATCCCTCATCCAAAATTCTTCTAATTTCTGCCGAGAATGACTTCAAGTCTGGCAGTCAAATATTAATTGTGAAAGAGACTGGAATCACTGGGCGGTCTTGTTAGCTCCTTGATACGTGCGGCGAAGCCAGAGGTTCACCCGCTTCGCGATTTGCACGTTAGCGCCAGTCAATTTATGAAGAACGGATTCAAAGTTGAATCCATCACGCGGCAGAATGTCTGACAGCTTGTCACTTGCCGCACGCGTGGCTGTGCCCTCCCCTCGGCTATTAAAATATGTCACTTCGACTTAATTCTAGTATATACATGCCATTCTATAGCCGCACTTGCTCGATGGTTTAAAAAGGAAGCGGGGCAAACCGTACTCCAGGTTTTGACCTTGGCCGCTGGCGATCCCGAGCCAGCAGGTTCTGATGTGAGGAATGAATTACCTAACCCGTGTTAACAAACAATGCACTCGCGTCTAAATTGATACAAACAGCAGCTGTTTAACAGCGACGGGCGGGTGGAACAAACACCCAACGATGGACTTGCTGTTAATAAATCATATCACTGTTAGGTTCAAAGGCAGAACTGTTGGCTATTGAACTGCTATGTGAAGTACAAATGAGAGGGTTTTCTCAATGATTATGTGGGCGGGCACTTTCTAATGTTCAGGCATGACATGATTCTTCCACATTATTCTACCTAGTGAAGACCAACTAGAGCTCAGACTAACAGCTTTTATTCTTTGTTTGGCTCGGTAGTGTGATAAAAAAACAAGGTGCAACTAAGAAATAGCCAAAGAATGGTGAAGGTCATTGTAGGTTGGAATTCCCAAAAATAAGATGTTAATTATCCTTTAAAAAAATACAACACTTACATCCTTCACTGTTTATTTGTATTAAAAATGCAACAAACTGTCCATTTGTGCCAACTAAGAAAAGAAAAATAATTTAAGTAAGTATAGGGAGTGCTCGGGCTATGAATGGTGCGCAATAGCCATAGGGCACATTTTGTCAAACAACCATTTACAACTACAAACAATTTGGAGGGGAGAGCATTCAAACGCCAAACAGGAAGGCTGCAGTCCAAATTTGAATCCGGAACCTTACAACTATGAGGCAGACCTGCTAACCACTAGTTAAACATGCTGAAAGGAAATGGAGAATAGGTTGGTGGATGAACTCGAATTTACAGTAAAATTGACATTGTAAAGAATCATCATTCAATGTGAAATAATTTATAAAGAAGGATTTTCTTTCTTCTCTTGTTCACAATCTTGGCAGTAATAAGAAATTAATAGTTTCTTCAACCTACAAATTGTATTAGACAAGTTCTGTTATTATCACCCCCGCTGCGTTAGTGACCTTAAAGAGACATTTAGACAAAATACGGGGTTGAATATAAACATTTTCTGTGCTTTTCAAGGACAAGTGCACAAAAGATCCATCAAATCCATCAAGTTAATGGTAAAAGCTTTCTATAGACTGTAATTATTTTCCAGCTTTTGCAATGCAATAGGCAGTGTAGTGTTCGCTGCTGTAGCAACATAAATGTCACCCTTGCCAGTTGTCAGCTTTTCCAAATTGCCCTCCTAAAGGTAAGCTTTGCAGTTGACCTGTGTTCGCGCTCTCCTGGTCCATGTCGAGAATACAACGCCCTCCCCAAAACTCCACACAGCGGGTGCCTGGCATCCCAGCTGTGCACCTGCTAACCCCACCATGACAGCAGAAGCCCCAGCATATGTGATTGACTCATTTTAACTCAGCACAGCTTTTAGCAGAGGACATCTTTAAATATAACCGAAATGAAAGTGGTGATTCAGTGTTTAAGCTTGACCGAGCTCACAAACTAATTTGCTCCTAAACCCCTGAGTCTGAGGGGAACCATAAAGGAGGGGTAGAAGCAGAATTTCAGTGGTCAGCATTGAGATGGAGATGAAAGCCAAAGGGGGGTGAGTAAATGGGCTAAATCACCTGTGAAAATATTTCACATTCAGATAACTTTGACAAAATGACTTGTAAAATGCGGTTGAGAGGTTGCTAATGTCACTTTGAAAAGAAACGGTTCTTATCCGAAATGGTATTGTATATACCCTTTATACCCTTTATTGGCATATGCATGGCTTTAAGTAATGTATGTTTATTATATATAATACAACTAACAAGCAACATGTGCATTTTCTTTCATTTTCGAGTATTTCATCGCTTTGTAGTTCTGCTTTATTTTGCCAAGTGGAACAGACAAACACAGAACCTCGGTGCCGCTAAATGTGTCTGGACGTCACACTATGACAGCACAGCAAATATCCAAACCCTTCCTCTCTCTCTGTCTGCTTCCGACTTGCCTCAAAAAAGCAGCGTTACATAATTAATACAATATGTGCCTTCTCATTCAGTCACATTCACTTTGTGTCAGCCAGGCCTGTGTGTTTAATATTCCATTTTATCTTGTCACCGAGCCCCGGTGAGGTACCCGCACTCTCATTTCCCCCTCTACCTTCCGCCTTTTCTTTCCTCCCCCTTCCCTTGAAAAGTCTCTTCGAGGTAATTTTAACAACCTCTGGAAGTAGGACATTGTAATACGATGAGTGGCAGTATGAAGTATGAGGGGCAGCTTGAGCTTGGTGTGCAGAAGGCACACAATGAGGTGGCGTGGTTCACACTGGGTTAGACATCATGGCTCAGAAAGACACCTGTGCTGTTTTGTCAAGGAACTTGAAGCAGGCAGTGCACGTTTGGACATTTACGTGCACTAATTGCATCATCTCAATTCTCACCAGCAACTATTTATAACAAACGCAATCGCTTGTCAATTTGGTGACTGGTGGTTGTGTTATTTATTTCACTAATGCTAAATGCTATCTTGGTTGGTTGTTTGGTTGGTTGGTTGGTTAAATATGCGGACCAACTCAATTCACTCACCGTTATTCAAAATGTTTTGCTCGGCTATTGGGAGCTAGCTGTGTCGTTTATCTCGCACCACGTTGTACCATTGGAAATATGCCGCCAGAATAGCTCAGCTTGCGTTGGGTATGACTGTCGACCGCAGCATTAGGCTAGTAGGACTTCATTTCCCATGATTCTTTAAACACGGAAGCAGGAAGTAGTTCTTGTTCCGGTATGATGACAACACGCCAGCTAGCGATTAGATGCGGATGAGAATGAGAATGCTAACATGAGTGTGAAACTAAATATGAAGGAATTTAACAGTTAAATTCTCTTTTATTTGTTCTGTCATATGAATAAGTATGATAACTGTGTGACTGACATACACATGGCCCAAGCAATTCACTAAAGAAAACAAAATGAGACGCAGTAACGCCTACGCCGTAGACGGACACAGAAGTATAACAAGGCCTTAATGCTGCATTCGAGGTTGGTCGGAAGTCGGACTACACCCCCTTGAATTCGGAAATTCCACGAAGTCGGAAAAAAGTACACCGACTTCACCGACGGACTACAATGTGACGTCACTTTACAATGGCGACCCCTTTGGAAACACAGACTGTGAATGGTAAAACACAATTTACAATTTACTCAAGTATAAAAATAAATAGCTTTCTTCATTTATAAATATTCCATATAACTTCACGTAACAACACGTGAGAGTATGCCGCTATCTCCCTGCATGAAATGATATGCTGGAACTACTGGAACTCTATGACATGCTTATGAAATAACATAAAAACAATAAATGAAGCAAAAGTGTGAGAAGGCAAGTTTGATGGAGGTCAAAATGAGTTTTGAGGATCAAAATAAAAAACAATTTATCACTATCCGCCATTTTGGTTGTTTACTTTCTCCTCAAACGCTTTCAGGTCGGAATTGGGAAAAAAAACAACCAGCCTCGAATGCAGCAGAAGTCCAGTTAAAATTATGATACGATACGTATCGAGTGCAGAAAGTGTTTCGGTTATGTGTAACATTTCCTCATCAAAAAGGCTGTCAAACAGCAGCAGCCGTGCTGATGTCTTTCTGGCTCCACATTATTCACCACAGCGAGAGCCGCTCCACGGTACCACTTAATATGAGTCCGAATCAATAGCCTTAGCATTACCACCTGCCATCCAGTGCCGCACTCTACAGTGTCCAAGTCCCCACAAAGCTCTACATGTGCACGAGAGTGAAGGGGGCGGGGGGTTAGCGGCCGGTGGAAGACGGGGAAACTAATAGGCACATCTTTTTTAATTTGAGCTACATACATAAGGACGATGGCAGGGGTCTGGCACAGTGAATGTAATTAGATTTCCCTGCATGCGCCCACTCATGAGCTGTGGCACGCAAACGTCCTTATGTGTGGCAATGGGTGGGAAAGAAGGTGTGGTGGGGTTGTGAAGCAAGGTGCAGCAGAGTGGAAGTGGCAGGTGTCAAAGATTCAATTCCCACCATCCGCTTCTCCACTTCCTTGTCTGAGAAGACGGCGGCCGAGCGACGACCTCCCCCCTCCCCCTCGCACAAGAGGCTTTGCGTGGACTTCCAAACGCAACGTGGATGAACCTATGTTGAGGAACGAAGAGGTCATGCCTGCTTTATTTATTTCCTGACGCTAATGCGAGCTGAGTAGGTGCACACAACACACAAAAGCCCGCAGATACTAGATGAGGGGGGGGTTGTGCAGAGCTGCAGGCCTGTCCTCTGCATGCATTTTGGCCTCGTCTTTTAACGAGCGCGGCATGAGAAGAGGCACATCATTAAATAGAGCCCCTCTGAGACTTTCCTGTCTGCCATTAAACTTAACAGCCGACCTCTCCCATTACCTTTTATCCTTCCCTTTAAGAGGCAGGGGACAGAGGGGCTTTGAAAAGTCAAATTTGGCCACCATCGATTGAGTCCCCAGCTTAGTTATATGAAAGAGAGGACAATAAAGGCACTACAGTGCACTTTTTTCGCCCCCCACACAAATTCTAAAGCCCAAGACTGTAAATAACCAGCAACTGATCTGCCTGATTTTACATTAATACGATAATTATGCTAATGCCCAGAAAGATTTGCCTGAAGGAAATATCCCCTTTTTGTACAAATGGCTCTTTGTGAATAATGTTGTTAATGTTGATTAATTCACTTAATTTGCTTATGCAGCACCGCTGGCCACGACGCAGAAAACACATCCACGCGTCGCGCTCAGCCGCTGACCTTTTTTCACGCTCAAGTGGGCGAAAAACAAGCGGAAACTAGCATATAGCGCAATACACTTCAGAGCGACTACTGGTAGTAATCATCCAGGCAGTGTTACAAGCATGCACGCCGCGCTTCAGATGTGGATCGTTTGCATGCTGCAACAACAACAAAAACGCTTCGACTGAAACTGAATCAAACAAAATGTCTGGTTTGTTCAAAACAGATTTGGGATTCTTTTGGCAGAAAATGATGTCATGATTGCACAAGCATACAGTCAGATTGCAATGATATTGTTCCTATACTTCTCACATTGTCTCTATACTTTTTTCTTTTTTTTTAAATTAGTGATTGATTGTTCTGTGAAGACCATAAATGCAAACTTGAATCAATGTGATGTTTGTTCAACAATAATGTTCGTTAATGACAGGAGGCAATAGTCATAATTAGAGATGTCCGATACCGTTTTTTCTTTTTTCTTTTTCTTTCCAGATCGATACCAGTACGAATACACAACTTAAGTAGTCACCGATATCAAGTACTGATACCACTGGCACTTTTGATACATAAAATCGCCCCCCCCAGATCATTTTTAAAACAAAACAGATCTATATAGCCCATTATAGCATTTTGCCTTAAAATTGTATGAAATTAATAACACTTTTGCACTTTTATAATTCCTAATTCCTGATTGGCTGATCCGTCGCAAGTACTGATACCTTGAAGTAAGCCCGATGTTGATACTGGTAGGCTTGTAGTGATACTCGCCCATCCCTAGTCATTATATGACTGAAAATCCACCAAAAAAAAATGAACCACATTTGAAAATTTCCCAACTTCAACAACAAAACTGGAAAATGAGCATTTTCAAGAAATTTACCATCCCTTGTTTTTTTTTAATTCTTAAAGAATAACATTTTAAGTAGGTATTCCTAAATAAAATGTTCTACATTGGCTATTTTACATTCCATGCTTATTTTCGGTAATGTTTCAAGGATTTTTCATACTCATTTTTTCTGAGCCAACTGCAATTTCTAGTTCACCTATGACAAGAGAAGCAGCACAATTCTGAGTCTGTCTGCGACTGGAGTGAACATCCAAGGTCTCTTGAAGTAGCCTTGACCAAGAAAAAAAAAGGTCCGGCCTCATCAATAGTTGATACCTCGAGTCACGCGCCGAGCCGCTTGCTGCTGAGACCGAATGTCGAATTAGAGCACGGCTCGCCAAGGTCACATGGGGGACAGCGAGAGAGCAGCAACGCTGATTGCCGAATGAAAGATAGTCATGAAAGACGTGAGTCGTATGGCTTGCCTTTAACCTCCCGTTTATGTCTGCGGGGCTCTGCTGAATAGTTGGGTCACTCAGATAATTGATTGATTACTGAATAAATGTGGAGGGAACAAATTACAGGTGTCCTCCAGTACTATTCGGCGTGCAAGGAAATAATCTATTTATCATTTTTCGTTTGACCCGGAAGTGTCGTTTATGCAAATGTTTACTAGCGTAGGTTAGTGGTAGACTTTGACACATTCCGACTAGAAGAGCACACATTGGCAACTCTGTTTGCTATTAAGGTAGTACCAGCACCTACAAGGAACTATTTCAAGTAACTGCTCCGACGATGTACAATAATGCGTCGATGCAATTATAGTGACGTAAACTGTTGGCCGCTCAGTGGTCGAACAGATTTGTTGTCATCTTGGCTTTTTGCTGTGTCTTAGCCAGGGGCGGAGCTACTGCTCTCTAACCCCATACCCTAGCACGCCAGGGATCCCCCACACCCCACACAGCGGCAAGCCTAAGTAAAAAGCAGCATTTAAAATAGTGAAGAATTCTGAGATTTTTCTACCATTGCACTTTTTGATTAATCGCAGTATCCAAAATGGTGTCGGCCGTCTTTGACAATTGATTGCTGTTAGCTAGCAATCAGATAGACGTAGACGATGAAATAGTAAACAAAAGCAAAGAAATGGCCTCATCTAGTTCACTCATTTGCTCCTAATAACTTATAAATATGTTTTGTTTTTTTACGTTTTAAGTGTCCCAAAGATGTATTTATACGTTTTTTTTCTTGTTTTTTTTTTGTTTTATGCTAGAGCATACAGAAGGCTTTGATGCAGCCTCTCAACTGCAAAGAACGTTTGCAGAAATGGTAGTTATTACACAAACGGCCAACAGGTGGCAGCAGAGCAAAAGAGATCAACCATGTTGAAAAAAAAGCTCAATTACTCATATTCTAAATAGATTTGTGAAAATTGATTAAACTTAGCTATATTCTAATGCTAATTGCTGCAAAATGGAAACAGATAGAAATATGTTTTTGTTTTTTTTCCCTGATGAAAGAATAGACTTTAATCTTTCTTTTGATAGGTTCAATGTTTTGATAGCAATAGAACACAAAATTCTGTGGCTCAGTCAAAATCCAGTAAAACAGCAAACGGGATTGCTTTTGTGAAAATGGCTGGCAGCGAATGAGTTAATTTAGTTCAGCAAAGTATTGCTACTTTGACTTGTTCCCACTTGATTATGAGTGTGATGGGCATTGTTTTGGATAAGTGTGAATTTTATTTCGCAAAACTGTGACGGTAAATGGTATGATAAAGAATCACTCAAGTGTTGTATCACCCCATCCACAGCACTTAGACTCCACATAATGTCAACATTTCTGCAGTGCATCCCTACGTCTCCTCTCGGATAACATTTGTCAAACCGAGGCCTGTACTGCACAGTGGTAACGTGGCATTTGCTACTCCTTGTTCAAGTCAAGCTATGCTGCATCAATGTGACGGACAGATAAGATGGAAAAAACTCAACTGGATTAATGAGGATAGAGGTGTAGCATTTTCCCACGGAAAAGGAAAGTTAAGTGAGAGGGGTTAAAAATGCCTTAAGGAACCCCCTTCACTCTACCCCTCCCTCATCGCCCCAGCTGCAGTGATAAGTGTCTCTTTGTATTCTGGACAGAAAAGTGCGAGCTACGATGTACCTGTCGGCGGCTGATTATTCCCACTGATTTCGACAGAGCGTTGAATTTATATTCTTAGGCGGTAAAACGCATGCCTTTCCTGTGCTCGTGAAGAGGGAAACTGCATGCGCACCGGCTTCTCGCATGTTAATGCTGTCCGCTTTATCTCCGCATCACGACTACTACCAGAGCTCCTAAATGTGAGTCAGTGCTACAGGTAATGGAGCTGATTATAGCCGGCTGGGCCGCGGGCCAGATGCCTGGAGGGAGCGCGGACCGCCCGGTCGGTGTCTCATATCCTGGGATCCCTGTAATACAAGCCCGGCTTGGCAGTCTCTTGGCGGCTATCCTGCCCACTCGCGGGTCTCCTCTGGTCCATGTGTATATACGCGCCTTCATATCAGCTTGTTTACTCGGCCAGTAACAATGATGCCACGAGTCCATTGTGACTCTGTTTACAGCTCAGCGTTGGCTCCGGAGTGAAGCTAACTGCTATTTTGTGTCCTTGGGGGAGGCGAGAGTGGCTTTTTGTTGCGCCATGGACCAGTTTCATGAAGCAAATTTCATCACATAAATTATTAAAAATATAACTCATGATTATGCTGAATGTAGTTGTAATTAGTGGAGTCCCAAATGCAAGACAATGACACCAGAAGTGTTATTTATGTCAAGTCTACTACGTAATTTTGTTTTAGTTGCCACCATTGCAGAAAGTCCAGCTTCACATAAGAAATGGAAGCAAGTTAGTAAGCGCTTCTTTGCTTTTTTTTTTTTTTTTTTTTTTGCCATATCATTAGTTCAATACCACTTTTTTTTTTTTTTTTCAGTCGGGCGTACGCTCACCATGATGATGTTTGCCTTGGACATTTTCGAAGGATTGTTAAAAAAAAAAAAAAAAAACATCCTTGGATCCGTTCTTTACAAATAACCAGGCAAAAAAACTGATAAATATAAATCAATAAATAAATAAAAAAACACTTCTGAGAGAGAAAATGAACCAAAGAGGGCAAAAAACGATGAGGACAGCAGTTAAAAAGGTAAATGACCATCATTTTTATTCTTTACTCTATTCTTTGTTTTTTACATTATGCACAACTCTCATTTATTGTGCAATAATCCAATAGTAACATGTATTTGTTACATGTTTTGATGCATTTTTATGCTTTATAAAACATTTATGTCTGAATTTTGGGAGGCTTGGAACGGATTAGGGCATTTACATGGAAAATGTGTCTCTAGTCTCTACTTACAAAATTTTCTAGTTAAGAACTTTCTTCCACTTAATTAAATTCATAACATGAATGACAATGTTCTTTTCTTTTAATTTGTAATTTGCAGTTCCTGATGTTAAAATGGCCACACGAAGGCGGCCTCTCGGGTACTTTGAAATAAGCCCTGTTATCTGCCCAATGCCTGGTATTGGTACTGGCCCATCCACATACAATTATTAATATAGAATTTAATGCATGACAGCCACCTGTAGCGACAAATTTAGATTTGAATTAGAATCACTGTGTGTGTACTTCAAAATGTAAATAATCTCCGTCATGTTTTCTCTCTTTTGTGACACTTTTTTGTCGTAAAGTTAATGTGACACACAGTTTGAGCAACCACAAGCTTCTTGGAACAATCTGCTTTCCAAAGAGCCGCAATGTTCATGATTGTCTGCATGTTTTGTTTTGTTTTTTGTTTGTTTGTGTGTTTTGTTCTTAACTTTCTATTCTTGATGATCAAACCAGAGCTGGCCAAGTCTTCTCCACCCATTCCCATAAAAAAAAACACAAATTTCCGAAGAAGCTCTCAAAAGATGATGTTGGCTTACGTTTTATGAACCATCTCGTATGATAAGCATTTTGATGTGTACACAGGCACAGGTGATGCACTTGATATTTAAATAATACTCCTTTCAGACTCTTGATGCTCAATACATAACTTCTTGTTAGATCTGTGTGGCCAAATGTCCAACCAGAGTCCACAACCTGGTTGGGGACCGCTAGTCTTAACAACTTTAGTGGCGTGCAAACAAATGGCATGGCTGAAATGATGAACGACTAATCAATCCAAGAGACAATTCCCCCAACAGAGCTCACCTTCATGTTTCATCTACGACATGTCACATTTGATTGTGTGCAGCATTGTTGGGAATGTTATTCTAAAAAAAAAAAAAAAGTTGGCTTAAATGAATTACATGTTCGTCACCTGGGCCCACCAGGGTATCACAAAGACAAATAGCGCACTTACAGTGCCTTGAGTGTGTGTTGGGAGGGAAGCAAGTAAATAAAAGCAGCGTGGCAAGGCCCGCCATCTTAACCTGTCTTTATGCTGAATGTGCATCACGCAGATCATGCAAATCACCACCCAGAAGTGGCGAACATTGTTCTGCTCCCGCAATGACCCGAGCTAATGTAATCATACTGGGTGTGCACAAGATGCTTCGTACGGGGATGGGGATGGTAACTGTGTGCATCTCGAAGATGGGGAAATAATAAATAGCAAGTTTTTGACTTGCTAGGGTCCATTGAGTAACAATATGGAGCAATTTGATTAAAAAATAGCTTTAAAGGGAAAGTCTACCCAAAAAATCTCTTGTAAATAATATATTGCATATATGCACTCACACTAATCTAAACACAATATTCAGATTAATATTGTGTTTGCGGAAAATGAAATAAGCAGCTCAGGTATTGAACAACCATGGCTGAGCTTGCCTTTACACGCCCAAACTCAGAAAACAGGTGAACCGTGACTGGTTGTTGTGATGTAATTTTAAGTCGACAGCAAATGGCAAAATGGCCGCCCTCTGAGATAGATAAAAATGGATAGATTTTGCGATTCAATTCAAATTCCGCAAACACAGTATTAATCAGAATATTGTATTTAGGCTGTTGGAGCGCATACAACATATTATTGTCAAGAAAGTTTTTGGATTGACTTTCCCTTTGAAATCATGTTATTTAATTACTTTGCGACGGTAGTGAATGTTGATTTCACGTCAGGGTTTGCTCAGGGTCATAAGTTCTCTTAACGTTTCCTAAAGTTCTCTAAACAGTTTTAATGGTTCTCTAAACAGTCATAATGTTTTTAGGCAATCGTCCGGCGAACCCTGACAGGAGCGTGCATCTGTTACCATCGATAGCACTCTCAAACTTTCGCCCCCAGGCAAAGTAAGACTTTTGGACAACTTATGCTTCCATCTTTTGACTTTTGGGACCTTTTTCTGTTCCCAGACCGCAGATCAAGGTCCAAGAACTTCACAACATCCCCAAACTTAACTAGGGGTGAAAAACTGGAAACTTGATTGATGAGAATCAACAAACGGGAGTGATAATGTGTTTAATTGAACATTCATGTTTTTGTTGATGAATTTTAATTATGTTCAGCTGTGTAATTTAGCATTGCCTATTTATCCCATTCTTTGGGTGAATCTTAAACTTTGCCTGATTACTAAACACTGCACCTCCTTCGATTTTGGGCATGGGTTTTTGAGACTTTTTCGTCACCCAAATTGGTGCCAATTGCTTGGTTATACTGTTTTTTTGGGGCTCTTTTTTCCCCAGAGGGTGCTAATTAGAAAATAAAACTTGGTGAATTTTCGGGCATGTACCGGCCCACAAAAGGTGATTAATTTGCCAGATTCTAAGAGGGCTCTCAAAATGCTGCATCTCCCATTCCCTAACCATTCCTCTATCTCCTCATCATTCTGTGATTAACCTTTAAAAACAGACTCTCCGACACTCCAGGCAGTGTTTGCGCGAAGTCCGTTTTAACATTCCGCTCCTGGCTCCTAATCCAATCCACTTCTGCCCATCAAACTCCAGCCCGTTACCCGTTTTAATCCGCCTCCCATCCTCCGATCAAGCCTCGTTTCCCTACCTGCCGGCCACCGGGCAGGGCTTGACGAGGTGTTCGACAAACAAGTGTGATTCACTCTTTCTGTGTGGATTATTAACACACCTAGCATGCCACAGCGTCATGAATAAGCAATGGAGATCCGGTAGCCTATTTTCCTTCTCTCTCTCTCTCTCTCTCTCTCGCTCCCTCCTCACACTCGGCACAGCGAGCTGAATACCAGGATTGTGTGGAAAATGATCTGTCAGCGCACGGCCCTCTATAAGATACATCAGACTCATTGTGAGCCCTAGAAAATAATGAACTATTCCCATTTCTCACTCTGATATGTTCAATACGCTATCCATGACAAGTGCACAGAGATAAGCAGTTTCTTCTTGAGCTGATTAAAACACACGGGCCGTATTCAGGGGAGCTTTGCTTGGATCAGGTGATGCTCCCACCGTGTTTCGACATTCCGTGGCCGAGAGATAATCTACAGTCTTGGTGTGTCCGTGTGTTCAAAAGGCAGCCGCAAAATGCGCTTGTAAAACTTAACGCAGCATCAAAACACATCAAGTTTATTTAAATCCGTCCTCACATCCCTTGACTTATTCCCACTTGGAATTAAGTAAAGAACTAACGGAAAAAGGAAGGGTGAGGGAGTTTTTTTTTTTTTTTAAAGAATTTGTTGATTTACTTATGCAAGTACAGCAAACAAACACTACTACCAAGAGACTGTGGCTATTTTTAAACATGAAAGCAGTGTACACGCTTGCTTAACATATTCAGATGTGTAAAAACAAAGAAAGCGATGGCAGCCTCTTTTCCACTGGGTAAAATAAGCGCCAGTCAGCTTTTCTTTTTATAACAAGTTGGAGGACTGTACACTATTTACTCAGATAGATAAGATCAGACAACTCAGCTCATGCTGTTAGCATTAGCATGATGCTAATGTTACTATTTAGAGTTTCTTGCCATGCTGTATGAAAACATCTATACAGCTTTAAAGTTAGCTGGCTAGCTACACATCATATAGCTAACTCAACTCAACTCAAGTTTATTTATATAGCGCTTTCAAACAGCCTGAGCTGTCACAAAGTGCTTTACAGAAACACACACACAAAAAAACTAACATAACATAACATAAAACATTAACACCAATACAATACAATCACAACAAATAAACATTCTTCCATTACTACATACGCTTTGATGTTTGAAGCAGTTATAGATGAAAGAGGTCCGAATCAGTCTCCTTTCAGCAATTGATCAGAGACATAATCTCAACGTACATGACGTCACATACGTCTGCTACAAGCTAAGTTTGCTTATAAGCTAGCTCATAAACCAGCAGCTGCTGCGTTCGTGGTGAGCATCATACACACAAAAAAAGGTCCAATTTTCCAATCTCATCCAAACTAGCTAACGCCATACAAACTGACCAACAAACATTTGCATTGTTATTTGCATTGTTCTACTCACTACACGTATTTATTTGAATAGAGAAGCCACAGCGGTTGCGTGGAAGCGCACTCCAGATATTAAGCAATACATAAAAACGCATATTCCTGAATTTGTCATAAGGTTTGTACATTACTCGATGACCAATTTAGAAAAAAAGCTAAAAAATGCCAAGAAATGTTTGTCCTTCATGATCCACAACTAAATTCAGTGGGTTTGATTCCCTTCAAGAAGCCTAATCCTCACTCAGATGGAAACAAAATAGCCGCACGCAGTACAAAATGTGTCCTTTCAAGCCGTGTTTCAAGTCATTTGACTCACTTTGGAGTTTGACCCCATTTCAAGTCACATAGGGCGTTATTAGTGGTTAAAATCAGTCAATCAGAATCATATTTGTTGGCCAAGTATGGAAAAACATACAAGGAATTTGTCCTCACAGTCACAATCCGTCCGAGAAACACAAAAAATAACAATGACCAACAGAGGGAGACATAACGACAAGCCTGGTGGTTCGCTAATTAGAGCCCTGAGATTCTTAGATGGAAAAAAAAAAAGTAGACATGAGAAATAAGGCCCACTGCTACTTTAAAAGGGAGCACACTATGCATATGGAGAAAAAAAAATGATGACATAGATACAACAAATTTCAAAGTCGTGGCCCTTTTTTAGCATTAGCATTCAGGTTTTTAAAGGTTGTCACCAGATTGAAACGATCATTCCTGCCCTCCGCAGTACTTAAGGGGAACAGCACCGACACATTCTCATCGGGACTTTCTGTCTTCTCTGCGATTAAATCATGCAATGTGGAATTAAAAAAAAAAAAAAAAAAAAAAAAAAAAAACGACATTCCTAGAATCATGTATGCTCAGCTTAATTCCACCAATTATTCCTCTTCGCTTCTTCCTACGATGGAGAAAACTGGAGCACAGATGGACACAGCTTGAAATTCCAATTTATTCCCCTTCATATTTCCTCAAGTCGGACTCGCGCTCTGTGGCGCACTTCGTCTTCCTTAACTCGTATTGCACCTCCCCACTGCTCTTTGTCACTGTCGGCCATTTTACCTCCATGGCTCCCACATTAGATTAAGCAAATCAAAATGGATGGTCCCTGTATGGAGTTTGGATTGTGGATGTGATCATAAAAATAGCATCATGCATGATTTGTTGTTGTTGACACGCTTGATTCAATGTTGTCGAAGTTTTATTCATCGGGAAAAAAAAAATAAAAAATCACTCTTACCTGTCAGACAGATTGTTTCTTCTTTTTTTTTCTATTTTCCCTCACTAAGACTGCTTACTATACCCTCTGCTCATCTCTCCATCTCTGTCTGCCTCACGTTGCCTGCTCCTCCTCCCTCTCTTGCTCTTCCTCCCCCTGCTGTCAGCACGGCCCCGCCGCCTCGCACACTCTGACACCTGTCAGCATTTTCCTTAGGAGATCACAGAACTGCAAACTAGAAATGTTCCCGTGTTGAATTTAGGGCAAGTTTTGCAGCAGAAACATATGAGGTGCTTTTACTTTTTTTTTTTTTTTTCCGCCCTTCAAATTCAACAGGGAAAGGGAAGTGCTTGAGTGGCACAAAGTTTAAGGGAAGGCAGCAAAAGACGTTTGCAATGAGAGAGGAAGTGGGGAGACGCTAGATTCAATTAGGAGCAGTGAGACCCAGTGGATCTCGCTGATGGAAGATGGGAATATGGAGGAATCTGTGGCCCAGGGAGGGAACTTCCATTCCTGGGCTCCGAGCTTCAGGCACACCCCCACAGGGAACCGGGACATAGATGAGAGAAATTCTCCAGAGGTGGGGGGGATATGTCAAAAATAAAAGAGGCCTGTTCCTTGCTCGAGCTAATTGAACAGTCTCGCTTTCCTCGGTGTGTAAAAAAGCCACAAGGACTTTTTTTATTTTTTATTCCCCTTCTCCAATGAACTTGAAATAACCGCAAAACCACAAAATCCAACAAACGTCACACTTTACTCCTACATGTAGAAATTTGACAAAACATGGATGTTAATCCCTAAAAACACAGCGGCTCATCCACATCCGCCAGGAATTACGTGAGAGCGCTGACAATCAAAAGAAGAAGACCACAAAAAAAAAAAAAAAAAAGATTTAGCTGTCTGTTAGCTGGCTTCTATCATGACAGTAATGACTCGGCACTGCTTAAGCTCCATCCAAGCAAATCCCTCCAATTTCACTGGAAAAATAAAGAATTTATTTAATACGTCCCTCGTTCAAAGGTTACGGGTTGAGCCATATCATCCGTTCATATTGCAGTATTAAGGAAAACCCTTCCTTTGTAGATTCTTAAGAGATTTTAATACGATTTGTTCTGAAAATACTTTAATAATCTAATCGGCCAGAGTGAAGTTTTCAAAAAGAGCTCCTCTTAAGATTCTTGGCAGGGATTCGGCAAACGATTAAGACAGCGTTGATTCTCAGCTGGCAGGACACTGACAGCATGTCAAAAATTAATTACAAAAATACAAATTGATTTAATCTGAATCTGATTTTTGAAAAATCATTCTACTTTGAAAGGAGACCTGGAAAGTACAACCTATTTTGAGTTTGTGTTTGCAAAGGTGAAGCGTAAATAGTAAATGGATAGCTAGTATCAAATCCATTCATCCATCCATTTTCTTGACCGCTTATTCCTCACAAGGGTCACGGGGAGGTGCTGGAGCCTATCTCAGCTGGTTTTGGGCAGTAGGCGTGGGACACCCTGAACTGGTTTCCAGCCAATCACAGGGCACACAGAGGCGAACAACCATCCATACATACAAGCACACCTAGGGACAATTCGGAGCACCCAATTAACCTGCCGTGCATGTCTTTGGAATGTGGTACCCGGAGAAGACCCACGTAGGCACGGGGAGAACATGCAAACTCCACCCAGGAAGACCGGAGCCTGGACTCGAACCCGAGTCCTCAGAACTGGGAGGCGGACGTGCTAACCAGTCAACCACCGTTCCACCGTATTTTTTTTAACACCCAACCAGAAGAAAAAAATATTTTGCGCCCCTCCATCTCTCCACCACAACTATATATAGCATCACTTGTCAATAAAATTGCACTAAGTACACTTGTAAGTAGCAAATGCGCCTTACACACTCTGACAATGAGAGCACCACTGCTACCTACTGTAGTGGATGTGCAATTACATTATATACTAGTATGAAAAAAACATGTTCCCTCTGGACACGGAAATTTCCAATATTCCGGTTTTGAAACGGTTATTGACTGCATGTAGACATAAGGAAAATTTACGATTTACTACGATGTGGCACACACAAAAAAAAAAGAGGAAAAAAAGAGTTTTGACACCCCTGGCCTAGACCAAAACTGTTTCTAAAAAGTGTTGAAAAAGGTGCAACAGCAGTGATGAACAATAATGGAGGATAAAAAGGACTGTCAATTGTGATGGAGAGCAGTGGGGGGTTGACAGAGCACAAAGTGATTCCCTCATGAAAGAAAGCCTGCATGTTTATGGTACTGCAGAGGGTCTTTGTGTGAAGGCAAACGGCACCTTTGCATGGCACTGGGAATGGTAAACATTTGCTCTGTTAAAGCCCGGGAGTTTAAACTGCACTCCTTCCTGCTTCCTTTCTTCCCGGACCTCATCAACACAAGACAACATGACAATAAAAGCACGTACAGAAAGAATGAATCCTCAGCATTGTCTGTCGTCGTGTGCTGTGCTGCATCTGCGTCTCCCAATAGACATGCCAGCGTGTTTGGTGAATTGTCTTCTGATAATCCCCACCGTTCAATCAACATGAAATAACTGCTTCACACTGTCCATTTTTTGTCAATTAAACAGACTCAAACTGAAGCCAAACTTGGCATGACTGTTGTTTTTCTACATTTTCCACTACGAGCTTTGTTGTTTTTGATGACTTGAAGTAAACTGCTTAAGAGGGCGAACAACACTGTGAAAGTAAATGTGCAATTTCTATAGAAAATGCGTGTGAATGCTGAAAGCTGAGTGCTATTTGAATGCACATGGAATGCTTATGAAGGATATTGGAAGATAAATTATGTGAAGATTACGAATTATTAATTGGCGTTAAATGATAAAAAAAATAAAATACGTAACAGAGGACTTGAACTGCAATCAGTCTAAGCTGGTAATGATTAATACACGAAATTGAAGTTGGACTAAAATCTGATCCAACTGGGATACGCACCACAAACCGCAGTCCCAGGCATGTGCTTAACCACTGAGCTAACTGGACTGTTCAAATCATTGCCACACTGAGTAATTATATTGAATACAATGGAATAACACCAAGCGCTGTTGCAAAATTTGCTCCAACTGGGATTCGAACCGGGCACTCCCTGGTCAGAGGTATTAACCACTGAGCTAACTGATTTGTTAAAAAAAAAAAAATCATGAAACACTGCGTATTTATATTGAATAATGTGGTTCTGAAAGCTATCCTTGCTGAATGACGCGTTGACGTAAGGCGCGCGTCTCGGCCAAGTTGTTACAAATGACGGGCGAGCGGCCAGGGAGGCGGCGGCGGAGTCCATTTGCATGGCTGTCATTAAGTGTGTCTCCTAATGTTATTATTCCCCACTTACACAACACCTTCAGCCAGAATTGCTCCCAGCGACATCAACTTTAAGGAAGCCTTATTATTCCTTGACATAAAAGCATATTTTTGTTCTGTCGCGCTCATTAAAAATTGATTTTGTACGTGAGCAAGGGGGAGAAGAAAAGCGAGGTGCTTATTATGGTTGAAGTTAAAATAACACCAGTGAGGGACGACACAGCTATTAATAAACGCTTTTTTGCCGAGCTAAAAAAGGGAAACGCGGGTCACCCGAAAAGTTTTCCCCACAGCGGCCGCTTGTGCACCTGTGGCGTTTTCCTGCGAGTCTTAAATAGCCTCCAGGTGCGCGGCAACATCTGGGCCGGCTGTAGACGTCTTCATCGGCTTTCTCCAGCGTGAGTGGCAGCAGTTAAGCACCAACACGACCCCTTACGCTGACTCCTGCCAGACGACGGGATGTCTTTTTAAACGCTCCAGTCAGATATGAAACATCCGCATTAACTCGCCGGCTAAATGATCCCTCTGAATAATGGATCAGGGCTCGTGGAGATATGTAAAAGTCCACCTTTGTGAGCCTAATTGCTGCCACGCTAGCTCATGGGGATTCGACGAGCCTTCAAACGCAAACATAGCTGCTGTCAATCAACGTGTGTTGCCTGAGGTTGCGTCAGAAGGGTATCATGCAGTGTTTTTTCTTTTCCAATTGTTACAAGTTGGGAGGGTTTTTTAAGGGTAGCAAAATAACGTATGTGAATAAATGATGGAATTCCTACAACAATATACAGTAGACATTCACATCAATAAATGACTTTTCTTTCTCAAATATTATAAAAAGCTAACAACTAATTTATTTCAGTAATTCAATTGAAAAATATGTGAAACAGACTGCTAAATGTAAAAGAAAAATCTTTTTAGGACAATTCTGAGAAATTTTCGATTAGGAATTGGCTGATTATCGGCACCGATATTTGGTATTTTGACAAATATCGGCATTGGCCTTTTTTAAAACGAAAGATGATAACGGATCTAACTGCATGTGTTAACTTCCGGTAACTATTTATGATTCAATTGTCACTTAACTTTATAAGAGATGTTGCCTATGCAGAAAACCCAGTTCACCTTTTGTTTTCATTGAAATTAATATAAAAATAAGTGAAAATGTACCATTTCAGTTATATTGATATTTTGGGAAACTATATTTAAATATATACATATATGCTTATTGCAGACATAACCTTCGAGATATATTTACACAGTAAATTATGTCAGGTAAATTTGACTCTATTTAAAGTGGGAACAAGTAGACTCAGTTTTAGAGTAATATTTACACTTGCTAGAGAGTAAAATAAAGAATTGAAAAAAGTGAATAAAAGTCACTCAAGAGTTGAGGAACAAACTCAAGACCTTCAGCTTGGGAGACAGCCGATCTACTCCCTGAGCCAAGCAGCTCATGCTGCGTGTTATTTTCATAACTCCAAGAGACCAAAAAAATGTTTTTGTCTCCTCTTGGATATAAGCAAACCATAGGAGTGGCATAGCTCAGGTGGTAGTGTGACAGTCTCCCAAGCTGAAGGTTGTGAGTTCATTCCTCAACCCTTGAGTGACTACTTTTTTCCCAATTCTTTATTTTACTTTATTTATTTCTTTATTTTCAATCTGAGTCTCTTTGGTCCCACTCTAAACAGAGTCAAAATTTTCACAACTTACTGTGCACCAGAACAGAAGTTATACCCCTCCGGGTTAAACAGAACTGGCCATGATGTTGTAGTACAATAACACGGACGTGGGCTTACCTTGGTCTGGCAGCTGGCAAACATTGGGAGGGACGGTCATGTTGAGCATGTCATTGACAGCCGTGTCAACATAGTGTCCTCGCTGGACGTCGTGTTCGCTGTCGGTTTGGTCGCTCTCCTCGTGGCCGCTGTCCTTCAGACTGTTCCCCTCCAGGTCCTTGAACGTTGACGTACTGCGCAAGGGAGGACCGAGAAAGATGTTGATTAACTGTCACGTCACCTTCACTCACGTTCGCCTTGGAGGTGTCCATCTTTTTCTCTATCAGGGCTTTTTTTGTCCTTCCCTTGCCTCTTTTTTTATTTCTTTTTTTAAACGAGGCTATTTTCTGTCTATTCCAGACCTATAAAAAACACATTTGCTTTGGAATAAATCTTTGCAAAACACTCTTACTTGAAATCATCCTGATATAAAGAGCTTGTATGAATCTCGGTGGGGGGGGGCAGACGCAGACATTTTGGATGGACGTGCTGCCTTCAAGGGCATCTTGAACAAACAGGGAGGTGCTCGCTCACTTCAATCAGACAAATACTGCAGTAATCAGGAATTCCGGGAAGGAAGATGGATGTCGGAAACGCTGGAGGCATGCAAACGGAGCATCTGCCTTGTGCTGGGGGCACGCAGTCAATAAAGCAGGATTGGGGGGGGGCGACAATCAACAGCTGCACAGTAACAGTAGTGTGATTTCCCCTCATTTGAGTACCATCCCACCGGAACAAATTCACATTTATAAACAACACTAAAGAGCAGGGGAATAAATCAACACGTGTTCTTGGAAGAAGTAGCAGAGAGAGAGGGTGTGAGTTAGAAATGAAGGACATTCCAAGGTAGCTGCATCCTCTGGCCGAACGTTCCCCATTGTGGAGCTGCGGTGGCGGCTAATGCTGACCTTCTGATGTTATCACTGTAATTGCACCTGTACCAGGCCTGGGGGGCTCGCTGGGCTCCTGAGGGCCCTGCTTTGTGGGAATCTGCACTTCAATGGTCTTTGTTTACATAAATGCAGGAAATCTTTGGAGGGGAAATTGTCGTAATGGGACTTGAGGGAGGGGGCAAAGCTGGGGGCAAACAAAAGAAAGCCTACATTGTTGCAAGGCTGCAGGTAACAAAAGGACAATTGTGGAATCAAATGTAACCCCCTCGCAAAAATACTCCACGGCCGGAGGGAATTATTTTGACCCCCGTGCCGATTTCCTAACCCTGCATTCCCACGTAGACGTCCAATTGTCCAAAAATGTTCACTCTGGCTTCCTCTCACATTCATGAATGAAGACTAGATTATACTTTGGGTGCGAATGTCAAAGGTTTGTCGACAATTGCTTTGAGATTGACTCGCGGCGGGTTGTTTCCCGCCTCGAGCCCAAACTAACAGTAATGAGATGGTTTAAAAATATCTACTCTACTTTCACATAAAACCAGACTGGCCAGCTGTTATTTAGCCAACCAAAAGCTTTAACACGCGTCAACAAGTGCCTGGTTGATGTATTCTGACACCTCCAAGTCATAGTATAGTGAGATAATATTCTCATTTGCACATAAATATGGTAAAACATTTTCAAAGTGTGAATGAAGTCAGCACTCACTGTGACTCATGTACAAGGTCAGTAAACATGTTCTGCTGTTAAATGTACTATAAACTAGTAGTAAAACATCTAATACAAACGTTGGAATTTTGATTTAAATATGAAATCTTCTTAATCTTATCTAATCTTAAAGCAACTTTATATAATTTGTTCTTTGAAGTAGCAGCTTCATTTTCATGCTGATGATCCAGTGACTTCCAATAAGGAGAATAGAATCTCTCCTTCTTCTCTGGGGGTCTTTAATATGCTAGACTTGGCTGGGTACTTCTAATATTTGGTGCTACAGTAGATTGTTATTGTTAAAAAGATCATGAGCATGCATAGTATTCTATAGCTTCAGGAGAGCAAAAATATTACTTAATGTTGCTTCAAAAATGTGGTTTATGTCATATGTAAAGAATGGAATCAGCTAATTGTAGATTTTAACAAATGGAATGGAATCCCTTTCTCTTTTAGCGCAAGAGCTACCTAGCTAAATCACTGTATGGTGATGTTGATTTCAAGAAAGTAGCTAGCTAGCTCGTCGTATAGAAATTAGTAGCAAGTATAGTTATAGTAGCTTCAGTGGGGACATAATTAATATCTGATCAATTTAAACTATAATGAGAGCAGAAAATATTTCATTGCCATGGCAACCATGGATCTCCTCTTCTCTATGTCGATTATGGTGGACCTGCCTGGACATCTTCCACATTGCTTTAGTGCTACTCCCAGTACTAACTTACAAAATACTGTAGCTAATTGCTATGTCATGATTTCAAGACCCTGAAGGTGTGGCTTATTTGAACCCCAAGTCACACTGACTTCAAACTATGAATGGAAATATGACTTACTTCCCCTTTAAATAATCTAATTTGTATCAACTGTTGCTCAGTTATTACAGACACGATTTACATAACATAAAATTAGATTTTAATAAGGATAATAGAATCTTTGTCATTGCCATGGCAACCCCACATCTCCTACTCAGGCGGGTCTTGTCTGGACATCTCAAATGTGGCGTTAGCACTAGCGTCTGCTAGCTTGCTTTTTTTTTTTTTTTTTTAAAGAGCTCAGAATTGTTCAATCGGTAGTCTCACCGATTCAACGTCTTATCATCATTGCTCTTTTTTTTTTAAATTTTTTTGTATTTATTTATTTTTTTAATTTTGTGTGTGTGCGTTTGCGTGCGTTTGCGTGTGTGCATTTGCGTGTGTGCGTTTGCGTGCGTACGTGCGCGTGCGTGCAAATACGTATAAATTTATACTCATTAATTCACCTAAAACCTTGTAAATATCCCATTACCCTTCGCCTTAACCAGGTACTTCAGAATCTTGTCAGAGTCGTGAGGTTCAAATGGTCAGGAGACCAGAGAAAAGGTCAGAAAAAATAAAGAGAAAAGAAAGATAAATCAAAGTGAAATCCAGCACCGACCAAACACTTCCTGCCTTCCCCATGATTACAAAATCAAAGTCTTACGCCAACCCCGGAAGCCTCTAAATTCCAACAAATTAGCGAGATCTCAAGAGACCAGAGGAAAAACTAAAGAGAGGAAGGAGGGAAGGATCGATGAGGCAGAGTGAGATCCATAGAAGCCAGTACATCCAATCCATCAAAGTGAAATCCAGCACCAACCAAACCCCTCCTGCGTGGTTACAAAACCAGAGTCTTATGCCAACCGCAGAAACCTCAAACTTCCAATAAATTGAGATCTCAAGTGACCAGAGGAAAAACTAAAGAGAGGAAGGAGGGAAGGATAGATACGTCTGCTAGCTTGCTGAAAAGATTATCATGCATTGTATCATGTGAAAAGAGAAAAAAAAAAAGACTTTCTGTTGCTTAAAAAAAAATAAAAAAATCCGCTTTGCATCATGTGTTGCTTATAAGATCATTCCTATCAGATAAAAGTAGATTTTGATGCTATGTCTAATTCAGTAATCTCTATGCATCTTTTTTTCATCATCTTAATGAATTATCTAGAGACTTTTTTTTTTTTGCATACTCTCTTCCAATCCCTATTATCCCCACTCCAAAACAAATTCATACAAACCGCTGCAAGCATTCCTGCGCTCTCATTAGATAAAACAATTACAGATAACAATGGTAACAAGGTGCTTGAAACCAAAAATAATAATAAACGTACCTTTTAATGAGGTGGGCTCTGCTGTTCACGTAACTGGAGTCAATTGAATAATTCTCCGTCTGTAACACACAGCGGGTTGGGGTGGGGTGGGGGTGAGGGTTGGTGAGTAGGGGATATGAGTGGGGAGGTGGGGAGCAGAGAGAGAGAGCTACTTTTAATAGGAGAAGAAACTGTAACAATGTTAGCAGTAATTGGTTTTCGGAAGGAATGTTATTTTCCACAAAGGAGAGCGTCCTCTGTGTCTTTTAAAACACATGCACACAAAAACACATTGAACACAAGCTTCATCAAGCCCCTGTCTTCATTCACGCCCTTGCTTGTCAGCCCACCATCTTCAAAATGGAATCTTTAGGGATGGACATTCTCTTATGCGAGAGATGGACGAAGACACGTTTCCCCTCCCCTCTCTTCCTCTCGTGCGAACAGCTCACTTCTAACACATTTGAGAAGATTACGCATTAATGTGTAGAAAATGAAATAAATAACAGCGCGAGAAGGAGATGAAATTAAGAGTGTACCGGGGGGAATCTTAACGCCGCAATTGGAGATGAAAAGACTTTTTCAGAATATGCATGCGATAGATCTCTGACCCACATTACAGCGTAAAGTTCAAAGGCATCCCACATTCATATTTCGCCCAGCGTTTATATTTGACGAGGATCTATGAACCCCCACCGCTCCCTTGTGTGGTATCAACTCCCACTAAAAAAGTGGAGGCTTTCAAAAAAAAAAAAAAAAAAAAGAAAGAAAGCATGGTGGTCCGGTGAAAAGCCAGGATGTGACCCTTCCTGCAAAGTGTGATGAGATGCAGGTGTTTTCCGGGGAGAGAAAGCAGAGGTTTCACTTCAAATTCCAAAGTGAAGATAGCAGGCGTTGATAAGACGGTGCGGGTTGACCCCTTTGACTTCTGTGTGAAGGCAGCTGTGCAGATACTGAAGCTATGTTGAATTATTAAAAAAAAGAAAAAAAAAAAAACGAATCACCACTATGATGAAGTCAATGCAGGCGCTCACGCAACCTCTCAACACCACCTTTAATCTTGATTATTATAGCAGGAAAAAACAGCAATGATGGATGCAAGGACACGCACTACATTATGAATCAGTGTATTTGCTGTGAAGGTTATCATGATTCATGCTCCCTTTCTGCTGTTTAGCCCTAATTAAACTTTAACACGCCACTATAAAGAGTAGATCATTCCTTGAAGAAAAAAAAAGAAATGGTAATTAATGTTTCATTGTTTGCCCCGAATTTGTTTTCCTGCATGCATAAAATACATATTGACAAATAATAGAAGGAATCAACATGCCATTTAACAAAGAGATATGGAAAAAGGTCATACAATTGGGCAAAAAACATCTTGGAGAAAGATATTAAAATATCAAAAGTCACATAAAAACATGGAAGGTGGATAATGTGTGACATAAAGTAAGACTTCGGCAAAACCTCCCTTGATCTCAGTTCAGTAAGCATAAAAAAATTACCGTAAAATCTTATGAATAGCACACACCTATGCATAGTAAAAAATAAAAAATAAAAATCACCCTTGAACAATGTATTGTTTTCTCTGTACTGTACTTGTGTATAATCAACGTTTAAGTGGGTCATTAAAATCATCAAAAGTCAAAAAATTTATTTTTTTACTAAGATTAGGACTTAAATGGCATTAAAACACATTAAATACAATTTAAATACAATTGATGAATATAGTACAATTGCTCTGAATTTGAATAAAATATGTACTGCTCCTGTCTGCAATGTCTAACATGAAACACTAATGTCACCTAGTGGCAGAAAAATACCTCAACTCAAATCTGTGACTCCATGTTTCAAACTCCTTTAAATTGTTGAGTATATCTTTGTAACTTTATGGTTACTTACTCTAAAATTACTGAATCAATAAACTGGGGAAAAAAAGTACTGCTAAACGTCTAAACAACGTAAAAAAAAAATGTTGTCTTACTAAGCCCCTGTTTAATGCCCCCACTTGATTTGGGATCTTTTTTTTTTTCTAAATGAGTGCTATACACGGGATTTTACAGGAACTGATTTCGTTCAACCATGAATGACAAAGCAAATGTCATACATTTGGAAATTCTGGAACAATTAAGCTCAAAAGTCACAGACAAACTTCACCAGAGTTGATCTCAGCATCAAATAATTTGCACGGATTGTGTTCGAAGTTATAAAGTAATGTATGGTGAAACTCCAGAAGGTCTAACAATTTGGTGAATAATTAACATTTTTCTGGAAAGTTATACCTAAAAAGTCACATAAAAAACATTAGCAACGATACATAATGGAGTGAGGGCAGTGTTCCTTTGTGGTATTCAGTTAAGTGAGCAACAAATAATGAACACGGAGTGTTTTTCACCACTGGTTTTAAGGTGGAACCCAAAAGGAAATTGCATCAAAATATGGTCAATGGTCAATAATGGCTGACTTCAGCAAATCTCATAAGACTTTAGAGTTCTAGCTCAGTTCAACTAGCATCAAGGAATTAACTTGAATAGTTTTGGAAATATGCAGTGGTGCTCCGACTAACATTTTCCAGAAAAATACGCCTCAAAAGCAGTGCAAAAATATCCTTCAGCAAATCCCGCATGAGTTCAGCACTCCTCACTCAATTTCAGTGAACAATTCTCTTTTATTTCAATTATTTCCTATGGGAAAAAATCACCTGGACAAATCAAAGATATCTATTTATAGAGGAATATCATCACATGGCAATGAAAGATGTGCTTTTCTCCTTAATGTTGCAATTTACAAGCAAGCACCACAGTTAAATGCTAATATAAATACAAATTTACAAGCAAGCATGCCAGTTAGCGACTAATATGAAAACAAAGCATGACTAACAAGAGAAAACATTTTTTAAAAGGCCAGTCTGAACGTGTCTTGTGGATATCGGCACAGCAGGATTAGCACTGTCACTTTCCACAATTTGAACGAACATTGCAATTCTTCGTCCAATTCAATCACTTGCTCATTTCAAAACAGAAGGAAAAAAATCTATGACACAGGTGGTTAGGAACCATGAACTTTTTCAGTAATTTGGCAGACAGGAAATGACCACAGTCCCCTACTTCTCGAAACAAGGAGCGACCTTGATGAGTCACTCACTCCGGGGAAGGTCCGTGCGCAGAAACGCAACGCCTCCTCCCACGTCCGTGACCGACCTGAAATTGGAGGGCGTATCGATACGTCTTGCTGCGAGGGGTCAAGTTGCAGCCGAGAGCGGCCGAGGAGGCCGCAAATGGCTCCTTAATCAGGTTGGACAATGTGTTGTTGTGATCTGAGCAGCCCCCGGTTTGGCGGCCAGAGCCACTCTATTCCCATAATTATTGTTCCGTTTCATCTGGAGGACTGCAGGGAGGAATGTGACTGATCGCTGTGTCACCGCGAGGAGGGAGGGGAGTCGAGGGAGTGGATTTAAGATGGGAGGAAATGGGCGTGAGTTGACCTGCGGGACACAGAAGCATCACCGTCCACACCCCACCTCCTCCTGCCTGTTTTTTTTTTTTCCCCTCTCAGCCTTTGCATCTTTCTCTTCAATAAAAGCGGGGTCACCGGGACAATGGACTTGCCTTTTGCCATGGAGAGAAAAAGCAATCTCCTCTAAGATTTGATTTGCCTTCCTCGCAAGCGCCGGACGCACGGTCGGAAAGGAGTAAGGGTGGGATGGGCGGTGCCAGTTCTTCTACTAGTAATCACCCGACAAGCTCAGCAGATTTTGCAAAAAGATAGCAAGGAGGGAAAAAAAGATAAAGACAGAATGTCACAGCTGCCTCACTCTATGAATTACCAAGGCGGTGGCAAAACTGTAGCGCTTAAGTTGAAGCAAACATGGACAGATGGAGATATAGGCACTAATAAGATGCCAAAACAAAAAACAAAGAAAACGGATGCATAAAAGGTGTCACCGCCAATCTGTTCAATTTATAGGCAGGGACTTTTCTGCCTTGTTCTCTTTTGTCCCACTGTGACAATTTACAGTTTAAATATAAAGTGGCGATAAAAGGGGATGTTGTGACGCTGATAAACAATCATTTGGCAGACGGCATCTCTGCATGGATTGAGTGCTAACATTTAAATAACGTTAGCGCCATTAACCTGTGTTAAAATAAAACTGGAGTTGAGTTTACCGATTGATCATGCAGATACCTCTTTAGGGATTCTCGGTTGTTAATGAATAGACTATTACTACAATAAAATATACACATAAACGACTATGTGATGGCTCACTATTAGGCAAATGTACGTCATTTGAAACATCAATATTATGCCTGACAATGTGAGTATTGTCTCTACATTACAAATGTGGGTCATGAAAAACATTGACTTGCCCATTATTAGGCTTTTTTTTTTTCCAGAATGTTACATTACAGGAATAAAAAAAACAAAAACAAAAAAACAAAAAACAATTGCCCTAGAATTGTGAGCATTGGGACGACCATATTTGGTAAATGTGAATCTTCGACAAAACACCATAAATGCCTTAAGTACAAATTGCCATACAACAGCAGGCTAGCTCACTAGTTACAGCAGATAGTGTAAATGTGGACCCGGTTTAAAAAAAAATCAAAATCAAAGCATTCATAATAGCCGTCAATTATGCATAGATTTTGCTAGAGAGACGCACGTACGCTCAAGGTAGGAAATCACGTATCTTCATTTTTGTGCTGGGATAATATGTTTGGGAATTTCGGCAAGGCTGCGATTGGCTGGCAACCAGTCCAGGGTGTCCCCCGCCTACTGCCCAGAGCCAGCTGAGATAGGCGCCAGCACCCCCCGCGACCCTTGTGAGGAGTAAGTGGTCAAGAAAATGGATGGATGGATGGAATTTCGGCAAGAGCAAATGCAGAAGTATAAACCAGGCTTAAGTTGTGGTACAGGTAAAAACCACTACAGGATTCAAGAAAATGTGTGTTGATGACAAAGAAATAGCTTAAAGCATTTTAATACAAAAAAAATCAGTGACTCAGTGTAATAGAATATCCCACAATTTCCCCATTGTCAGACAAAAACAAATGCCTACACTATTTGGCAAGTGTAAACCTTTGACAAAGAACCATAGATGCCTTCCAACTGTGAGTATCAGCTGCCTGTTTGGCAAGTGTGAAGCAAAAATGCTATTAATTAGCTTTTAAATGTGATGTAAAGTGGTCATGCTAAATGAAAGCAGGAGGTGACTCTTACTATTCTTTTTTCATTCTTTTAATACTTTATAATAAACAATTTTACAACCCTTAGTGAGGGTCCCAATATGCTCTACATATTTTTATAAAGGCTAAGACAGATTTTGAAAAAGGCATCTGAGATTTGTGTGTTTAAAAAAAAAAAAAGGAAAATCAATTACAGACGCAAGTGTTTCATGCAACCATTTAGTCATCAATATGGTGGGCCAAGCTAAGAAGACAGAGCAGACTGATTCAATCAAAACACTTAGAAATATAGCTGTGGTGTATGTGGGTAGGCTGGTGTTTGTTTAGCTGTAACATTGACATCAAGTAAACACTGCCAACTTTTTTTTCTTCCCCCTAAAACAGGAATGGAAAATTAGCGATAGAATAGCTTGTTATTATTTATTTTTTAATAATTGGCAACACAATAACATGGAATCCGGAGTAATTACTTACTGTATCTAAGAATACTGACCTGGGGTCTGTTTTTGTCCTGAGTCAACTCTCATGACGCTTACATTCCCCAAGCTTAACTTTTGAGTCTTACTGCACATTTTTGCACACGCAGACGTTCCCCCTTGCCGAGCTTTTCTTCCCCCGACTTGGCGGGAATGCGCTTTTAAAGAGGCCACCGGCTCACCTGTAGGTCTGCCCCCCCCCCCCCCCCCCCCCCCCCCCCGCCGAGCTGCTGAAGCCCATTGTGGTGACGTGAAAGACAAAGACCCTTTGCAACCCAGCGAAGACGGTTTATATTCTGTTTACCCCTTACCGCTAAGCTAACATAACCCCCTACGACCCTTGCCCCTTTCTGCCCTGGACGCCGGCAACTATTCCACCTTCTTCCCGATAACAGAATTTCTCATAGATCCTCCGCCATCTGCTGGATTATAGATTCCCCTCTTCCTTGAAACAGGCCAGGACCCCTGAGGGAGGATCAGTGGTGAAAAAGCGTAGAAGAGAGCTTTAGGCCATAGCCATAGTTGCGGATGAGATTACATTTTCTATTTCTGCTTGCCGCGGGGAGTCAGCCCTGATGAATACTGAGCGTTATTACCATTTAATATCAACGGGCTCCCCCACACGCTCAAATTATATTCGATCAATTGTGACAGAGGGGTACACATGTGACAAACAACCTGCCACGTTCTCCGCATCATTTCACTCCATCACCCGTCAATTTAGTCCAAACCCAGCGGCCCCCGTCCGGGAATCAATCATGCTACCAAAGTGAATTATTGTGGCTGAGAGAACGTGTTAAAAGTCATCCCCTTTTTCTTCGGCTTGAAGATGAATTGGAAACAAAAACAAAAAGAAACCAGTGGTCATCAGTTTGTCCTTGATGGTGCGGTACATGTCGAGTATTGTCCCAGCAAACCAAATAATGGCCCCCTCTCAAGCACAATGACACGGGCACGTAAACACAACACCACTTCCTGCTTGCATTTCCGTCTGTCGTTTACACTTCCCGTGTGAAGGTGAACAAATACTTCCTGCTGTTGTTTAAAAAGACAATCAATTGCGACACTAGGAAAATGGACGAGAATGGCTAAAGAAGTCAACCTTAATTTACCAAAAGGCAACATTCAGTCACTTGTGTCTTTCAGACAGAACTTGCTCAGGAGGGATATTGAGGTGTCCATATTGCACACAGCTGTTGTGGCGTCACGTATTCAGATAATGTGTGGCAACTAGCTGCATATTTGTTTACCATTTAACCTCCAAATCCTGAATCTGTTCAAATGGGTTACTAATTGTACTTTTTCCCAAAAACATATCATCGTCCAAAAAATCATAACGGTACATTCAGTGCACTTGTCCAAAGCTCTTCACCAAGCCTCATATACATATTTTGAAAACATATCAGTCAATCAGTGTGTTCATCTGTGGCTGACGCGCTAATGTGGCGCCACCTACACAACTAGGGTTGCCAACTTTCTCGTCCCGAAATAAGGGACAGGTGCACGGCACGGTGCCATGGTGGCGTGAGCATGATGTGTGAAATCAGTGTATATTGTGATTAGAGTCGAAATGCACAAAATTTGTACATTCCCTTTAATCCTTACTGCAAGCCATCATTATGTAACCTCATACAAAACCTCAAAGAAAAAATAAAATGCAAAAGTGGAGCGTGACTCAACAACTTTACTTTTTCAATAGATACTTGTAACAGCACAGTCTTTTCTTTCTTACAGGTTTATCCATTCTCTCGTCATAACCGACCGGACAACACTACACATTATTATTATTTTCTAACTGCTACAACAAATGCACGTGACGATGCCTGATGCCTGTGATTGGCTGACAGGTGGCGTGCTTCGTGACAATGCCGTTTTAGCTGATCTAGGACCTGCAGAGTGCGGTTTACTGGGTTAAGCGCTGATTGCGAAACTTTGTTCATAAATAGTACAAGAATATATCTTGTATTTCTCCCGCTGATACATTCGCAGCCGACGTATTAAGATCGGCGTTTAGAGTGTAGGCGACATGAAACTGTGACGAAACCAGGAAGCGCCTCTCTCTCTCTCTCTCTCTCTCTCTCTCTCTCTCTCTCTCTGTCTCTCTCTCTCTCGCGCTCTCTCTCGTTGCCTTTCTTACCTTGCATGATCTCCACATAACGTCACACCCAGCGACTCATTTTATTGGCCACGAGCAAATTCCTTGTTACTTGTCAACCTACGGGAGCAGCCGCGGTCCAAAAATGGCAAAGATGCCGTTTTCTGCATTTCGTGTAAGAATTGAGATTTTTTTTTTTTTTTACGGGACTTTTGACTTAGTACGGGACATAAGAATTTAGCCAAAAACACGGGGCGTCCCGGCTAACACGTGACAGTTGGCAACCCTATACACAACCGTTCACTTTTTTAGTTTTACTTACTTCAACCTCCATAATCCCTTTCCGTACATTGGCCAGCAGCAGAGCACAGGGTAAAGTTTTAAATCGATCTTATGTCGTCCCATCCGTGTAGTGTCTTTCATACTAGCTAGCTAGTGCTAAGCTAACTGAGGAAGGTTTGTCTCTCCGGTCCAGTGTGAAAGTTTGGAAACTCCCATTGACGCACAGCTTTGGGTTTTATTGTCTGATTGCTTAATTAAGAACTTAATATAATCCCTCTTCCTAGATTAACTGTGAATGTTCAGAACTCTTCCATGCTAGCTTTCATGGAGCCCAACTTCCCAAATCTGACATTGTTGTTGTTGTTCTTCAAACCAAAAATTGCACCCCCATTATTTACAGTCAAGTAGGCCACTCAATTTTGCTATTTCACCACCGATCAAAATTCGATTCCACACATTCAACAGAATTTCTATGATCACTTAATCGATTAATAAGTTACGACATCCATCCGCACCATCAATGTAAGCAAAGTGCCTCTGATGCCTCCACTGTCAGACTCAGACAATAGTCCAGACTTGTCTCCATGTCACTCAGGCCTAGAGGCTCCATAGACGTCCAATTGGAAGACGTGATTAATTATACATACATTGATAGAAACGGCATTCATTATTCATGTGTTTTAGAGCCATTTCCCCCCTCTTTCAGCGTGATGAAAAGATCTTAAATAATAGGCCCCCCTCTGCAGACATCTGCATTCCAACGTAGTCGAGCGACGCTTAAGCAGCTTAAGTGTTGTCTTTCTGGTCGGGGAGGGGGTCGCCGTTCACCTCTGACATTTTTTTACCCCAAACTTCGGTGGCTACGTGACTTCCTGCGGTGGTTGTTTTGTGTCGCCTTTGTCCCGAGTGACAAGGCTTGTCGGCGTTAGTTGAATAGCGATCTTGGTACTGCGTCATCAAACTCCTGAAGCGCCGTCAGGGTTTCATTGAACACCTGTTCAGCATTCAAGGCTGCGCGTGCCCACGGACTCAATCCATCTCCGAGTAAGAAAGAAGCGTATGAGATAAAGTTATACGGTTTTACATAATAATAAGGCGGGAAGGTTGTGGGAGAAAAATGTATCTGCGCCGTTTACTATGAGAAATCAGCTTAACAACTCCCCCTTCAGGGCAAGTCTTTGGGGATTTGATTTCATTTGGATCATGGGCCAAAAAGTTTTCAGCCATCTCATCCCTACCAAAAAAATGTGTAAATTGGCATGAAGGAGGAAGGTTTGGGTACAGGAAAAGATGAGCTATGCATCTTTTCTCGAAAGGATTTCTGACCCTTTGTGAAAAAAAAAAAAGACTATGCACATAAAATAATTAGCAGTCACATATTTATTTTTTTGGTGCAAGAATTACTAGATAGTGTTGATTCCTCTCAGTTGTGCCCTACATTAGCCAGTGTTGTGGGGAGAAGTGAGGCGCACTAATTTAGAGCACGAGATATTCCCAAAGGTTTACACGCCCTCCCTTGGGCCGGGCCTTACAAACACACATTCAGAGCGTGTACATTATGTAAACACTGGCGACTGAGTAAATAACAGAACTTTTGGTTATAGAAACGGGACATAAATTAGCGACTGATTAACTCAGGAAGGTAGAAAGAGATAAATTAGCCACAAAAAAGAGCTGATTAACCTTCTCCATTACAACATGATGAAGCATCATCAAAGTGCACTGAGTTCACTTGCACAGTACTGAGGTCTGTTTATATGTTTTACATTTAAGGAACACCTAAATAAACTGACTTAAACGATTTTAATAAATATTTACATATTCAGAATATTTGTTCATTCACAAACTACTGGGGTCCTTTTTTTCCATTTTAAATTATGCAAGTAATTAACTGATTAGAAAAAGAGGAGGATGGGGTTGTATAGTAAAAATTAAATGTCGAAAAGAATTAACACATAACAGGTGCTTCAAAAATGTTGCTAAAAAGACTTTTTAATTAAGTGATTAATTGTAATTAATCAAAATTCTAAAATGTGATTAATCTGATTTTAAAAATAATAATCGTTTGACAGCTCCAATTTTAATCTAATAAAAACAACAAACATTTGTTTAAAAGTTTAATTCATTAAAAAAAAAAACTTCCTGTGCAAACATGTTAAGACAACAATAATATATACTAATTGTCAATCAGTTTTAACATAAACTTAACATTCATACAATTACAACTCACAATAGCAACTGGATGCAACACAACATAAAAATAAGAACTCTTAATAATCCAGAAGACAAAATTGGATTTCACAATTTAGCAAATTAATCAACGATTCAATTTTCAAAATGAAGATTAATTGAATTAATTTGATTTATTGCATAGCCCTATTTTATAGTGTGCAAAATGTAGGACTAAATCTATGTACTGATTTTTTTTTTTTTTTTTTTTTTTTTTTCCAGTTGGGGGCCCAAATGAACATCTTCAGGGCAGAATATTAGGACGGACTTGGAACTTGAAGAGTTGATTTAATGAGTTTTATGAGGAGTCATCATGTTCCGCCCACACGCAATGACAAAAATTTTTGCATCACCCATCTGTCTAGTATATAAGGTTCAAATTTGGGAGCAAGTGAAAAAAAAATTCTGACCCCTGGAAATGGCAAAAGGACTCAAAAATGCCAGTTTCAAATCAATATGGTGTCTCATGCCTTTTAGGGTTCGGACTTTTGTGTGTGTGTGTGTGTGTGTGGGTGTGTGTGTGTGTGCTTTCTAGGACTGAATTAAAAATCAATAATACACTGTTAATGTTTTATAGTCCTCTAATGTACTGTACCATATTTAGACTGTATGTGTTTCCTGTACTTTTGATTGATGTGTGTACTACATTATTTAGATTATTTGCATAGTCGCCTCTTTGTATACATCACTGATTGCCGTATTTGGAAAACATCAGGTTTGCATTGACACAATAGATCCTATCTGCTCGTTTACACCGCAGCAGATATCCGATTCATATCTGAGTTTATTCACATTTGTAATAAGCCTGATTACATGTCGCATGCCTTCACACATACCCCAATTGAGAGCAAAAAAGAAAACGGTCAAAGCGTGTCGTGTAAATCCAGTATTAAAGGTGGGCAGCGCTCCCATCTTTCCCTGCAATGCCCCTCCTCGCGCACTGTGACAAGGCATCTTTCCAGACATTTCAGTCCGACGGAGATTTGCGGCAGCTCATTACAGACAGCAAAGACTGGGCCAGCGGATGCAGTCGCTCAGAGATGGATTGAGTTGGTCTGTTTATTGACATGCCTTAATCTGACACTGGGTAAAGGGAATTAGTCACCGCCTCTAGACATACTCCAGCTTCACGAGCTACTGCGCCAAATGGGGAGGCAGCGCCCGGGATACGTGTGGAACTTCATCAGCGTTCATTAATCCCACCACCCCGGGCCACTTTGGCAAACAAATCGTGTTTACATTATGGCGCTCGGGTGAAGGGGTCACGCAGCTTTTAAAGGGCACGGTGCGGGTGCTACAATATCTCACAAATCAAATTTGGGAACAACCTTTGTATCACATTTATTTTTTAAAGCGGATGTCAAGCCAGATATATATATTTTTTGACAATAATATGTTATATGCGGCACCACTAGTCTAAATATGGTATTCTGGAAAATATTGAGTTAGTCATTTTTATCCATCTCATGGGGTAGCCATTTTGCCACTTGCTGCTGAGTGAAGATGACATCACAGTTGCTCAGGTCTCAGGTAACAACTAGTGTTGTTCCGATACCGATACTGGTATCGGCAGAGGTGCCGATACTGCATTAAAACAGTGGTATCGATATCGGTGGCTACTCACAAGTAACATGCCGATACCATTAATTCTAACACTAATATAGGATTTTGGAGACAACATCTTGTGTCCTGCTCGTGCACGACATTCACTGATATGTGACATGTTCACTGCATGCCAATCTAAGACCTTAAATGCTGTGAACCAATGGCAGGACAGCTTTTTCATGTTGAGGGAAAAAAAACAAACTTATACGGTATCGGTATGGTATCGGTATCGGCCGATACTGCAAAGCTGGGTATCGGTATCGGTATCGGGGGCCAAAAAACGGTATCGGAACAACACTAGTAACAACCAATCACAGCTCAGCTTCAGATAACAGGTGAGCTGTGATTGGTTGTTGCCTGAGCAACTGTGATGTCATCTTCAGTGGACAGCAGGTGGCAAAATGGCCGCCGCCCAAGATGGATAAAAATGTCTGGATTTTTATGCATAACTCACATTCCACAAATGTTATATTAATCAGAATGTTATGTTTAGACTAGTGAGGTCACATATAACATATTATTGTCAAGAAAATTTTGAGGCTGACTTCCACTTTAAACCAAAGCTTTAGATAACAGGTGTCAAACTCGAGGCCCGGGAGCCAGTTCTGGCCCGCTACATCATTTTATGTGGTCCGTGAAAGTGTCAAAAATATTTTCGAATTGTCTTATGTACTACATAGCATTGAGATATTTGCAAGCAATTTATTTTTGCTAAACTAGTTATTACAGTAACTTTAACAATAGCTGAAAATAATTATTATTCTTGACTTCAGATTTCAAAACCAACAATTTGCTGTGTACTGTATATGTACTTTAATAATATGAGTGGGTGATTTGATATTTATATGGTTTCACAGTCATAATGGTCCTCCAAGGAAAACCATAAATACCGTGTGGTCCGCGATTAACCTTTTGTGTCAAGGGACCCATTACAGACAAATTATTTTTGCAGAGCCCCCGTCATGTTCCATGCCTGCAGGCTGTGCTCTCAGTTGTCTTGTTGTTGTAATTCCAGTTTGTGCCTGACCTGCGGTGGCGCCCATGAGACTCTGCACAGCTGCTGCTCATCAGCAATTATGTCTTGTATATTTAAGAGGCTGCTTCTGCTCCTGTCTTTTGTTGGACTAGTCGCTTACTCATGCCTCAGTCCAAGATAGCCTCGAATCCTAGCCGTCGTTTGTGACCTCGACTTTGATCTTGCCTTCCCGTCCTTGTTCTTTGTAAGTTCTTGAAGGTTTTTGTTGTACTTTGCCTTGTTGCCTTTTTGGACTGGCTCAAGTGTGTTTACGGTTCTGCGTATTTGTTTTGCGTGCGTTTTTGTTATTACATTTTCTCTTGCCATTTAAATGAATGTTTATAAATTCACTTATTTGTCTGTGTTTTCGGGTTCCACTCGAAACGGTACACCCACAAAAGTTACAGATCACAGACCCCAGGTTGAAAACCCCTCTTTTTAGATAACAAGGTTACGCCTATCAGTGATCCAGATAAGCAGGTATGGCGCTCTGATTTTGATCCTGTTTGCCGGTAAATCAATGAGATGCACATCTGTTTGGTCATCTACGGCGATGGTTTTACCAGGCAGCTGTCAGAGTGAGTATTAGCTGCTTGCCCATCATCGCTGCATCTGTAAATCCGGCTTCTTAACAGGATCGGGCGCTCTCCGATGGGAATAACATCCAGCGCTATGCTTCTGTTTATAATCCATTACCCATAAACAAAATACAGTGGGTGAAAGAAGCACGAAGGGGGGGATAAACGTGCGTTCCCGGTGAGTCAGGAGGGGAATAACGCAACAGGAATCTGCAGTGAAACATGTGTTGACCCAAACACACACGCACACAGTGGGAGTGAAAACTGGAGCAGTCATCTCCATCAGGGGAACGGCAAGCGAGCAGCATGCAAGCAGGGGGCCGCTGGAAGAGAAAGAGGGGCCAGATGCAGTGGGCTTGACCCACTCAATGCTAGTGGGGGAAGTGATTGTGTGTGTGTTTGGGGGGGTGGGGGGTGGGGGGGGGGATTAGCTGAACTGACTTCATTTAATTGAATTTGTATTTTGCCCGACTTTGGGGGGCAAACTGTTTTTCACCGTGGGGGGACTGCGGGGGTCGCGGAAAACAGTAACAGACGGTGATTCTGCGCCTCCTTCCCCTTGCGGTGCATCGACGGGGGGAAGCCGAGGTGCTGCTGCATTAGCACGCAAACACGTATCTGGTTTCGCTGTAATTATGTCTCCATTATGAAATCTAATCTAGCCCATTGAAATGCATCTTACGCTACAGCATCCAACTTTCCACAGCTTTGATTTCTTAAAATGAAGTCCTTTTTAATCCTTTTGTTCCGCCACCCTAAACAACATGTAGTCATTTTCGGTGCTTATCAAAAGCGCCCTCTCCGTGTTTGTATGTCAGCGTGTGTGCTAAGCCGTTATCTTGCAAGAACATATCTCTGGGCTGGATGTTTATCTGGGCTGATTGGAAGAGTTCGCCTTGTCCCAGCGCCATAGTACACAATATTATCTTTTGTTTTTTCATCATTCCATTTCTCGCAGGCCCCGATAGTTTGATGGTCGAATCCCTTTAGTTACCCCCAGGCGTCTAATGTACTTTTACTTGTAATCTGTGAATTTAATAAATCAAATGGGGGAGGAAACAATCCGTAGACAATCGAATGCTTCAACTCCCTTTTGTACTGCAGCGAGGGGGAGGCATGGCTGTCACTATTAGGCGGAGGAGAAACAGCTGCAGCGAGCAAGTACACAACAAACACAACACGCCTTCCTCCTGACGGCTTTATAGAAAAATAGCGCAAGGCTCGGCTATCAAGTCTGCTATGGACCAAGCCCGTCGTCCTTTGTTATGTTTTCAGTCGAAGCAGTACGGGACTGTTTATAACAAACAAATCATTCCTATTGTTTTTGATCACACAGGACGTGATCTAACATGGAGCCACAGCATGAAGAAAATGAGGCCTAATGGATTATACTAGGTGTCAGAAGCTATAAACAAATCATATGGGGTTAACGATATGGAATAATGTAAAAACTAATTAATAAATTTCAGATACCAATATCAGGTATTGGTATCTGGCCTTATTTTAAGATACTTGTGACAGCGGCAGTTGCAATTTTAGGAACTAGAAATGAGAAATTAAATGAAGTGAAAAGTGCCATTAATTGTGGGAATGCTTCAGCATTCCCATATGTTATTGTGATTTTTATTCTCCACACTTTTTTGCCGCGTTTGCAGCGTGCGATGTCACCGGGTCGCAGCAGCAGGTGATGAGCAGCACAGGACTCAAACAATCAATGTGAATGTGGTGTGCTTTTCTTTTACTTTCTTTTACTTACTTAATACTTTCAATTTGCACCGGTCAAATTTCAATTAGCTTAAAAAATTCACACCTCCCGGGGTATTTGCACGATTTAACTTGTAATATCAACATTTCCCCATTCATTTTCAATGGGACAACAATTGAACTTTTTCTAAGTATTGCTTTCTACGCCCACTTCCATAAATATAACTTATCATCATTAGCAGGTGTCTTACACTGCTCGGTGGCACAGTTGGTAAAGTCCAGTAACGAGGAGGTAATGAATTTATCTCTCAATTTACTTCACAAGCATTCCACTTTCATTCAAATCTCAGCATTCAGCTATTAGCATTCAGCTTTCAGCATTCCCACGCAATTTCTCCAGAAATTGCACTTAGTCTAGTTATATGACATTTTAATATAACAAAATACTGTATTGGGATGTATAGGGCTTTAAATTATCTTTTTTTTGGGGGGTGGAGAAATTTTATGTATCAAAAGCACTAATGGTATTGGTACTTGGTCTTGGCGACGACTTAAGAGGGTAAAAATAACATACTTATGGTTTGCCATTTTGGACAAAAATACTTGTTTGCAAAATATTAGTACAAAAGGTGAATGGATTGGGGTTCCACAGGTTGATAATGTTAGCATATGAATATTGTCGACTGTGTCAACTTGTGAATCTCGGGAGTAGCCGTATTTCTGCAAAAGTAATAGCAAGAGTAATAGTAAGAATTACTTACGTTGATTACAATTGTGAATTTGTATGCCAAGAGGTTAGCTCCGAGCCTCCACTCTACTTCTTTTCTTTCATTTGTTTAAAATTGGTTCAGGTTCCCCTTGCTGGAAAAGTTAATGCATGATTAAAAAGGCAGCTTCTGTCCACTTGCTCAATATATTTTTATATGTCTAAATTTGGCTAAACGCCGCTTGCACGTTGATATGTCTGAAATAGGTGCTTTTATGCCCACAATTCGCAAAAAGTAACATGGAGTGTGGGGGTGTTAACTCTGAGCCTCAACTGTGCTGATTTTCCATGTTATTTTGAGTTAAAAAAAAATAATAATTGTGGTCCAGGTTCCCCTGCTAATTCACTTGCGGAAACATTAGACAATTAACTATAGCAAAGTTAATACGCTTTAGGTGTTTGCACATGTTTCATATTTGCTATTTATCAAAATGTAACACGCTTCCCGAGTTCCCAAATTGGCTTCACTGGAAAGAGGTTTAGCCCTGAGCTCCAACTCTAGCACCTTTCTGTTTTACTATTTGCTCTTTCAAACAAGCCAATTACAGTACAGTACACCATCAATCACACACCATTTGGAATTGATATTAAAGAATGAACATAGAATGCATTTTTGGGGTTTTGTCTTCAATGACCCATCCCTACAGGAAAGCGCAATAGAAAATGTGAGTCACAAAATCTTATTTTGTCTTAATGCAGAGGCCAGAACTGCCTGTTCAAGACTATCAGATGCTCTCTAGTAATCATCTTTTTTCCCTTCCCTCCCCCGGCCCCTATCAAAAGATGTTACTGTGCAAAATGTCAGCGAGAGAGAGCGAGGGGGAAAAAAAGAGGCAAGAGAAGTAATCTCCTTCTCCTTTTTGATCACAAGTGGAATAATTGGAACCCTCTTAGGCTCATTACACAAGTTGCCCGCCAGCCAAAAGATAGCTCCAGCTGCCCCTCTCCATTCATGTCGAAGCTTTGAAAAATACTGCTTTCTCCAGTAACAACTCTTTATGAGATGCAATGACAAGAGGTCCTATATTAAAGGGCATTGCTTTTTTTTTTTAAGGGAGATATAGCTTTCAACAAGCGCAGTCAAACATCAGTCAAAGCAGAGGAGAGAAGAAAAAAAACAATAGTGACGATAAAGGCGGCTTGTTAACAATGAACCCCGTGACTGATCTGCTCTGTGCTGCTATCAAAACTATGTTTGTCACGATTATGATTCTAATTACTATTACTGTGTTACCCAGATTAACCTTAGCGGCGGCTTTAAATCACCTGCGATGATGGCAGCTCAGTCAAGCCTATGAAGAACGGCGCCAATGTCCCCTCAGATAAATCCACTCTAATTAGTCGTGTGCCTTACAGGGGCTATGTGCTGCTAATAATTAGAGCTACTGTAGCAAAGGTCATGCAAAACTATTTAGAGAGGATGCGGGCTGCATGGATAATGGAAGGGAGTGAGGAGTAGGGAGAGGATGACGTTCTTTGCCACCTTTTTAGAGCGCCTTTTAAAATCGATTTAATTGCACGTGGCTGAACGCCGTTTGACACAAAAGCGAGGCGGGTGTGTCTTCGTACCTTTTGGAGGTGAGATCCCTGCACCCCCTCACCCCCGACGTTAATTAGCTGCCACCTAATGTGTTTGAGCTAACCCTATAAGTCCCATTATTAATTGTGAAGGAGCGAGGAGGTTTGTTGCGCCAACCGCGAAACACGACTTAATGAGCTGAGACAGAAACGATGAGGCCGCGGTAAACAAGTCCCTCCGCCGATGCGCTTCTATTTCGACGCCAGCCTCACCTCCCCCGTGCGGGTTTGGCAGCATCTTAACTCCCAGGCTGCCTCCCGAGATAAGAGCTCAGGGTTTTACGGGCGGGATCCGCGAGGAATTCAGTCACCTTGTCACCATCGCACCTCCGACAAAATAAGCAACAGCCTCACACTTACACAAGTATCTCAAGCAACACATATGCTTATGTTTGCCAGATTGGTGTCAGTTCAACTGTTGTAACCATCAAATGCACCTGGGAGGGGGAGTTTTTTTTTGTTTTTGTTTTTTTTCACACCACGTGAACTGTGCGTTTTTTCACACTTTTATTTACGAATTTTTAATTTTCTCCAGCTTCTTCCCACATCTGAAAAACGTGCATGGAAGGTTCTGTGAAGACTTTAAATTGTTTATAGGTGTGAATATGGCTGGCTGTTTGTCTATCTGTGCCTGTGATTTTAATGAGGAGAAACGCTACATAAAATGGATGGATGGACTCTGTAACTTACTGCTGGTAAATCCGTCAAAGTATGTCGTCTTAAGGTCAAATTCAGGAATATGGAGAGCATAATTATAAAGGCAGAGCCAAAAACATCCAAGCAAAATGAATCTATGTAATAGCAGATCAAATTGATAATGATTTTTGTTAGAATTAAGTTTACACAGTTGTGGGAGGGAATGCAGCCGACTCCTGTCCAATCGAAGAGGCTCCCCTCGAATAAAGTGTGACTATGTTATGGTTATTGCTAAATGGAATTTTAAAATAATTATTATTTTTGCAGAAAATTTGACGAATTTCAAATTTTCTTCACTTAACTCATTCACTCGCAGCCATTTTCACTGAAGCGACCCCCTTTTCTCCCAGCTCTTTTACTTGATTTTGACTGATTTTGCAAGGCCCACAGAATATTGTGTTCTATTGCTATAAAAACATGGAACCTACCAAAGGAAAGATTAGAGTCTCTTCTTTCATCAGGAAAAAAAAAAAAAGTATAATTCCATCTGTT
Source organism: Festucalex cinctus (assembly GCF_051991245.1). NCBI lineage: Eukaryota > Metazoa > Chordata > Actinopteri > Syngnathiformes > Syngnathidae > Festucalex > Festucalex cinctus. The sequence goes on along the minus strand of NC_135419.1, from coordinate 9,640,346 downwards.
TCCGTTTTGCAGCAATTAGCATTAGAATATAGCTAAGTTTCATCATTATTCACAAATCTGTTTAGAACTGTGGGGAAATCAGCTTGTTTTTAACATGGCCCTGGTTGATCTCTTACACTCTGCTGCCACCTGCTGGCCGTTTTTGTAATTACTACCATTGCTTCTCTGCCGTTCAGAGGCTGCATCAAAGCCTTCTGTATGCGCAAGCATAAAAAACATAAAACAAAAAACAAAAAAACAAAAAAAACGTAAAATACGTCTTTGAGACACTTAAAACATTTTAAATAGAACATATTGATATGTTTATGGGAGCGAATGAGTTAATGATATGGGAAAAAAAATTCCAAACCAAAACCATCTTCTTGAGCAATAGTTGTATACGTAATATTCAGTTGTCACAAATTGAAAACTGTAAGAGGAAATTGGGATGATAGTCATAGAACATTCATTTCACAGTTAACAGATTTCCATAAATTGTTGTCATGCCATGCAGTATGCAGAAACCATGTAACACAGTTCCAGGAACTGAGTCCTCTATATGTGTGTCAATCAATGTGTCAACTGTGTGCTAATAAACCCTATGCGAGCTCATGCTGTGCTCACTGCGGAGTTCAATGCATTCAAGTTCAACTGAGATGAACTTTGAACTTTGTTTTGGAATTTTGGAGCTCTGTATATGTACAATGAATGAACGCTGTTTTGTAAGTAGACTATTAGCTTAGCGTGTAGAAAGCACATGCGCAGACTGATTGGTAGACAATCGTGCATCCATTTTTTTGGTTGCTGGTGCCTATTCTAACAGACTTTGTGTGATGACTGGTCACCAGCACATATAATCTCACATTCATACCTATGGACAATTTAATGTCTTCACTCAATCTTCAAGAAACATGTTGTGGGGATGTGGAAGTTGAGGCTTCTTCTTTTTCAACCATTTCAGATCTCATAGTAGCCTCACATAGTCAAGAATAGGGCCATTTTTCGGAAGGCAAAGCTCAATGCGAGCGAATTGGTTCATTTCTTTTCATCGCAGCGCTCATCACTTTGTCACATGCTCTGACCATTTCTGCAGTTTTTCCAGCAGACTCCACTTTGCTGTTAATGAATGAGTGAAAGGCACTCACCAAGCTCAACAGGACATCTCATTTTAGCCTCTTCCAGTCTGTTAAAAAACACTAAGTGAAATTCACTTTGGGTGGGTGGGAGTGGGAGCATATGTGTTTGTGTCAATTGGGTTGTTGGGTGTGGGTGGGCTGGTTTAAAAACGGCAAATTGTGATTACCATTGATCTCATTTGTCGGACGCCTAATCTCTGACTCATCTCCAACCCGGCCACATCGGGTGACGCCGATGCGCCTACCCCCGCTTCTTTAAATCTCGAACAAGTGTTGAGGGAAGCGGCGATAAGCGGGCCCTTATCCTTTTAAAGACACTCCCGTAATCCGACTGTGGTGGGAGGAGGGAGGGGGCTTCATCCTTGAGAGATTTAGTCTGGATTAGAGCTAGTCCCCCAAATTAAACCAAAAAAAGTCTGTTTTCCCCCAGTTGCTCATGCAAACTGGGTGTCTGGCTGCCTACCAGTGCTGCTAACAAGGCAACTGATGGAGGTCTAGAATTAGAAAAAATTCTCTCCTTCAGCCACCGTACTCTAATTCTGCCCCTTTAGCTGACCCTAGGTAACGATGCCCAAAATGTCTTGCATGTCGCATATACCTGATTCTCTTTGCCAACAGGCTTAGCCTCACACAAGCTCCTCAAGCCGAGCTATCCTGTCCCCGTTGACACGACTTCCCATGGCAAAAACAAGGCCAAATCTGCAGCTTAGAGGCTCAAATAATCATCAGTGAGTAGCGTAGAAATCAAAAGTCACAACACCACGACCATGTCGTTCCTCCCCCATTGCTCCAGTTATCCATTTTTTTGTGTGCTCTCAAAGTAGGCGACCACATATGAATGTGGATAAAAGCATTTATTTTTTTCTTTCATAATAACACATTCAGATGTTGGCGACTAGACAACACTAGGATTTCTATATTGGACACAAACACACGCTTGTAATGGGGATTTCTGGCCAATACTGGTGCCAGCAGTTGGAGATTGGCTGTGAACAGCACAGCAGCTAGCTACAACACAATAAATATATATTTGCTTTTACTATTTCTTCTTTTTTTTTGTAACACAGCAAATTTGGGAAGCTAATGCTACCTTGCAGCTAAGCGGTCTCCACCAAGCCACACGGTTAAGTTTGGTTTGCACAAATACAATGTTTCTTGGACAGCACTAAGAAGTGTAAATTGAGTAAACACATTTAATAGGCTACCCCTGAGGATGAGCAGCATAAGTATGATATTATAAGCGCTATAGTGACTTGTTAGCATGTGCTCTACCAGAAAGAAAGCTGTGTTACTGTGAAAATGTGACTATGCTTGACAGGTGTTGAATGTTGTTTTATTATTATTATTATTTTTAAGACAGCCATTTTGGGAAGCTAATGTTTGTTTCCTTCAATGGCCCTGAACAAGATAAGGGCTATAGAAAATGGATATGTATGTACAAGGCAGGAAAGTATGCTAACAAAACTGCTAGTAGACCAGGACCGGTTGGAAAAGCTCTATTAAGAAGTAAATATGAGATTTGACAATATAGGACAACTGGTGTGTCAAACATTTCAGTATTTTAACTTTATGTGATTATATCGAGCAATTTTGGGACACTAAACGTTAGCATGCAGCTAAGTCTTGCCTTTCATGAAGCAATGTTCACTTGTAAAGCACTGATTCCGACACGTGGCACAATTTAGTTCACAGTTGGGTAAAACCTAATTAGGCTTGCATTTCCGTCTGCTATGTGAATAGCAGCAGCATCGTAGCAACGCCATTGTCCCTGAGTCAGACTTCGTGAATGAAGTTAAATTAATTACCATACTAAATGAATTTGTATTCCAGCTGGTACCAAAATGAAAGTATACTGAAAAGTGAGACCTTTTGACGGATATCTTTGAACAATTTTCAATGCAGAAAAAATGATTCAAAATGATACAATGCCCACACTCATAAGAGCTCTGGCGACCTTCCTGCTTTGGTCGCCAAAGGAATCATCAACTTACATTATTAAAGCTCAGAGATTATAAATGGAGTCTTTTTCCTTTAAGGAGCACCGGCACTCTACCTTTCTAACTGGAACAAGGAGCAGCTCTCAGGTGGAACTAAAGAAGTTAGCGTGAAAAAAAAGACAACACTTAAAGCCACCTTAGTGAGGCCAAGTGCTTTTCGTTCATTAAGTTGGCTGTCTGGGTTGTGCTATGTCAAACGTCGGAAGGGAGGGGAAAGTCAAAACCAGTCCATTGTGCTCCACGGCCTGAATATTATTTCCTAATGCCGAAAGCGAGCTGCGGGAGGAGGCGGAGTCATTATCAATTTCAAAGCAAGGCAGTCATAACTATTATCATTAGTGGTGTTTTCATCCTCTGCATGTCCTGAGCCCAGAAGGGGACGATATCATCTATTCCTGGCACACATTCCTGTCTGAGCAACTTGACCTGGTATTACTCAAGCAAAGAAATGGATTCTCATCCCTCTTCAAGCCGCCATTGGGTGTAAATAATACGCCTAGGCCCCTTTCTAGAAACCTATAATCCCAGGAACACTAGCCCGGGCAGAAACCTGCATATCTGCGTGTGAATGCAAAAATGCAAAGCGCTCGTTAATGGAAAGGTGAGACTTTCAAACAACAAATCCCCAACACCAAACATCAGCAAAATTCTCTCCCAGAGCCTTCATTGTGCTGCTTAATTCTTAATGTCATCTCGCAGCTCCTCCGCTTTATGTCGGGCTCAATCACACCGACTGCTCTGAGATTTGCACACATCATGAATGAGAATAGGAGCTAAACACACAGAGTAGGGGGTTTTGGTTGGGGGGGCTACAACGTCTGAGAGAGAAGCGATAAAGGAAGGGGATAACAGGGGTGATGGCGTCTGGGGAGGGGGAAAAAAATGGCAGCCACACAGGGCAAGGGGAACGTGAGGCCTCCACACTCGGTCATAGCCCATTAGGCTGGCTGGCTGCAAGTGCTGCAGCTCATTACATGCTCTACCTCTGTTGTGTGGATGCACAATGCACAATTACGCCACCCCGCTGCTCTGACGGCCACGTCGCCCTGCGCCTCTGAGGCAGCTGATTTCTACCACCGCTACAGTGGAAACCTCCATATATTAGTCCCTGATGTAAATGCAGGTTTATGTGTTGAAACAAAAGCGCCATTTGAATGTCCGCAAATGAAATGAAGGGCCTCTGCACCGTTGGGCCAGACAAAACAACAATGCAGCATTTGCCTGCTGTTTACTACTTCAGTGGCACTCTTTTAATATCTTCTTCTCACTTTTAACTTATTTGCTCCCAAGAACGTATAAACACGTTCTATTCTAAACATTGTCATGGTCCCAGAACGTATTTATACGTTTTTTTTGTTTGTTTGTTTGTTTGTTTTAATGCTAGAGCATACAGAAGGCTTTGATACAGCTTCTGACCTAAGAGGTCCCTGAAAAGAAATGGTAGTTATTGCAAAACCGACCAGTAGGTTGCAGCAGAGTATAAGAGATCAGCTGGGACCATGATGGAACAAGCTCTTTTAGTGTTTTCAACAGGTTTGTGATTAACGATGAAACTTCGCTACATTCTAATGCTATTTGTTGCAAAACGGAAACTGATACAAATTTTTTCCTGATGAAAGAAGAGACGAATCTTTCTTTTGGTAGGTTTGATGTTTTTCTAGCAACAGAACACAATATTCTGTGGGCCTTGCAAAATCAGTCAAAATCCAATAAGTCGGGAGCTTCAGTAAAAATGGCTGGGAGTGAATAAGTTAAAAAGCATGTGAAACAACAATTCCAACTATTTTAAGTTACAGTAGTTTCATCGCACACATCCAAATGTCGCAACGGCACAGCTGCAATGCAGTTGGGTTTATTCCACCCGTGCTGGCAAATTGTTTGACAAGTCTTCCTACTTACTATTCTACAATAATGCATGCAGAAGTTGGCATTTAATCTGATGGGGGGGAATGCTAACTAACATCCTCCCGCTACCTCCTTGTTTTAGGCCTCCGCGAAAAGGTCACTCTTCCCCGGTGTCAGAGCTGGCTGCTCCAGGAACTTTCCATTCACAGCAAGTATTAAATAAATGTGTCTGTGCCTCTACATTGTTGTGTGTGTGTGTGTGTGTGTGTGTGTGGGGGGGGGGGGGGGGGGGTGATAAGACCATTTTGCAACAAGAAATATTGCAACAACAAAACATTAACTTGCCAGGTGCAATTTGCCATTGTAACCCCATTCGTCATTCTCCATGAGCCAAGTCGCAAGAAAAGCACTAACTGGCAATTTCTTAAAATGTTGACGGATAGAAGGACAAATGTTAATAGTTCAACCTTCACACTTGCAGGGTGTTCCCCAGAAAAGTTGCTAAGCCTGGTGGTCAGGGAACGGCCAGGAGCAAAGTTCGGCCTAGGAAAATATTCGTCAGTGGGGACGAGGACCAGCTTGCGATGAATCCTACTTCCTTGTACTTCAGTTATGAAACATTTTACCAGTGAGTTGGAGAATGTTAGTTCATAAAATGTACCAAAAATCAGATCAAATTTTAAAAATAGTTACTAAGCATTTAGCGAAAATCTTACCAAAATGAGTCACACAAAAGTTGCCAAATATTTTCCCACAACTTAATTACCATAGTTACAAAAAATATTATCAAGGTTTACTGACTAAAAATAGTTATTCTGTAGTTACTAGTCAATATTGCAGAATGTTAGCCACCAAAAAAGTCAGTTACCATTGTTTAGAAAAAAATAAATAAAGTATACTTGACTGTCTGATACGTGCATCACCGTTGGATTCCAATGATTATATGAAATTATTATTATTATTATTATTATTACTATTATTATTATTATTATTATGTTATTTTTTGGGGCAGGTTGTCTTGACTTTCTTAAAAACTTTATTTGCCATATGAAGCATAGATTATGTGGTGATATTAAAGGAGATTAATTGGTGCACGTCATGAATAAAATGTGGGTAAAAAGCCGTTGCAAATACATTTTTCCCTTGGCTATAGCAAATCTTTGGTTTTGTGTATGTACATATGCAAGCTGACCTTTTCTCCCCTATACAAATGTAGGCCATTCTCAGGGGCTAGACCAAGGCCCATTACTGGAAGATGAGCTATTTCTTTTCCCGTAATATCCTCCTAGAGTCATAAGTTTTCTTGAAAGCTTAATAAACCTTTGCAGGAAACAATGCTGATAATTATGCGCTTGATGGTAAACATTTGCATATTCATGCGCTCTGTTGGGACTTGAGACAGTCCGGTGATTTCCATGAAAGGAAACACAATGTGGCATATTTATGTCTGAGAGTTTAATTTGAGAAATTAAAAGCGGGAGTGGGGCGGGTGAAAAAACGCCACTGGATACTCATTTAAATGGGTAATTACGTCCATGCAGCATTGCTTGCGGGGCTTAACAAGGTGCGTAATGATGTCCTGTTCCCCAGTGATAAACATCATCACTATGTCCATTTCCTTCACTCCATTTAGCCTTTCTCCAAATTACATGCGGACCCATCAACCTCGGTCCAAAGTTCTTGTAGCCTTATTGCGTTCACGTCCACTAAAAAGTCTTTAGCAAGATTTATGCTGCTGTGTGACTGACTCCGACTGCACTAAATCAATTTTTTTATTTTATGATATATTATACAAAACGTCCACATTTCCTCCTTTTCAGTGGTTTTGAACAAAGCTGGATAAAAAGGAGATGATTATGGCAACCACTTTGGGTCTGCTGAATAAAATATATTGTCACACACAGTGTAAAATCCACTTAAACCACTATCTTCACTTAATGCCACCATCTGTGTTGTTGGATTCACTGAAGTAATATTTATTTGCAAAGTACAAAAATAATCCTTTCTAACATTAGAAATGTGACATTTCCTGCTATTGTGGTAGTAAAAAAATAATAATAATAGTAATGTGTCCTCATTTGAAGGCCAGGTTTTATAAAAGTAAATAAATAGCACTCAGTAGGGTGCAGACCTTTGCTAAGGTCAAACTGTCATGAACTGAATCGACACTTACTGGCGGACGGACAGATGGAAGGATGGACGGACAAGTAGATAGATAGATAGATAGATAGATAGATAGATAGATAGATAGATTGATTGATTGATTGGATTTGGACAGTTGAATGTATGAATGTCAATTTCCTTAGTTTAGTTTCACCCGGAGTTAGTTACCAGTTACCAAAATGTTCCCAAAAGTTAGTTTTCAAATTTAACAAAAGTTATCAAAAAAAGTTACCAAAACTATAAAATTTCCAAAAATGGGGCAGTTACCTAAATCGTCACCAATATCAGTCTCAAAAACTGTTTCAAAACGTGAGCAAAATGTTAACCTAAGTTAGTTAACAAAAGTTATCCGGCAAAAGTTATTCAACAAAATACCAAAAATTTAAAAAACAAACAAACCTTGAGTTGCCAAAAGTGTAACAAAATGATATCACATACTGTAGTTACCAAAGTTTAGAAGTTTAGATGCCAAGAGTAACCAGGAGGCTAATTTTACCAAAATGTTTCCATCACTTCCCAAAATGTTACCAAAGATGACCAAATATTACGTACCAAATTTACCTGAAATATCACCAAAGTTTAATTGCCTAATTTTAACAAAACTGTTTCCAAATGTAGTTACCATCGTAACCAAAAATCGGACCAGCTACGAAAATCTACCCATTGTAAATCAACTAAAATTCCCTGGTGGAGGTGACAACAGGTCATGGAAAATCATAGCCTTTGTATGATCTATCTCCCTTTTTCTTTGTGCCCTGCATGTCACTCGCACATGAACGACAACATATTGTGATATGCCGACCTTTTTTCCTCTGCGTCTGACTTTTCAACCTCGACTCCTCAGCGTCCACATAAAGAGCGGCGGCACCCCTGGTGGGCTCCGAATAAAGAAGAAGTGGAACAGCAAAATTAGCAAGCGTGCGCGTGTGCGTGTTCCCGTTTGTGTGTACGGAACCAAAGCCAAACTCATTTCAAGAGGGCACTAAGTGCCTCACTGTCACCCACTGTTCATTCATTTCTGACGGCCCAGGCTTTATTCAGCCTTACGAACACTGACACTTGAAAAATAGTGCTGCCTTTCGAAAGTCTCTGCCTTACAAACAACTTAAATAATTAACAGGATCATCTGCTAGTCAATCAGGAGGACAGATTGAAGCTTTTTTGTGTGTGTGTTGATAAAGCACTTCTTTTCCAAATCCTGTTGATGGGAGGAGACTTTAACTCTTTGACTGCCAAAAACGTTTACTGACGTATTCTAAAATCCTAATGAATGCTGCCAAAAGCGTTAATTTACATTTATTACGTTTTTGTTTTCTCTCAATGGGCAGCGCAACGTCTTGTGCTGCATTGTCACTAAACAAAAAATATTAGTGTCAAAGTCACTGTTGTGCAAAAAAATTCACCTTTTCACAAAAAACTTGTTTTTCTCTTAGTATTTTTGTATTTTCGCTTATGTCACTCCAATGACCTAATTTCAAATGGTGATTACTAAAGAACGGAAGAAGGTAGAAACATACTTTTTTCTCTCATGAAAGAATGGAATCCAATCTTTCATATGGTATCCACTAGGGGTGTTCGATTCGGCAATATATCGCGATACTACATCGCGCAATTCTCGAATCGATTCAATAGGCGGCTGAATCGATTTTTAAACTTCCATTTTTAATGGAAAAATATTCAACAAAACGTCTTACTTCGGGTTAGGGTTCACACCTTAAGCATGGAAGAATGTTATATGAACGGAACATTAAGCCTTAATATTGTATTTTAATGCTGTTCAAACATGAAACAGATTACAACCTCTATAAGACTGAAATTTCAGATAAATAAATAATACATTTTCATATAAATCTTACACTCTACAAGCTTACTGATTAGTATTTTTTAAATTTGAATGAAAAAAAATCGCAACAATCGACTTATAAATTCGTATCGGGATTAATCGGTATCGAATCGAATCGTGACCTGTGAATCGTGATACGAATCGAATCGTCAGGTACGAGGCAATTCACACCCCTAGTATCCACCATATTTATGTCATCATACCGCACAATATTCTGTTTGCTTTGAAAGATGAGTAAAAATGCTCCAAATCGGCTGGCACCTTTGGGGGTTTTTGGATAACGTTTGGCAGTCAGAGTTAAGGAATGCATCGTAAACATTTGATCATGCCGGTGAAGTGCAGTTTCACTTTGCTTGCTCAATGACTTGCGTGCGTATGTATTCATCATAATTGCAGAAGGCCACCTGCAACGATGTGAATGACAGCAACACTTCTCGCTCAATATGACATTTTTGTCTGTAGCCGTGCATCCGAGCATTGAGAGTCTCAAAATTCTATGTTGGCATCAGATTGGTAGCATAATGAACGGCTGGTAGACCTTGTGATTTATGAAGAAAGGCAATGATAACAATAAAAATATAACTATACATATATCCCTCATTATGTTTTCATCATGCTCTCTGTATAGCTTGTCCTTCATAGACATTAATTTGGAGTTTGGTGGTTCAAAACTAGGCTCCAGTTTCTGTTATTGCTTGGTTGAGTAACTTAAAGGTCTCTCTGCTTTCCTCCCATAATCCAAAAATGCATGCACGGTAGGCTAAATGAAGACTAAATTGTCCAGGTGTGAGTTTGATTGTGAATGGTTGTTTGTCTTTATGTGCACTGCCACTGGCTGATGACTCATCAAGGATGTGCTTTGCTTCTTGCCAACAGTGAGCTGGAACAGGCTCCAGCTCACCTGTGACTAGTGTTGTTCCGATACCGATACTGGTATCGGCAGAGGTGCCGATACTGCATTAAAACCGTGGTATCGGTATCGGTGACTACTCACAAGTAACATGCCGATACCATTAATTCCAACGCTAATATAGGATTTTGCATCTTGTGTCTTGCTGGTGCACAACATTCACTGGTATGTGACATGTTCACTGCATGCCGATCTAGATATCCTATTGGCCCTTGAATGCTCTGAACCAATGGCAGGGCAGCTTTTTCATGTTGAGAAAAAAAACCTTAAGTATCGGTATGGTATCGGTATCGGCCGATACTGCAAAGCTGGGTATCGGTATCGGTATCGGGTTCTAAAAAACAGTATCGGAACAACACTACTTGTGACCCAAATGACGATAAGTGGTATAGAAAATTTATGGATTTTTATTAATTAATATTTAATGATTAGCCACCACGTCCCCAAAAAAATCTTTTAAAATCTAAAAAATGAACTTAAAAAAAATTACCAACATTTTGTTACCAGAATTTCCAGCAAATGTGAACTAAAGTTAGCATTATTTAGTGAACAATACACACAAAAAAAAGTTGCCAAAAAACTGTTACGATTGTTATTTCACAAAAAGTTGTCAAATGTTACTGTCGGTTTGTTACCCTTGTTTATAAGAATTGTGTGAAATAAATAATCTCCTCCAAAGGGCCTGAATATGTTACCAAAAGCTAAAGTTACCCAAATTGTTCCCAAAAGTTAGATGTTGATTGACTGTTATAGAAATCATGTTTCATACTAACTGAAGTTAACAAATGCGGTACATTGAGTATCAAAGCGTGTTTTACCCAATAACAGTATAATTTAATCCAATGTGTACACTACCTGAAATGAAATTGCAAGGATTGCATCTTGTATGAAATGGTGCATAGTGACTGAGACCTGTATTGATTATCAGTCAGCTAGTGAAGTTCTGCTTCATTTGTCACCATCTCTCATTAATTACCAGTATAAAATGGTCGGGGGGAAAGAAGAAAAAAAAAAAAAAAACACCTGGCTGAGATTAATCAATACAGTTAGAAAGAATAACTTATCTTTGCGCTATGTGCTCATTATCTGGAATCACAGGTGTAAGAAGCCTTCTAACATATTCAAAAACACATTTGTAGCCAAAGGCCATTCTTTCACCGTATAATTGTCTCTCCCAGCAAGTGATAAACCATAATTAAGCCATGGAAGATGACTCCATGTTCCTGCGAGCGTTCATATCCAACATAGGCAGCTCGAACAAACATCTCACAGCCGACATGCTTTGAAACAATGGATGGAGGAAATGTATATACTGCTTCACGTTCTCACCAGGGAGAATACAATATACACAAATGCAGTTATGAGCCCTTCGGGGAGACCTGTCGCTGTTTTCTTGGCCAGGTCTGTTGTTAAGAGTACAGGATGAGGATTTGTATTAGGCAGAAACCTTTTGTCTAAAGCAGGAAAAGCTTTGTAACCAGCTCACATGGGCAAACAATAGAGTAGAAGTGCATTGATCACACGCATAGGTTGGCAAAACCAGATTGGATCTCTTGGACAGGACTGGAAAATAAATGTGCCGTGGAGAAAAACAACAAAAAAAAACTTTCAAATGGTTGCAAAGCTTGACAATATTTTTCACTGCCTTAACTTTCTTATTAAATAATAACATTAATTGGAAATCGCTGTTGATTTTGTTCATATAGTATATTGTATTTTGTTTTCATTATTTACCTTTTTTCATTATTATGTTTTCTGATTGGTCAAATATTTCCCCAAAAGTGGTAGCAAATGTCAGTTCACAAAAAGTTTCCAAAACGTTAACTGAATGTTTGTTACCATGTTTTTTTTTTTTTAAACATGTCAGCATTTTAGCAAAATATTTTAAATGTATTTATTTATTTTTGCAGAATTTCAGAAAGCAGTTTTCAAAAAAAAAGTTACAAAAAAATTGACAAAATGCACCATAAATAAGCTACGAAATTTACATATAATGTATGTAATAGTTAGTTCACAAGTTGTCACCAAAATGTTGTGAAAAGTTAGTTACCAGTTTCCAAAAAAAATAAAAAATGTGACCAAAATGACATCAAAATGTCACAAAATTTTGGCAAAATTTACCAGAAGTTAGGTACAGAAGTTACCAAAATACCGTCACGTTAATTTCCATTGGTTAAAAAAAAGGACAATTACCAAAATGTTTTCGTACAAGTTTAAAAATTTCCAAGAAATATTAGCAAAATGTTGTCATGTTACTGAAAAAACAAAAAAAGCACCGTAAATGAATCCTAATCATAAGAAGTATCCAAAGGTGGTTTCCATTTTAAGATGTTGGCTTATCAGTTCTGATTCTGATACGTTTCAATGCTGTTTGCACGCATTACAAATGGCGCTGTAAGTATACCTACAACATTTCTTATTTAAGCGCCACATTTGTGCGTACTGTGAGACTTCTGTCGCCGGCAGATGTCACGGCGGGAAGCCGAGAAAACAACGGCAACTGTGCCGTCGAGGTAAACGCGGTCGGAGGTTAAAGCGCGGTCTCGCCGGCATCTCCATACACGGGGGCTGGCTCGCTGGATGGCTCAAAGAGATGCTTGTCAACTTCAGGAGAAGTGGCCGGCGATGGAGGCTGCGTGCTAAGCAGGCCCTGCCGCCGTCAAGCCAATCAAGTGGCTCCGAGACAACATTGGCCCAGACACCTGGCACTGGCACTCATTCACCAGTCTTCACTCCTTTCTCTCGTCTCTGTTTGCCCTCGCACGGCTCCATCAAGGCGGCTCAGGGCTTTGCATATAAGATTATCGGAATCAATCGAACCTAATTTGTCTAACTCTTTACTTTTTCATTAGCCCAGGCAAATCAAGGCTCAGCTAATCCGGTAGCAAATGTGCTTTTATTGAATGATTAAGACACCGAGGAAGGATGCTTCAGGAGCTTGTGTGAAATCCGCGCCAGGCTGATGTGCTTTTTTGGATGAAGATTAGAGTTGCTGTCAGATGACAACTATTTATAACAGCGCTTTCCCAACCGATATCGAGCCAAGGCGCATATTTTACATTAGAAAACTCTCATGGCACACCAGCGAAGAAAAATGTTACTGAAAGTATAATTAAGTAACGATGAGCTCATCTAAATTTTACTTCTGGGCCTATTTATTTGAAAACAAAGATATTATTCTGTTCTCTGGATGGCAACAACTAGCTACTAGCTAACTGTACCTTCTGCCATGTAATGGAAGAGCTTTTTTTTTTTTTTGCTTGTCACTATATATTTCTGGCATAGATAGATAAACAAAGATAAATGGTATATTCAAATTTTCATGTTTCCTGGAAACATCTCTGTAATGTGCTGTGGCGTAATAGTTAAGAATCACTGACTTATGCTGTATTCTCCTGCAATGTAGTGATGAAAACATGACACTATGATTTTTACGAACATTTCCACCAAAAAAAAGTGTTGAACATGTTACCCTAAAAAAAAGTTATTAGTTATAGTTACAAATTATTTATTACAAAAAGTAATTCAGTTAGCAACAGATGTATTGTTTTGTGAAAGTAAGTAGTTACTCAACAAAGTAACTAAAGTACCGTATTTTCCGCACTATAAGGTGCACCTAAAAGCCTTCAATTTTTTCAAAAGCTGACCATGCGCCTTATAATCCAGTGCGCCTTATAATCCAGTGCGCCTTATATATGGATCAATATTGAGCCGCAACAGGTATCGCTGTCAAAACGCTATCGGTGACCCTGCACGATCGGTAACGCGCATGCGCAGAAGATCCCGCCATCTTGGATCGCTAGCTAATACTAATACTTTACCTCAGAGAAAATAATAAAACAGCTGTTTATTCATTTTGGGAGTAAATAGAGTTGTCAGAAAGCTGGTTTGTAATCTATTAATAAAGTTTGACTGACCTATCTGACTGTTTTGTTGACATTCCCTTTAGCGCAGCACCATCTAATGGATGCATAATGTAACCCCAGCCTCTTTTAGCGACTTTATATGGAAAAAGTTTTAAAATGTGTCATTCATTGAAGGTGCGCCTTATAATGCGGTGCGCCTTATAGTGCAGAAATACGGTAACTATGATAATTTTGTTGTCTGTGTCAACATCGTTAGTAAGGCCGTTATTCCCAACACTGCGAAAAACACGTTTGATACAAAGCCAGAGGAAAATGAATGAAAAAAAAAATGTTTGTAAGTATTCGTTCGCAGCCCATGTTACATGTGCACACATGTCCTACAGTGATGGCTATAGTGGTTAAGGGAAAATTGCCTGTTGTACGAAATTTGAAGAGCGATTCTATGACGTGTTTATCAACTACATCAGAATGTCTTCCAATCTGGATCTAAACAATTGTTTCCAATACAAACCGGGTGAACCAAACTCTTATTTACTATCTATTAGAAACGTGGCTATAGGAGCAAATACTGTTGATCCGCCAACAATCTTATTCATGCACTGCATCAGAACCAACTCAGACAGGCCCAGTAAATCAGCATGCCTGTAAGTAGGTCTCATTGACCTCTCCGGATCCATTGGTGTCTGAATATCTCTGGATCATCTGCTCAATACATCAATATCCATCTTGTGTTTCTTGTTCTAAGACCCCCAACACCGCCACCTTCCTCTCCATGAATGTCAAAGAGAGATTGGAGTCATCAATTACGACCGTCTGGTAGGTAGGGCGTGTGGACGCAGAACCTTTGCTGGTACTGCCTGTAGGAATGAGCGTCGAACAAGCTCCTCAAAGCAAAGACGTATATTTGCAGTCACGTACGGAACTGTTGTCTGCTCTCGCAGGATTTCAGGAGAAGTGGGTTGTGACGACAGAGGTGTGTTGCACAAGAAATCCAATGAAGCAGTTCATGCATTGGAAAATCTATGAAATAAAGATCAGCTGGTCTGCATAACGCTGTCAGCTCAAATAGTTTTTCTCGTCAGACCCTCTTTGCTCTGCTGGAGCCGCGCATGGTATGTCAGGATAATTCAATGGCTGGCTGCACAGAGCAACCATGCACTCACACTGCACGCCCGCTCCTCCAAATGGACAGTGGGCAGGCAATTTAGGCAATGATTATTCTTTCCGCTAGCACCTGAAATTACACGTGATGGAGCTGATTAGCCGGATCGATAGATCATCGCTCAGAGAGGTTCTCTGTTTGGAGCAGCGAAAGCACAAAAACAAGACGAAGGGCAACTCATTCCTGTCATCCGGCCTCCGGGCTGTGCTGGCGAAATGCTTTCAGTCTCAGGTCAACTTCAATATCTCTTGAAATGCCTTGAACATTTCACTCATATGTACTGACATACGGTCACACATGCCATTTCAAATAGCTTAACCTTCCATCAATGACGGGCAGACATTTCAACTGACAGCACCATCTTCGCTGTGATGGAGTGCTAAATATCACCACAATTTCAGATGTGTTGAAATGTGTCAAATAGCATCTTGCCATCCCAATCGGACCATCAACGGATATCAGATGGATCACTTTGAGTGATGATGGAAGTCTAAAACAACTTTGCTTTTGCCGTTTGTTCACCCAACATCCATCAGCTTTGCTCTCTTACTTCGTCGCCCGACATCGTCCAGAGCTACCGTGCACGTTTTCTCACCTCTGGCAGCGGCATGCCGTTGATGATGAGGTCTGGCTGCTGGTGGCCCTGCCCGGTGAACGGGTGCTGATAGCCGTGGTTGGGTGCGGCATTGCGCGAGTTCTGGTTCTCCACGTTGAGGAAGGTGCTCTCGGAGCGCCTGCAGCCCAGCGGCAGGCTCTGCTGGTGGTAGTCGAAGTAGTTGAGCGAGGAGGTGAGTGACGAGCAACTCACCACGTTCATCTTGTCCGTCTCCTCGACATCGCGAGGTACCAGGCGGATGTCGTTCTTGCTCAGCTTCTTCTTCTTGCTCGACTTCTTCTGATTGCCGTAGGAGTACTCGGCCACCCTGCGCAGGTAGAAGAAACTGAACAGACTCAATAAAGCAGTGCTCTGTCTTGGCTTTCCTTTTGCACAGTCAAATACGTGCTCCCACCAACATGCCAGCGAGAATGACGTTTGGCTTGCATGGGTGCCAAACAAATGCTAATTACCTGAGTCTAGGGGTGGCATGGCTCACTTAACCCATTAAGGCCTAAAGCGCCTGGCAAAACGAAAACCTGAAGTTTTCCTGGAAATTCAACAATATTTTCAATGCCTCATAAATAATTGATATCTCAGCTTATTCCTCACAAGGGTCGCGGGGGCTGCTGGAGCCTATCTCAGCTGGCTCTGGGCAGTAGGCAGGGGTACACCCTGGACTGGTTGCCAACCAATCGAGAGACGAACAACCATCCACACTCACAAGCACACCTAGGGACAATTCGGAGCGCCCAATTAACCTGCCATGCATGTCTTTGGAATGTGGGAGGAGACCGGAGTACCCGGAGAAGAACCACGCAGGCACGGGGAGAACATGCAAACTCCACCTAAGAAGGCCGGAGCCTTGACTCGAACCCGAGTCCTCAGAACTGGGAGGCGGACGTGCTAACCAGTCAGTCACCGTGCCGCCCCTTCAATATATAAATATATTTTTTTAAATCAACATCTACAGGTATATTTACCTTCAACACTGGAGCGCAATTGTAATAACCTCGGGGTATCGAGTGGTAATTATTAGTCTTCCATTCCGTTACAAAGCTGTCGAAATTTTCAACATCCTCATTATCTACAAATACATTTAACAATATGTAACTATTGACTCATTACACTGATTCAAATTCCTCACGCGCTGTCGTCAAGCGCGTCATTTATTTCATAACTCCCGTGAATCTGTGTCACCAATGAATGCTCGAATAAAATTCCAAGACATGCTATGAGACCCACGTCACCCTCTCGTGTATATTCTGATGCATTGCATCGGCTAAGCGACCAAGAATTGGTCAAAACAAAACAAAATGACGTATCCGCTCTCCCGACTTTAAAGGTAGAAAAGCGTTAGAGCGCTTCCGGCTCTAATGGTAGAAACGCGGCCTTAATGGGTTAAGGGGCCCGCCCACCCTGAGACAGCAAAGGAACTGCTTTTTTTTTTTTTTTTTTTTGTATGTTTAGATTTGCATGCTCACCATTGCACATGTCACAAACAGGCAGACAGTATGCAAACATGCCAAAAACCACAGATACAAAACGACACTGGTTCAGCACAGCACCATCGGTGTATGCAATCATATCATATCCAAAACACAGAAACCACATTTTTTTCTTTACTATCAAGCAAGCATACTAGCAAAATGGAGTATGAGGGGTGGCAGGGCTGCAGATTCAAATTCATTTTGCCGCCCTCTGTGTTTTTCACAAACTCTCAGACCATTTTTTTTTTTTTTTCTGAAATAAGAGCAAATGAGCAGCCCACTTGTGCTGTTTCATCAAAGGCTTCTCCGGGAATGGGAAATAGAAAATTCTTCACACAGGCTTGTGGATTTCAACAGAAGAACAGATGCTATGTCCACATGTCACTCAACATGATTGCATATAATTTGTGATATTTTCTTTAAGCCATTTTTTTGTCATCGCCGTGTTGAGCGTACGGTTTATATCGTTCAAATGTGAGTTAGTCTACTCTCAGTCGCGCGTGGAATATCTGTGTGATTGTCGCCCCCACTGGCCTCTTGTTTCTTCACTAACCCAGCTCTAATCCTCCCAACACTTTTACAATCGCGCAGGCTAAGAAGCAGCATTGTTTTTCCCTCGCTTTCATTTTTCTCTCAGATTGCATCTTGAAAAGAGCGACAGCCCTCATTCTAACCCCTCCCACCCCTTGATTTAGTGGAAAGAAAATGGACAGCCGCAAACAAAAGGCAGAACGTTCTCCACCTCGTTTTCATTTATCATTTAGAATGCTGCCTTCCTCTTTATGTTGCTGCAAAATGCAAATCAGTTGGTGGTTTGTTCTGAGTCAAGACAGACTGACTGAAAACAAGCAATCAATTGGAGATAACTGCTCCTCATAGTCAAGGTGGGGGACTGAGTAAGAAGGGCACATATCGCATCGCTGCTGATTATAGCACCCAGTGGGGTGTGAGAGGGTTTGGAATCTATAGTTGATCATTATTTTCTCTTTTGAGCTAGATTTGTAACTCAGCAAGAGGAGGCACGAGTTCAACCCTTTTTATTAGGATTCTGACAGACTTTCATCCATCTACAGTGCTAACAGTTTGTACGTTACCCTCCCCAAAGGAAAAGCTCCGGACTCAGCAGCCACAACATTAGGTACGCTCGTATTGAAACTGAACATGATCAGGTTTGTAATGGAAGATGTTTCAATATGTTTCATGTATTTAAACTCCATTATAGTGTACCTAATGTTGTGTCCAGTGAGTATATTAAACGATATAATGCACAGCAACAAGAACAATTTAGAACGATGATGGGCCCGGTGCTCGAAGGAACATCCAAAGTTAACTCCCAATAATATTTGAAGCAAAATATGATTATGGCTGCAGGTGAAGTCTCAAATCCAATCTATATGTAAATGTATAATGTTAATGTGGCAACAGGCTGATTGCAGATTGATGAACAAAAACAGAGCTTTCTACGTGCAAAAAACTAATGATGTGCCACTTGCCAGGAAATTCATTAATATTGTGATTTGAGTGCTGTTTTGTTTTTTTTTGTTTTTTTTTAACTTATCCAGATCAGGTTTGCAAGTATTTATGATTGGTTTAGCCTGTCGAATATGGATGGCAAAATGAAATCTGGCCTAAACCTGACCAACCTCATAATCTTATAGATTAAAGTTAATAATGACCAATCAGCCACGGTTAAATAAGAAACGTCTGCGACTGTCACCAAACCAGCAGGGCCTTAATTGTCCGGCAACACGCCCACAAATTGAACATGACACTCATACTTAGGAGCCAATTGGTCACAAAGGAAGGATTAAATCAGTCAATCAAAAGCAACAATGCTCCTCAGATGGACTCATTCTATTTCAAAAGCCGCCACAAACTCTACCAAAGAAGAAAAATCTGCAGGCCCAGAATGCTGCACAAAGCGTTTGCAATACACACACACAAAAGTGGGTCAGTACCTGCAGTTGTAGGTCCGGATTTCCTTGTTGTCCCTCTTACATTTAACCGCCACAAAGATCATGGTGACAAAGAGGATGGCGGCGATGGAGCCCAGAGCGATGATGAAGATGAGGGACAAGTTGACGGGTCCGATGGATTCCTGGGCGTTCAGATCCGGCGACAGGTACACCACGATGTAGGCCGAGGCCGACAGCGAGGGCTTGCCGTGATCCCGGGCCACCACCGTGATCTCGTAGGTGGACTTGGCGTTCTCGCTGAACATGCGGGTGGAGTGCACCTCCCCATTGACTTGGTCGATCTCGAAGAAGGCGCGGTCGCCCTCGGAGATGGTGTAGGTGAGCCGGCCGTTCTCGCCTTCGTCGTAGTCGTCCGCCTTGACCTGGGTCACCATGTAACCAGCGCCGGCGTTCCGGGGGATCGACACCTCGGCGGTGCCGTTCACCAGAGGCGGGTCGGTCATGACGGGCGTGTTGTCGTTGACGTCCAGCACCACGATTCGCACGGTGGCGTTGCTCGACAAGGACGGATTGCCGTTGTCCCGGGCGAGAACTTTAAAGTCGAAAGTCCTCGTGTACTCGTGGTCGAAGGACCTCATGGAGTAAATACGGCCCGATGGGTTTATGCTCACGTACGTGTTCACGTCCATGTGCTTAATCTCACCGGGCACTATGGAATATGACACGGTTCCGTTCATGCCCAGGTCGGGGTCTTCTGCCGAGACGGCCAGCAGGCACGAGCCAGGCAGGTTGTTCTCCATCACCATCTCCTGATAATGCGGCTTGAGGAAGTGCGGCGGGTTGTCGTTCTCGTCCGCCACTTTGACCACCAGCGACTTGGTGGCACGCAGGGGCGGCACGCCACTGTCCTCGGCCTGGATGGTCAGGTTGTACGTGTCCTTCTGCTCGCGGTCCAGCCGTCCGTCCACCAGGATGGTGGAGAAGCTCTCATACTCCTGCAGCCGGAAGGGGACGTTGCCCTGGAGGCGGCACTGCACCTTGCCGTTGGCCCCTGCATCCTTGTCTGAGACCCGCACCAGGGCGATGACGTACCCGCGCTGCGCGTTCTCACTCACCTCCACCATCTCTGTGTTGAGGGAGAGCAGGCTGATGACAGGCGGGTTGTCGTTGGTGTCCATCACGTTGACGGTGACTTTGCAGTGCGCCGGTATGGAGTTGGGACCCAAATCTTTGGCCTGAACGTCGATCTCGTATATCTGGGCGGTCTCGTAATCCAGAACGCCGTTGACGGTGATGATACCGGTCCGGGGATCAATTTTGAAAGCATCCCTCGTTTTCTCTGTGACGTAACTGTTGAAGGAGTACACCACCTCGCCGTTGGTGCCCTCATCAGGATCTGTTGCATTTAAATCTATGACTAGAGTGTTGATTGGGGAGTTCTCCATCACATTAACAGTGTACACAGGCTCGTCAAAAACAGGATTGTTGTCATTGGAATCAATGACTTTGATGTTTAACTGAACCGCACCTATTTTTGGTGGGTCCCCTCCGTCCTCCGCGCTGATCTCATAATTATAGTGGGACTGGGTCTCGCGGTCTAATGATTTTTGCACGACAAGCTCTGCGATTTTGGTGCCGTCCCCTCGCGTTTTAATCTCCAGTCCAAAAAGCTCGTTGGGGGTGATGGAGTAGGACTGCACTCCGAAGACGCCCGAGTCGGGGTCGCTCGCCCCCTCCAGGGGAAACCTGGTCCCGGGGGACGCGTTTTCCGAGATCTCGATGTCAATGTGGCTCGTGGGGAACCTGGGCGCGTTGTCGTTCAAATCCTCAATTTCAACTTTGATGACGCAGATCTCCATCGAGTTGGACATCACCTCCAGAGAAATGATGCACTTGGGGTTCTGGCGGCACACTACATCCCGGTCGATCTTCATTTGCGTGGTAAGAATCCCGGCCGGGCTGAGTTCCACCCAGCGCGGCTCCGAATTGGAGATGACCCGCAAGTAGGGCGGCTGCGGCGCGATTTGGAATCCTTGTTTGAGCGCGTCCTTTGTCACGTTCCCGATCACGGAGCCCGGCTTTATCTCCTCGTTTATTCCATATTTGAGGTTAATGACAGCGTCGGTGCCGACCCAAAACAAGAGCAGCAGCACAATTAAATGTATTAATTCCATTTTATTTATTTTTTTATCCGGACCTGTTGAGTTTGTCTTAATAAAAAGAGCTTGATTACTCACGCGCCTCCAAAATCATGTCATGTATCAAGAAAAAGTCAATGTTTTTGTGTGCATGCACGGTTGACATCTATCGGAGTCGTCCTTCCTGCAGTGGAGAGCTGCGAGGGGTGACGGCGGGGCTGTGCACCGCGCACGGTGTCCGGGCAGGCTGCAGTGATTTAACCGTGCACGTCTTCATCCAAGTGCTGCCGTGCATGTCCTTACCGAGCAAAACTGCCTCACGGGAGCAAAGTGCATCACTGATCCAAAATGAAGGAAAAAATCCAGTGGGAGTCAAGTCCCCCCCAAAAAATAAAGGAAAAATAAATGTAAAAAAATCTCCCAAGTGATGATGCTCAAAAGTCCTCCCTTGATATATTCGACTTCAATTCGAATTCCTTACTCGCATATCTGAAAATAAATCAACAGCTCAAGTCCGATTTTGGTCGCCTGCTCCAAGAATGTCTCATCACATCAGCAAAGTCCAAGATCGGTTTTTAATTCCAGCACATCTTTTCCCTCTCTTACATCCCCTCCTCAAGTCTTGCGGATGCCACTTTCCCCTGCAAAGCACTCGGAGGGCGAAAGCACCAAATATCCACGTCATAAAAAAAAAAAAATCCCTTACAAATTAAAAAGACAAACACACAAAAACGTAGCGTCAAAAATATGAAGCGAGTGCACACTGGAGTACCCAGCAGCTCCTCTCATCCCAAATAAAAGAACTCGGTCTGGAACATGCGCTCCTCTCGCTCCACTGACGCACACTGGCAGACGCGCGTTTGCTCCAGAGCTCAGTGCGTACGGACCCGCAGTCCCCCACCCCCCCACCCCCTCCCCAGCATCCCACCACCTCTCCCTTCCACTCCCCTCCTCAGCCAATCAGGGGTTACAAGTCGCTTGTGGGTGGGGCAAAAAAAATAAAATACATTAAAAAATACACGACGGCCAGCAGATATAGCTCCTCTCCTCTTTGCTTTAACACTACAACTAGAAACATGGACCCCCCCCCCCCCCCCCAAAAAAAAAAAAAAAACAAAAAAAAACACAAAAAAAACATGTAAACATTCACTGGGCACAATATTAGGCACACTTGCACAGTCCAATAACTGCCAACATTACAAGAGCTGTGTCTAATAATAATACTACTAATAATAATAATAATAATAATAATAATAATAATAATAATAATAATTGCACACTCCATTTAATATTTGTGTTTGTGAATGAGAACTAGCATTTCGATTCTATGTCCTGCATGTTATTATAAAAAGCGCCTGAATCATTTTCTCATTAAAATAATGTAGCAGACTTTTTTTTTTTTTTTTTTTTTAATGTAGCAGACTTTCTGTCTCTGCGCATCATATTACATCATGAATCATGGCCGACTTTATTTGAAACTAAGACCCTAAAATGGAGCAAACGTTGGATTTATATTCAATTGGTTTGTATAGTGAAAAGACAAAGCACTGTTGCATTATAAACTCTCTGGTCATGGGGGCTGATTTTAGCACTTTAGAGGCGTGTAAAATGTTAAAACAAACAAAGGTAAATCCACATTCAGGCTCATATACCAACGCTGTCTTGTCTTCAGTCTGACTTTGAGGAGGTTAATGTCGAGTTCCACTTGAGGCCACACATGCACACGCTATACAGAGGCAGACCGTCTTCAAAGTCACAAGGGTGACACCTAGTGTCTGTCCGCAGCTGCATGCGTTGCTACCTCACCCCTCTGCAGAGGAAAGAGAGAGAGAGAGAGAGAGAGAAAAAAGACAGCCTTCCAAGCCAGGAGAATAACAATGGCACAATCAATTTGCTCTTTTTATTGAAATGGCCAGTTGGAGCACAATTAATGTGCTGTCCGAGAGGTGATGGAGGACTGAGCCACAGCCAATCATTGTTCATCAATGGCAGCGACAGAAGGGGGGGAAAATGGCTTTGAGATCTTGTATTGTAAAAATGCAAGCAGATGTGCTATCGTTAACTTTTGCCTCAGTGTGGTGGATTTACAGGCATATTTAAAGGGGATGTAATCGCGGATGATGTTTACAATGTAATAGAATATCTGAAGAACGGCCCAGCTTTGTGCTTGCAGACACTGTTGAAATGCTCTTGTTGACAAAAAACACACAGGTGTGTGTATATATACAGTATTTGTCTCATTTCTTGCGCCACCTCGACAAACAAGCAGGTATCAAAAGCAATTTGTTTGCTTCTCGATAACACTTTTGGCACAGGAGAGAGGGGAGCACGCCGCAGGAATCGTGAAGCTCATAAATTCTTAACGTCAGCAAGTTAAACAGCCATAGGCGGCGGCTGGGGACGTTCGTTTTTCTTTAGGGGGCGTCCTGCGTGTAAAACATGGCGGCATGGTTCCGATGGCGCTCACTCTGATTAATGTAAGAATGCACACTAGTGCTCCTTTTATTGACGTTGTCTGTAAATATTGCGGCTGTTTGATGAAAGCACTTCACAGGAGGTCTTAGATGACAACAGTTATGTTTCTATCAGGACTCTAACTTATGTCAACGCCATCCATTTTCTATAACACTTGGACTCGTTAGTGTCAAGCTCGAGTCTATCCCAGTTGTCTTTTGGTGAGAGTTGGAGTACACCCTGGACTGGTTTCACACCTGTGGACAATTTAGTATTGCGTGTACTCAACATGCATGTTTTTGGAATGTGGTAGGAAGTCGGAGTAAACCCATACAAGAATGGGGTGAACGCCTCAGAGATTGAATTTTGGACCTCAGAACTGTGAGGTATTCCGAACCACTACGCCACTTTACAGTAGGGATGTAACGATACCGGCAATATCGTGATAATGCGATATTAAAACTGCCACAATATATCGTCGCCGTCATGTCACGATATTAAAAGCAGCAGATCTGTGAACTCATTTACTCCCAAAAACGTATAAATACGTTCTATTTTAAATATTACCATGCTCCCAAAGATGTAATTATACGTTTTGGCTTTGACGCAACCTCTGACCTGAAGAGAATGCTTGAAGCAATGGTAGTTATTACAAAAACGGCCAGCAGATGGCAGCAGAGTATAAGAGATCAAAAGCTCTTTTCCCCACTATTTTAAACAGATTTGTGAATAATGATGAAACCTAGCCATGTTCTAATGCTAATTGATGCAAAATGGAAACAGCTAGAAATACATTTTTTTTCCTGATGAAAGAAGAGACTTTAATCTTTCTTTTGTTAGGTTCCATGTTTTTATATCAATAGGACACAATATGCTATGGGCCTTGCAAAATCAGTCAAAATCCAATAAAACAGCGAAAATGTCCTGGGAGTGAATGAGTTAAAAAAAAAAAAAAAAGTCAGGTTGATTTCTATTTGTGCAGTTCTAGACCCTCTGGTGGCTTTTTTTTTATAGTGCAGTTTAATTTTCACAAGGCATGTTTTGGCCCTTCTATGTTTAAAATCCACGATAATGGTCAGATGAAGGGGCACATCATATACTGTACTTCCATGCTAATGGTCAGATAAACGTAATATGCTTGTGAACGGAGTTAATACGTGCAGGAACTCAATGTGTGCGTGTATTGGCAAGTAAGTGCCTCAATATTAAGTGTTATTAGAGATTATAGGTTGTTTATATGCATTGCTGTTATGTGCAAAAAAAACACTTTTTTTGGGGTTTTTTTTTTAGTATGAGCTATTTATTTTATTTTTTTTACAATATTGCAACCTTTTTTTGTATCGGCAACCTTCCCACAATATTGTGCTAATTATAGTATGGTGACCTTCTTATCGTGATAATATCGTATATCGTGATGTTTGGATATAGTTATATCCTTACTTTAAACTTTAAAGTACAGGGGTGTCAAACTCATGTTAGCTCAGGGGCCGCATGGAGGAAAATATATTACCAAGTGGGCCACATCGGTAAAATAACGGTATATAACATAACAATTTCGGTCATTTATACACAGATTTGTGGACCAGCTCTAAATTACGGCGCTCAACTGTAATCAGGTTGTTCTGAAAAAAAAAGCACAAATGCAAAAGGAACTTGGCAACACTTTGCCGGTATATGTTCCGGACGTGTTAAATCGACCTGTTTTGCATATATATTGTTCCCCCTTCCCAGAATGCATTGCGTGCCGCAGTTAATGACGTTATAAGGATGCTAATCCTTATCATATCTATTTGTGTTACCAGTAATTGAATTTGTGTCGTATGTAACACGTTTAAGGTGGTCTATGATTTAAATAATAATAATAATAATAATAATAATAATAATAATAATAATAATAATAATAATAATAATAATAATAATAACGTAACTTTAAGTTGTGTGTAAAATAATGACATCCAGGACGATTCCCCCGTACAAGTTGCATTGCTCATCTGAGGACTGCTTGTGAAATATCAAATTATACATATTTTGATTGTGGCCGGCTGATTAATTAGTCCGACAATACCATTTTTGTTGTTAAACTTTACAAAATCAATCATCTCGCGGGCCGGATTAAACCCCTTTGCGGGCCTGATCCGGCCCGCGGGCCGTATGTTTGACACCACTGCTTGAAAGCCCTGGTAAAGTCATAATTACAGTAAATATTCTTATGAGAAACATTTGTAGGCTATAAATGAAAAACAGTAAGTACTGCAGTAATTGACCAATGTATTTCTTGTGTTGGTACAACCCAAGAATGTGATGAGAACATATTTATTGATTTATTGAGTACTTCATAAAACATACTGCAAACTACTAGTATTGGACAATTCACAGAGCAGAAAGCTCACTTGTTTTTGCGGTAATGTATCAAAGTATTGATATTTAAGGACTGAGTAGGGAGGTGTGAGCACCTAAATGAAATGGCAACTACAGTAATTTGCCTTTTGGGGGACTTAAACAACTCAACTTTGTAAATACGAGGATCCTTGAAATTGCTTTCCAAACATTAACAGAGAATATTGGGACCTTCCACCACTACGTCCAAGTGATCTAAAATTTGAAACTTATGTTCATTATGACAGGACAGATGAAAATCAATACACAATCTCCCCAATGAAATGCACATGGAGTCAACCATTTTGATTTGAAAGTGACATTTTTCAGTGGCCATTTCCAGGGCTCATACCTGAATATGCTCTATCGAGTGAATTCATCCAAATATGAAACGGCTATACAAAATACTCAATTGTGTATGTAAGGCTTTAGACTAGATTTTGATTTCTTGTACTCCACTGTATCGTCTCATGGAATGATTTTTTTTTTTCCCCCTCCTTGTTGTATGAATATATTTTCGAAGGTGTTTTTTACAAACTTCATTCCTGGCCAGGGTTAATATAGTTTGGGAATTTTTCATTTTAGTTTGTTTTTATTTCGTTTGGAGTTTTTGTTTGTTTATTTGTTTGTTTGTTTTTTCAATTTAGTTAGTTTTAATTAGTTTTCAGGGTGGTTTTGTTAGTTTTTATTAGTTTTAGTTATTTAATAAATGCTTAGTTTTAGTTTAGTTTTAGTTAGTTTCAGTATTAGTTTTAGGTTTTTGTTTTTGTTTTTTTAAATGTGTATTAATTGTGCACAATATTCAGAAAACACCATGGGAGCGATGTCATCTGAAGGTGATTTTTTTTTTTTTTTTTAAAGGTGATTTTCTATTGGCTGCTGCTAGATGACGTCACTTCTGTGTGACACATTTTCACTCGTCCTTATTCCGGTTGATATCAAAATAACTCTACTTAAAATCACATTTAAAATCATCCCCAAAGGCTCATGTATTAAATCAATTACCAAAGACTAAAACGAAGGACAATTTTGCAGTAATTATAGTTATTTTTAGTTAGTGTTGTGAATATAAAATGTAGTTTCAGTTGTCATTTTAAAAAAAAGCATTTTTCATTTTTATTTCGTTAACGATATTGTTTTATTGAATTTTAGTTTTTTCGTTAGTTTTAGTTAACTAAAATAACCTTGTTCCTGGCAAAGGCTGGGTGAAAGGGTGAATCTCGCTAACCAACATATCTGAGAGTTCATTGTCCTCGGGGCCAAGCTGCGGTCTGCACGTTTCTACCCAATTTGAGCTGCTCCAATGCATGAGGTGGATCCAAATGCTGCAGAAATATTTACCCCCGCAGTGGAGTGCAGTCTGGAAAGAAGAAAAAAAAAAAAAGGCAGCAGTCTTGCCTGGAGCGGCAGACTCAAACATAAACTAGCGCAATAATTTAGCCACAATGCGTTTCTCCCCTCGCAGAGAGAGTGATGGCATATTTCATTTATGAGCTACAATCTCGCTCGGTATACTTCCTCCTGTTGACGTGGCTTTTGTGGCCTTTATTGATTGGAGCACAGTTGAAGTCCTGAAATGTTATGCAGAGAGAGAGAGAGCGGTGTCACACTGACTGCAGCGCCACCCTTTGATTTCCAGTCACCCTCCTTGAAAGAATTTGCTCATTTTTTAATTAATTTCTGTACTGTATTATTCATATTAATCATTTCCATTCCAAGCACAGTGGATGAGTAATTAGCACTTTCTCCTTGTTGTCAGGCTTCCTCCAACATTCCCAAAAACATTTTATGCCCCTTTTTCATCACGAAAAGCCCGTATGCCACCGGCTGGCCAACGTTTGCGAATGTTTGAGAGGGTAGCGGATATTGATTTTTCATCAGGGTCCGTTCAAGTTCGCAAAGATGTTCTCCAACAGTTTTAATGTTCGCAGACAGTTTTTATTGTTTTTCCTAAGGGAAAAACAAACCATTAAAACTGTTGGTGAACATCTGGCGAACGTTTGCGACCTTGAACAAACCTGACGACAAATTGACATTCTCTACCTTCGCAAACACTCAAATATGGTAACACTTATAAAAAAAAAACTGTTATAACTAGTTAATAGATCATTAGTAAACTGTTAATTAATGAATCAGTAGTGACGTGTTAACAGTTAAGGATTTATAATTTAATAAGATAATATATCATTAATTAACTATTGGGTAATATAGTTATAGTTAATGATTTCTAACTATACATACTAAATGAGTAATAGGTTATAAAAAAAATCTATTAGTAAATTACTAGTGACTTGTTGAGTATCAGGTAATAGTTTATATAGGTTATTGGCATATTTATTCTTAAGTTGCAACTCTTCCTCGTTAACTGTTAGAAAATAACTCCTTAACAGTTTATTAATGATCTATTAACTAGTTATAACGGATAGTCATTATGAAGTGTTACACTAATGGGGCTAAATCGATTATAACAATAGAAAGAGGAACATCATGTGCATAGAAAAATAGGGATGGGTGAATACCAGGTATCGGTATCACGCTAATACCAGCCCTTATTTCAAGGTATTGGTACTCACGGCGAAGGCCTCTAATGGCTGTTTTATGACCGGGAACTAGAAATGAAAAGAACTGAAAATAATGTAATGAAATTTAAGGAAAAATGCTAAAAATAGTAGTGGTATCGGTAGTTGGTATCGGTATCGTTAACTACGCGAGTTGAGTACTCTCACTGGTATTGGTCTGGAGGGGGGGGGGGCAGTGGTATTGAACATCTCAAATGAAAAATAAGATGCATTTTGTCTACTATTGTGATGAGCCTTTATTAATAAAGACCTTGTTATAGTGTATAACAGTTTAAAAAGAAAGTTTATAATACATTACTTGGAAAGTTCAAAGCTTTACGGTGACCACATTACAATATTATGTCATTTCAAATCGGGTATTTAAAAAAAATATTTCTGACGTAATCCATAATCCAAATCCACATTATTGTCCAACATTGGACTGGGAATAAGTCAAACCCAGTCTGACATAACAGGAAGTGAATAATTAATTGCATTTCCTGACACATATTCCGCACGGTGCTGTGTGCACTTCAGGGTTTGTTCTTTAACTTGAAGGCAACAAGCAGCGCGAGGCTATTGAAGTCCATGGGAATTTCACAAGTTTGCATGACGTTTGAAGCTATTTGAAGCACTTGTGGCAGAAAGCTTGAACCGTTGCATCTGAAAGTACACACAGAATTTTATCTCATATCGCATATTTTTTTTCTTGCTCTCCTGCCGGGGAATGGCACACGCGGCTGCGGTCTTGCCCCCGAAGATTTCTGGGAATGGAATAGCTGAGCCTGTGTGACAGATGTTGGTGTTATCACCCCTGTGCCCCCGCCTGGCAATGGAACTTGGCACCCGGGCAAGGGGCATCGGACACACATGAGTGTACCCTACCTCTCGCCCAAAGTCAGCTGTGATAGGTTTCAGCTCACCCGCCACCATCATGAGGACACGTTGAACAAGAAAACAGCCCATCTGTTTGTTTTAAAACTAAAATGAGACTCCATGCATTTATTGCAGCATAGCTTTTGCAATTTCCAAAAGTACTGAACGATTTGATATGGAAAAGTAAGTAGCCCAAACTCATGCAAGGAAAAAAAAAAAAAAAACAGTCTGTAATGTGCATTATTGTCGAGACCGGTATGGGATCATATTGATGTGATCATCATTCTTGATCAAATAAAGTTAGAAGACATACGATAATTATCACGATATTGTTTATTATCGGTTCACAAGCATATTAGGTTTATCTGACCATTAGCATGGATTTTAAACAGTGAAGGGCCAAAACATGCCTTGTGAAAATTAAACTGCACTAAAAAAAAAAAATAGCCACCAGAGGGTGCTAGAACTACACAAATGGAAAGCAACCTGCATTTTTTTTTTTTAATAGATGTGCTGCTTTTAATATTGTGACATGATGATGATGATGATAATGACGATATTGTGGCAGTTTTAATATCACAATATCATGATATTGCCATTATTGTGACATCCCTAGTTATCACCCCTGTGGCCAGTTGTGTTAATTTTATCAGCCATTTTAAAATTTTGTCTCAGTTTTAGCCCAGTTTCAATCACGTGTTTTAGTTTTTCAACATAGTCAGTCATCCCCATCCCGTTTTTATTTAGTCAATTTGTAGTTGACTATAAATCTAGCATTTTAGTCTTTATTATAGTCCAAGAAAACATAATTTTATTCATCTAATTTTATTCAACAAAAATTGTCAACATTTTAGTCTAGTTTTAGTCAGGACAATCATTTTACCCCTGTATATTTTTTGTCAGCAGATAATGTTGATCATTCCAGATTTTCATGAGAGGTTAAGGCTTTTGTACAACATTTGTAGTAACATTAGTGCAATTTGCCTCATTCAGCAGAAAAACGATGCAAATGTCCTTGCATTGATTGGCCGTTCCATACAAATGCTAATAGGGCGAATGAAATCTTTGAATGGGCCGTTTGAAGTTTCACGGTTGGTGGAAACCCTGAACATCAAAAGCTCCCTCTCATTGAATATGCAGTTTGTTGACATTTTAAGCAATTAATAATTAGTAACCCAATGACCCATTTGCATCACCAATGAAAACATATTTAGGAGCAGATTACAGTATTCCATTTGTGGTGGTTGGCGCTTTTGATGCTTTTAAATGACAATTACCGTTACAGACATTGCATGCCACTCTTTCACTCACGTTCTCTTTTCATGATTCTTGAATCTTTTTAATTTAGTTTAGTAGTATTTTAGGCTTTATGGAAATTAGATAATTTCCTCATTAAACATTCTACAAAACATTTTCAATTATTTATTGCTTTTGCGCGTTCTAATATTAAATATTCGAGCTGGTGGGCAGAAGGTTTTTGCTGGGTCATCCTAGGTCTTCATTCTGGCTCTAACAGCTATTTACAAAAGTAGTACTGGTTACCCAAACAAAATAATTGGGCTTTTGCTCTGTTTTGCAAATGTGTTGCGCAATACTGTAACTGTCTTGGCATTGGATTTAGTACGGTAGCTCAATTGTTTTGGCCAGCATCTCAACCAACCAAATGACATCCATCCAGCCATGTATTTTCAATATGACTTGTCCTCATTAAGGCGCTAATTTTGAGGGCAAAAATTCTCAATATAAATTAATATGTCATTATAATTAAAACCCTCACCTGTCATATTACTACTGCGTATTGTTTCTACCAAATGTGTCTTGGCCAAAATTTGAAATATTGCGAGTATAAACAGAGAACATCAAGTCGGGCTACAAATCCCTGTGGTTATCCAAACTGCATGCAGAACAAGAAATCTGCAAAAACACATTCGAAATTACATGTTTGTTTGGGGGAATACATCTCAAAATATGTATTTGCCTCATTTTATTATGAATCTTGTATTATTGGCAGTGTTTGGCGATACATATCATATTGCCCTAAGTGATGGAGATGTGCATCCTTAATATACACAGACTGAATAACAGGAATATGTCCATCCGTTTTCTATCACCCTTGTCCTTATTAGGGTCATGGGTGAGCTGAAGCCTCCCCCAGAGGCAGTGTACAAGCTAGAGTGGTTGCTAGCCAATCGCAGGGCACATATAGACAAACAACCATTCACACATTGGAATATGTTGGCAATAATACCACCATTTCCTTTGCTAAATTGGCCACAACTGACAAAAGACAAAACTATTTCTCATTAATTTTCTCATGTTGCTGCCTTGCGCGAGCTCCATTTTGAGCGGGTGCACTTCTCACATATTCCATCTCTCGCAAAAATCTATGCAAAGCTTCCTTCATCTTTCCCTTTTATTCCTGAGAAAAACTGACCTCATGACGGCGTTCTATCAAACATCCTCGAATTGTGGAAATTGAATATTTTACCAAGGCGATGATCGCTTAAGGCAAGCCTGTGAAAATATGCGTATTTTCTTGCTGTACGGAGTGAACATTATCTGAGCTGCATGTTTTCTCGGCAGCTTGAAATATGATATTGAACTTCACTCCACACCACCTCACCCTCAAAAAGGTGGCGTGAAGCACAATAGGCCAAATCACAGACATAATGCCATGCTGGAGTTTTAATATGGCTCTGATTACCTTTTGTCCCCAATCAGTTGTCTTTGTTATTAGGCCAGCCAGTCAATCAGATGACATACAAAAAAACAACAGACACAAACCTTGAATAGACGACAAATTGACAAAGTGCTACTTCAAAATTCAAATGCAGATTCAATACAACTGGCCCAATGTGAGTGTCACTTTAATTTTAGTTCAAATTCAGGTGTTAAGTCAGATGGTGACCCAAAAGATTGAGTTTTGATAACAAAAGCTTGCTGTGTGTCATTTTATAGGAATGGTTTTAGCAGGAACAGGCGTATTTAGCATATTTTGGCCTTTGAGTACTGCCAGTGATCACAGAAGCAGTGGCGTTAGCGGTTAGCATAGCTAGCAACAACTGTGCCGCTATTTAAGAGTCAATGTTAAACATTTCTTGACAATAATATTTAATGTGACCTCACTAGTCTAAACATGACAGTCTGATTAATATTACATTTGTGGAATATGAGTTCTGCAGCAAAATCCAGCCATTTTTATCCCTCTCAGGGAGCGGATATTTTGCCACTTGCTGTGACTGTCAAAACTAAAGATGACATCACAGTTGCTCAGAAAATGACCAATCACAGCTCATCTGTTTTCTGAAGCTGAGCTGTGATTGGTTGTTACTTGAGCAACTGTGATGTCATTTTCACTCGACAGCAAGTGGCAAAATGGCCGCCTTCTGATATTGATAAAAACTGCTGGGTTTTGCTGCTTAATTCATAGTCCATAACACATATTAACCATCCATCCATCCATTTTCTTGACCACTTATTCCTCACGAGTGTCGCGGGGGGTGCTGGCGCCTATCTCAGCTGTCTCTGGGCAGTAGGCGGGGGACACCCTGAACTAGTTGCCAGCCAATCGCAGGACAATATTAACCAAAATACCGTATATAGACTAGTGGGTTGACTTCCCCTGGACCGGTATATATAGACATCATCAAGATGCATTAACATATATAGACAACTTAACTGAACCAATCATGCTTGTTTTGGAATTTAGCAGGAAGCCATAGAATGATATGTTTATACATCCAAAAGCAAAAATAGTGCTTGCGTAAGTTAATCATGGTCCTATGATGGCAACAGCGCGATTAAGTCAATTTAATTATTGCCTACAGGAAAATGACACCCTGGAACAAGTTGTGTTTAAATTTAAAGTTCCCCTGCGGTGCGTGTTCACAGGTTGTGAGGTCACCAAGCTTCATTTCCATTTGACGTCATTGCTGAATAATCGTCACCGGGCGCCCCGCCGAATGGCTGAAAATGTGATGCAGTGCCATTGTGGGACTTTGTCGCCATCATTTGTCGCATCTCCGCCGAGCGGTACTTAGCTCAACGGTGACCCCTTTGGGAGGCTTTTTACAGCTGTTGCCTCATCATGACAAATGAGCACGACTGCGTACTTATTTTACTTTATCAGAGTGAAGCGAGCGAATGTTTGTCTGTCTATTTGAGAGGGCACATCCACCCCTGCAAGCACCCATATTTGGCTGTGTGATAAACGCATCGGCATAAGGATAGGGTCATGTGTTTTGCTTTTTTCTTGCACGTGAGGACATCGCTTTCACGATTGAGCCATTTAAAATCTTGCTCTCCATCACCTTATCACACTCAGCAACATCTCATTCTAAGGCCTTGAATTAGCGGGTGTCAACACCTCGTCTTCATTTTTACCCTCCCGTCTGCAGCAAATAAACGCAGACTGCTTTGGCAGATTGTGTCGAAGGGAAGATAAGAGGTGAGAGGTTTCTGCTGTGTATTTGTGTACAGCGCTGTGTGAATGTGCGTGCATGTCAGCGGCATGTGTCGAAAAGCCGTTCTCCTCCTCGGAAAGATGGGAATCCAAAATAACATACAGAGGGAGAGAGAACGAAAGCGTGAGGGGGGGAAAAAAATAATCTCATGCTATGTTATCCCTGCAAAAACCTGACAAACCACCCCCGAGACTGCTCTGGCTTAGCATTCAGTGCGTTTAGGGGCTTGTTTGTGCTTCTATGATTGCAGCAGGCTGGCTAAGTTGGCCTCATAATAGTCCAAGCACAGTGGAGCCCCAGAGGAGTCGGGCTGCCTGGGGATGGCGCTTCTGCCTGTCTGTCTGTCTGGACGCAGCAATGGCAGCAGTGCATCTCCCTGGCTGGACAATCCAAATGTTTCCTCCCCTCCCCTGAACGAGGCTTATTAATTGCACCGATACTGCCTGCGCACAGACATTGTGAATTCCAGGCGCGTATCCCAGAATGCAATTAGACCTCAGCCATTAGATCGAGCGACACATGTCTCCCCGCCTCGCGCCTGGTCTGGAATTACAGTCATGGGAGGGAGAAAAGAAAGAAATTAGCATGGAAATTAGCTCTCTTCTAAGCCGTTGGCGTTGGACGTGGTGTGAGGCAATACGCGGAGGCGGCGGGTCCGTTTGCTGAGGTTCTAAGTGAAAATATAGAAGGACTGCTTAGTTTCATGGCGTGATTGTGCCACTTTGCAGTGTGGGATATGCTGGGAACAATACTAGCACTGTACTTACAGTTATGCTGACTATATTTGAAAATTTGAGTCCTGTTTTTTGTTTTCGTTATATATATATATATATATATATATATATATATATATATATATATATATATATATATATTTATATTTATTAAAAAAAAAAAAATCATAAAAGGCCAAAACATCCGTAATGAAAATTAAATTGCACTAATAAAATAGCCACTAGAAGGTGCTAGAACTGCACAAATGGAAATCAACCTGACTTTTTTAACAGATGTGTTCCTTTTAAATACTGTGAACATGACGACGACGATATTGTGGAACTTTTAATATCACGATATCACCCTTATTGTTGCATCCCTAGCATCAATCAAATTCAAATTGAAAAGTAATAAAGTTAGATACCCATTTCCAGACAAACTGAACTATTTGTAAAAGGCGGACATTTTCGAGTAAAAAGGGACTTTTGTTCACTGTATTAGTATATTATATCACATTTGAGCTTCTAGCCTTTTTTAGTGCATGACAAACTCCAAACCGAAGAAGAAGAAGAGGTACACCGTGAGAGTTAATTACAACAGTCAGCTGTACAAAACCCCTGAAAAAGCTGCACAGAAGTGAGGGCATGACAAAATGGGTTAGCACAAATACTGTATACTGCACTATATGCAAATCATGACTAGAAATATTAAATAATTCAGGATAAGGGAAATAATCAGGTCATTACTGTTGGGGGATATCAACAGAAAAGTAGGAAAAGTACATTGAAAGAGTTTTGGCTGCAGATGTTCCTAAATGTAGTCACTTTTGCTCACTCCACGGCGAAGCATACAGTTTCCCACCCCTCGGCGTGTTCCTGGCCTGTGTAGATCAGGTGAGTATTCTGTGTCGGCTTGGAAGTAGCTTTGCAACCCAATCACTGCAGCGCAGACGGAATTCAAGAAAGCCCTGAGCCGCTGATGACTGAAGGGCAACGTGCGCCTTCCTTCCGTCTTTTCCTCTTCGCTATCTATCAGCTTCAAACTTCAGGCTGTCGCCACTGAATGCTGGCTTTCCTGATGCATGTGTGAAACATGAATGTGCCTCCCCATCATCCTGGCTTTGATGCTAAATACCAACATATTTAATATGATAATCCTTGGCTTCATTATCTCTCGTTGCTTAGCATGTAGTCAGCGCGACGGTGCTGCTTATTTTGGCCGCAGGCGATTTGGCCCCGAGGCAGCGGGGATTCCTTTCCCCCGTGTGTCAGCTCATGTTTACCCAGGCCCGAAGACCGAGGGTGGATCACAGCCTTTCATAATCCAACAGCCATACGGCGATGCGAGGGCGGAAAAATAATTCTCTTTGTGTCAACATTTATTTCATTCACGGATGCTTCGGTAGAAAGCGAGAGAGAGATGACCATACTGGTGGAATACCACTTCTTGATTGGCTTTCTGTTTCTCATTCACGGTGTATACTGCAGCTATATACAATGCAAGCTGCACAATGAGTTTGGTGTCTGCGGTCTTGCAAGAAAGGCATCCTTGCACTCGCTATTAAAACTTTTATGCTCTAGTAACTCTCCTGGCCTCACACTGGCTGTTTTTCAAGGAGGTGTTCAAATCAAGAATGAGCGTGAAAGGTTATATACAATATATTTATGAATTGATTTGCTTGAGTACATATTCAATAAAAAGACACGATTATATATTAGAATAGAAAAGCGGAACAACCACATTGTGTAGCATGCTCACTGACAAAAAATGAGGCAGTGCTGTATATGAAGTGCTGTATAGAAATATTCAATTGGAAGTCAACATTAACTCATTCACTGCCAATGACAACTATAGACGTCAAAATCCAAGCAAACAGCCAGTGTTAATTTAGAAAAAAAAAAAAAAAAAGAAAGAAAGAAAATTTCAAATTAAAATTTTAATTAAAAAAATAATAATAATTTAGTTTTAGTTATAGTCTTCTGACTAAATTTAATTAAGGCCTTAGTCATAACTCAGTCACCTGATTGTATTTTAGTTTAAATCCAATTTTAGTCAACAAAAATAAAGAGCAATTTTAGTCGACTAAAATTGACTTTTGGAGGCCGAGACCCAGTATGTGGTTTCAGTAAGACTAAGACCGACCACAAAAACGTCAACGCCCTTGTTGTAAGGTAACAGGAATCCGTTCTACGCACAATGAAATTGTTGTCATCGTTGTTATTAATAACAACAATGATTAATAACTATGAATGAAAACAATGAATAACTAAAACTAAATTCAAAATTTCTTGTCAAAATTTGCACTGGCTGTTTGCTTGGATTTTTGACGTCTATAGTCGTCATTGGCAGTGAATGAGTTAAAGATTTCTGACAATAATATGTTATATGTGACCTCACTAGTCTAAACATGAAATTCTGATTAATATTACATTTGTGGAAATAAGAGAAGCAAAATCCAGCTGTTTGTATCCATCTCAGGGGGTGGCCATTGTGCCACTTGCTGTTGACTGAAGATGACATCACAGTTGTCCAGATCTCAAGTAACAACCAATCACAGCGCAGCTTCAGAAAACAGGTGAGCTGTGATTGGTCATGGCCTGAGCCCAGAGCAACTGTGACCCCTGAGATGGATAAAAACAGCTGTTTTTTTTTTTTTTTTTTTTTTTATCATATTCATATCATATTCCTTAAATGTAATATTACTCACAATCATGTTTAGAGTTGTGAGGTCACATATAACATATTATTGTCAAGAAATGTTTTAAGGTTGATTTCCACTTTCACTCTTCTGACATTAAAAGACAACATAAGACGACATAAACCAAAAACTAAACTCAATAAGACAATTTAATACATGTGATAGATGATTGGCCCATAACGTTTTTCATTCTGCAGTAGGCGTTCAACACCAAACCCCACTCAAAATTTGTGTATTTTGGTTTGTATGATTCTTCTTTCTGGAAGGGAATGATTGGAAACGCGTTCAAGGGTGCTGGTATTGTTATTTTTGTAATTACTATCCAACTTAACTAACCTACAAATTAATAAAAATGAAATCTTCATTCAAAACATTTTTACTTTTTCTCAAGAATTTAGTAGAATTATATAATAACTATAAAATTGTAATAAATAGAAAACAGTCAAATATGGAATTTGATATTTAGATTTGAGCTGCAATCATTTTGTGTATGTTAAAATTGTTTAGGCGCGCTAACAACAAACAAAACATTTCCCCCCCCATAAACTCTTATTTCAATCTCAGACGACCTTTCTCACAAGAGTTTAGAATAACGTACACACTCTGTACTTGAAGAAATATTTGATTTGGAAAAAGTCCAGTTCAGAAGCAATCATTTTATTTTCATACCATTTCCTAAATCATGCTCTCGACGCCGACCCTTTGCTTACCTACCTACCCTCCAGCATCAACACTGCTGTTAATCGTGCCTATCAATATGTATTCACACTGCTGTGAATGCTGCATACTGAGTCCACCTGTTCTGCGTCCCTCAATAATCATCAGTGTGGAACACTGTTGACGGGAGCCTCATCACGGCTCATTGCCTACATCAGGGCTCGCGTTGGACGCGCACTTCTGCACGCTCCGACTGATATCTGCAGGGCGCAGGGCTGCAAAGGCGGGATCATCTTTAGGTGGATAAAGAGCGACTTTGCCAGTCGTAACCCTTGTGGATTAACCGCTGCCTTTTCTCCACTGATAAGGAGGTGAACAGAACATCCTGCGAGGTTCATTGTTGGCCAGTGAGGATCAATGGGTGACATTGTGCCGCATTGTGTCAGTGTTTGGTTAGCCAGGTGACTTTTGTGATGTATATTCACTTGGTTCTTTGTTCAAGAAAGGACTAAAGGGAGCAACTGTGTTATACTACTGGTTACATTCTGGAGTCATATCAAGTTGAATTGCATGATGACCTAATGCCACAAATTAATCTGACTAAAAACTATTTGTTATACTATTATATATATATATATATATATATATATATATATATATATATATATGTAGAGAGAGAGAGAGAGAGAGAGACTTTTTAAACCCTGTCTATGGAAAAATGACCTCCAAGTATTTATTTATTTTTATTTTTTTATTTTTTTTTTATTTTTTTTTTGGGGGGGGGGGGTGACTTTAGAGGATAACAGAAAGCACAATTGATTTTTTTTTATTGTCACAGCCTACGTTACTGATGATACAGATGCATTATTTTCTATTTTATGCATAAAAAGTGTAATATGTGACTAGAAAAATGCAGTTTATGGTTTGATCTGCAGAAAGAAAGACTTGCAGTTTACGATCGTTAAAGGGATACTTGACTTATTTAGCCCATTATAGTACTAAAAAGTTAATATTTTGTCTATAATTAATTTGAGACTTTCATTATTTTTCACGTACAATTAGTACCTTTAAAATCAAATTTTGTAACTTGCTGTCGACTGAAAATGACATCACAGGGGCTCAGGTAACCAATCACAGCTCAGCTTGTGAATGTCACATGACTAAACCTAGAAAACAGGTGAGCTGTGATTGGTTACCTGAGCCCTTGTGATGTCATTTTCAGTCGACAGCAAGTTGCAAAATGTGTTTTTAAAGGTACTAATTGTACATGAAAAATAATGAAAATATCAAATTTATTATAGGCAAAATATTAATGTTTAAATAAGTAAAGTATCCCTTTAACTTTTACGAGACTAGTGTGGCTAGGGTATGATCTGTGTACAGAAAATGGAATTTTTATTCTTAAATAGAAATAAAAAAATAAATAAATAATCTATAATCAGATACATACATCAAATCATTCAATTCTACCCCTGGAAGGAAATTATTAATACATCTAATATATATCAATATTGGGCCATTATTTTAGAAAAGTGACTATTTTCTACTATACATTACAAATTGCAGGATTATGTCCTGTCTTGATGCAGCAGAACAAAAAGAAAAGTGACTCAGCATGCGGGTCTTATTTTGCACTAATCATGACTGAATGAAGTTCTTTTCATTGGGTCTCCTGCCAGCTGGGCCTCCTTCTGTTCGAGAACACCGAATAATCCTTGGGGTGAATAAAAAGTTGCTGCCACTCGAGACATAAAACAGAGTAACAACTTTGCAGCCTGCACTTTATCTCCCCTTGAATGTCGTATTTTCCATCAACCTCGCCGTGAATTGCAATGGCCGCCGCTCTTACTGTCGACGCGAGATAGTTGTGAAATATAGACAATTTGTGTTGTACGCCGACGCGGAGAGTCGTACGGGTAAAAAACGCGCTCATTGATTTAGTTCCCGTGAACTATGTTTCATTAACGTTTGCAACAAAATGATTCATTTTAGCGCTATGAGATCTGGTTCTGCTCATGTGCTCATGGTGGGGAATAAATTTAATGTAGGTCTCTGCTTGATAGGCAATTTGTTTGCAGTATTTACACTAGGTATGGCGTATTAAGTCAGTTTTGTTGCTGTACGTGTGTGCTTGCCAGCGTCAATACCCGTCACGTCTGCTTGCCATGAATCCAAAGAGCAGCTTTATATTGTAGGCAGAAAGGCCAAAGAGACAAATACCCACATATTATGCTTCTACTGCGTGTTTGTTTGTGTGTGTGCGTGGCACGTTTATACACCCGGACGAAAAATCACTAACGCGATCATTCCAAGCTGCTCTGCATTTCCACGGACAAAGCGGCCGCCATCCGCCGCCATCGGCCTAACAAGCCCTCGGTGTTCGATGAGGTTGTAATGAGATCGAGTCGAGCCTGAGCAACTAATCTGATATTTCACCTCAGCGAGAGATGGGAAAGATATAAAAACGTATTAGGAGTGGGCACTAAGAGGATTAAAGTATGCAAACGGATGTGTGCCGGCATTTTTTAATCCACTCGTGCTTAACCCTATCAAGCTGGCCAAAAAAAATAAAAATAAAAAATGCCACACAGACAACAATGAATATGTAGAGCTCAGGCTTTTGATGTAGCATTTGCACACAACTACTATTAGATTTTCCTATTGAGGAAAAGGTGAGGAGGCGGTTGGCGAAACTAAATACTAAATACAATAGTCTCGAGTGGACACAAAAGTCAATTCTGACAACTAGAGCTCGGACTCGCACCCAAAATTTGAGTCGCAGACCATTCGTACAGTATATATGTATATATCTATTCAGAGGGGGTTAATATTCCAAGAAAAAAAAAATCGCAAATTGTCGCAAATTTGCGAGAAAAAAAAAAATCGTAAAATGTCTCAAATTTGCGAGAAAAAAACTTTGAGAAAAAATTTGTGACTTTATGAAGTGGCAAATTTGCCAAAAAAAAACAAAAAAACTCGAGAAATACATGTAGCATAGAATGTTTGTGCCAATACTTTTTGGTCGAGTTTTCAAATTAGGAGATATTTTTTGATAGCAATAGAACACAATATTCTGTGGGCCTTTTAAAATCAGTCAAAATACAGTATAACAGCTGGGAGCAAAGGGGGTTGCTTCAGTGAAAATGGCTGTGAGTCAATGAGTTAATAGTATCATACACCACTTATAAAAATATGACCTAAAACTTCCCACCTGCAAAGAAATGTTACTACGCTGCTCTCTTGGCTAATGTAGCGAAGCGCACAGGAGGACTCCAAGGTGACACGAAGTCAATCCTTCACAAAATGGGAAGTAATTAATAAGGATGTCAAATACCGAGCGCATCCGTGACTTCATTTTTCTTCTTAATTGGGGGATCATTTGGAATTTGGATTGGAAGCAGATCACACGTAATGATGATTGGCACCTGTGATTCCTTCACCTGTCTCCGCGACCGCTCTTATTAATGGCCCTGCTCTTCTGTAAGGTTACCAACGCCTTTTTAATAACACAAGCTCTGATATTAGGACATATTCTACATCTGTCAAAAGGTCAAATATGTTTTCCCACCTTCCAAGTTAAAGGTCCTTCCGAGATGCAAAAAAAGATGAATTGCCCTCTGCGGTCTCGTGCACGCTGCACTTAATGTATATGCAATTGTATATGAGATGAGCTTACAGGATTGCACGTGCACTCTGACACTGTATGCAAAACATTTAAACATGCTATTATCGTACTATCTCCTTTTAATACAAGTGAACACACTAGTATGAGCGCAACTGAATGTTTTTGCTAACCAAAACAGCAGCACCTATCTAGTAGGGATGTAACGATATCCAAACATCACGATATGATATTATCACGATATGAAGGTCACGATACGATAATTATCACGATATTGTGGGGGGTTGGCGATATTTAAATAAGATCACAATATTGTAAAAAAAAAAGAAAAAAGAAAAAAAAAGAGCTCATACTAAAAAGAAAAAAGCATAATATTGTGCTTTTGTACATAACAGCAATGCATATAAACCACCTATAATCTCTAATAACAATTTTGAGGCACTTACTTGCAAAGGCAAGCACACATTGATCGCTTCACAAGCTAATTAGGTCCCCCTTCATCTGACAATTAGCATAGATTTTAAATAAACATAAAAGGCCAAAACATCCATAATGAAAATTAAATTGCACTAATAAAATAGCCACTAGAAGGTGCTAGAACTGCACAAATGGAAATCAACCTGACTTTTTTAACAGATGTGTTCCTTTTAAATACTGTGAACATGACGACGACGATATTGTGGAACTTTTAATATCACGATACCACGATATTGCCCTTATCGTTACATCCCTACTATCTAGTGAGCAACATATAGAAAACTTTGCATATCATCCAAAAGCATGTTTGCTATGTTTACTGAATACTCTAAATTAGCTATAAGCGTGTAAGTGATTATGAACAGTTGTTTGTCTATGTGTGCCCTGTAATTGGCTGGCGACCAATCCAGGTGTATCCCGCATCTCTCCGATAATCAACTGGGATAGACTCCAGCTCACCTGCGAGTAAAGTAGACAATTAAAGATGGATTTGATCAAGATGTTTGAGGTTGCTGGGTTCAATCAAATTCAATGATCAAATTCAATAACGGAGAATGTTCATTTTAACCTCGCTACAAGTCACTTACTGTATGTTGTGCTTTCAAAACTTCAAGAATGTTTGTTCTACATCAAAACAAGACTCCTGAGTTGCCAGAGGTAGTGGACATCAAAGACTAAATATTAAATCCAAGATGCTTGAGGTAGCTCGGTTCCATCATCAAATGGCGTTCAATCACGATCACCCCTGTGCGAGTTCCAAAATCTTGACTTAACCACCAAATGTTCAAGGATTTTTGTTCGACATCACGATAAAATTTCGATTGATTTTTATATTTTATTTGCGCCAAAGCGGCCCGAGGTTGCTGAAAGATCAAATGCCACTGCTCCTTGGATCACAGATTTGAACTGACCTTCGTCAAACCTTGAGGGGTTTTTGTGCCACGTCAAAACAAGATTCCTATATTGATTTTGAATTCAGTTTATACAATAATTCCATTTCCTATCCTGTTTGTTCCTGGACACCAGTCAATAAGTCACAGACGGACTTCATTTGACCTCTGACCAAACCTCCTGGGATTTTCCTTCCATCTAAAAAAAAAATTGTTTTTTTGTTTTTTTAGATAGTGCAGCAGGTGTGGCTGATGACGGCTTGTTTACAGTGCTAATGCTAGCTTAGTACTGCTAGCTCTGCTAATTTGTTGAAGCTTGTTCTCTGTGAATGATCCCGATTATGCGCTTCTCTAACTCCTGTATGTGTTGTAGTCATATTATTGTACATATATATTGGAGTAAATGTTTCTCAAAACTAGGGTTAATTAGTGTGTTAATTCTGAGTTAATTTAAAGTTCCTTTAACACCATTAATTTTTTTTAATGCGTGATTAACTCATTCACTCCCAAAAACGTACTTATACGTTTTTTAGGTTTTTGCTTGCTAGAGTTCTTGTATGAAGGCCTTGATGCAGTTTCTGACCTGAAGTGGTCACTTAAAGCGATGGTAGTAATTAAAAAACAAACAAACAAAAAAACGGCCAGCAGGTGGCAGCAAAGTACAAGAGCTCAACCAGATCCATGTTGCAACAAGCTCTTTTTTTCCAAGTATTTTCAACAGGTTTGTGAATAATGATGAAACTTAGCTAATTCTAACGCTAATTCTAACAGATAAAAAAAATATACCGTACTTTTTTTTTTTTTTTTTCCTGATGAAAGAAGAGACATTTTTCTATTGGTAGGTTCCATGTTTTTATAGCAATAGAACATGAAAATGGCTGGAAGTGAATGAGTTAATGACCGCCCTTACTTGGAAAGCCTGTACTGGGGGAATTCCAGTCGCAACACATAAGACACGTCCATGTAAACATTTAGCAATAAAAAATGTAATAATAATGCATACAGTATATTTGTGGAGACTGGGATCAAGTTGTATTTTACAATTTTATGTGCAGAACTGCACAAGTTACTTCATGTTGAGCTCTTAATATGAAGAAAAATGAACTGAGGTGTCACCAACGTCTTAAAAATACAGTTATGCCATCTAGTGGTAGAAAAATGACAAATCATTATGACCCTCATTGTCAGGTCTGAGGTGTGGTGGTGGAGCCAAATGCAAGGAAGCAGGGCGAGGAGGCAGAGAATGAGGTCCAAAATGTTTAATAAACAAAAACGGGGCGGCAAAATGAGGTACAAACTATGAAACAAAAACAACAAAGTCCAAAAGGGTGCAGCAAGACAGGACGTGGAACAAAACCAGCAGCATGACAAGAGGAAACCAACAATGGATCAACGCAGACAGAGGGGAGACAAGGGCCTAAATACACACACATTAATTGACACAACGAGACACACCTGGGCAAGAGATGAGTGGCAGAGGGTGCTGATTGGTTGACACATTAACGAGACAAAGGGATACAAGGAAATCACAACAAAACAAACCACAATGGGACCAAAAGTAAACAACACAAAAAACAACACTTTAAACCATGACTTTTTTTTTTTTTTTTTTTACAGTACAGTACATCTTTTTAATTTTACCTCAGTTTTAT
Organism: Festucalex cinctus; assembly: GCF_051991245.1. Taxonomy (NCBI): domain Eukaryota; kingdom Metazoa; phylum Chordata; class Actinopteri; order Syngnathiformes; family Syngnathidae; genus Festucalex; species Festucalex cinctus. The sequence continues at coordinate 9,595,869 of NC_135419.1, read as the reverse complement.
GAATTATTATGAAATGACCGCACCAATGACTAAAAGATGAAGACATTCTATTTGTTTATTTTTGGCCCATTTTTTATGTTAACAAGACTGCGAAAACTTGGAAAATATTTTATTGTACATTCAGAACAGACGTAAAAATTTGTGATTAATCGTCAGTTAACTACTAAAGTCATACGAATGATTATGACTGAAAATTTTATTCACCTGACCCCTCTAGTCAAAACAAACAAAAAAAGTCATTGCGCATCGGAAAGCTCCACCAGCTGCCGAGCTGGGTGACGACATACTGTAATTGGCTGCTCTGTGAAATGGAAATGGACTTTTATTATCAAATTAGTCTTGGTGAATTAAAGTACTGTTGTTCATCCTGTCCTCTCATCTGTTATTTAGTTCCCTGGCGCCAAACACATTGCGGATTTGAACAGGCAATTTGAGTCTCACAATCAATCAGAGACGCATGATGGTGTATGAAAATAGCAACATCTTCAGGAATATTCCACAATATATCGTATTAACATAAAACAAACTAGCTGTCCTCCTCCTCACGTTCAAATCTCAGACACGATTCTCTTTCCAGGCACAGCAGATTTTTGAATAAATTGGTCATGTCAGTGGCATGTGAGGAGCATCATAGTGATAGTTTGCACCTTTGCAGATGGCCTGTTCCTCCCCAGTGAGTCTCTGTCCCTCGCAATTATGTCTTCAACAACTGCCTGAACAACTTGACGTACAGTTGGAGCGTCTTACGCGGGCGGAATGTATGTCGTTCTTGCTCGCCGCCGTCCGTGCAACTTGCGATTCACGTTAATGCGAGTGTGTCTAAATTTGGGTTGCACAGAAACTGTCAACGTTATTCTCACGCCTTATCTTATTTTTCTGATATGATTACAAAAGAAGGTCTCTCTTGGGTGCTTTATATTGTATAAATAGTGACTTGCTGTCACTATTGAATATTTTTAGAATCGAGTAATCTATTATTCAATCAATTAATCGACTAATCAGAATCGTTTTAATTTTGCATTACAGTGTATTACAGAAGCATTTTCTTCCTTATTATTGATTTAATGACCAGTAATTGGTGGTTATTTCGTACTTTAGTAGGATTGATGTACAGATTCAGTGATTGTTTTCCAAAACAGAATCTTGCAAATGTCTTATTTTGCTTAAAACGTAGAAGATAATCACTTTCATCAAAGGTCTACACAAATCAGTGAACAAGTACTGTTGATATGCTGAAATCAGAGGATTTGGACAATTTTGAAATAATAAATGGCTCCAAACTCGATTATTAAAATAGTTGTCGATATATTTGATAATCGACTACTTGTCAGCCCTACATACATGCGGCCCACTCTGTTTTTTAATGGTCCAGCAAGCATTTACATAAAGTATGTATATGGTACATCAGTCATTTTTTTTACTAAAGTTGATTTAAAAAGTATTTAATCCCCTTTAATAAAAAAAATAAAAAAATAAGAAATCATTTATCTCATGAAATGAATCGATTTAAAAATAATTTGACATTTAACACGCTTTATATATTTTATTTGTATAATACCTTCATTAAGTAGCAATAATAACACTAATGTAAAAGTACTAAAATGCAATGAAATTCAATTTAATTAATCTCTATAAACTATTGTACATATTAATGTACCTTGTGATTGGCTGGTGACCAGTCCAGGGAATACCGACCTCTCTCCCGATGTCAGCTGGCATCAACTCCAGCTCATGTGCGACCTTAATGAGAAGCACTCTCGATAATAAATGGATGGATGCATCCATAATTGCACTGAGAATGTAAATACCATATCATTATTATGTCATAATACATGACTATTTATACAAGTGCAAATGTGGTTAATACAAATCAGTGATATAAATAGAGGTGGGTGTCTTAGCATAAATTACGTCTATGACGATAAATATGAAATGACATTGTTATTGCACGTTAAATGATGCGGTGAACCGAAATGTGTTACTGCAAATCATGTGACATTGCTCTCTTCTCTTATTGTTCGCTGTATGTAAAAATTAATTTGGTGTCTGGACAAGAGAGTCAATTTTATTGGCTAATCGATCAGACACCAGCTCCTAGCCGAATGCACTTTAAGTAAAAAAAAAAAACTCGACCAATCACACCTCACCTGTTTTCTCGTTTTGGTCGTGTGACATTCGCAAGCTGAGCCCTTAGGCACTGTGATGTTATTTTCCGTCAACAGCATAAGTAGCAAAATCGCCACAATGGATGGATTTTGTAGCTTAAGTCGTATTCCACAAACACAATATTTGTTTTGACGAGTAGGTGGGCGCTTATTGTAAAGAAAATTTTAGACTTGACTTCCCCTTTGCGGTCGGCTTTTAGAACTTCATGTTCTGCCGCGCCTCCTCTCCGTCATCTTGCGTCCTGGATTCAACCGCTCAGCAAATTGTCAGACAGCCTGCAACGAGAATTATGAGCCCCGAAGGGGTCTTGGTGATTGTGCACCACCGGCAGTTTCACCGAGGGGCGGGAAGCTGCAGGGTCTAAGACAATGGTTCACTTAAGTATGATAACAGACCAGCGGGGATATACCCAGGGCCTTTTTCACAAAACACGCACAGCTTAACTAAAAACTCCTCGCCGTTCCTTGCTGAAGCTGTCGCCCCGGGCCAAAACGTCAAGTATTGTATGTTTAGCTTATCTATTGCCATGGCAACAAGCATGGGCGGGTTCTATTAGCGAGGGAAATCAGGAATGTTCCAGTCTACAGATTAATTGCATTACGCTGTTAGTGCTGAATAGTGTTGCCAGATCATAACCACTGAACTATTATATGGAAAATTTCTCACAAAATATGTACCAACGGTTTTAGCCACAATATATATTTTTTTATTGGGCTCTGTTATGTTCTGAGTTTGGATGCCAAAAGCGCAGACACAAATAAGAGTTTAACACTTTATTCGCATAACATCAGGAGGCGTGGAACTAACTTGACTTTACCAGAAACAACGAGAAGGCATCATGGATCCAGAGGCATGGAACTAACTTGGGCCGAGGAGCAGACGAGCAGGTGGCCAGATGGACGGAGGAAAATAATCCGACAAAAACACACACTTCTCAGTCAGGCTTATATAGACAGCGAATCGATCTGATTGGCTGTGGCTAGACACGAGGGTAACATGACTGACATGGAATTATCTGATTGCCTGTTGACCAGATAAAGAGATTAAAGATTCTTGACATCACATAGCTCCTGACATCACATACCGTCTTACCAGTTGAAACTAGATGCTGGTTACATCAGTTCAAAACAGACACTTGACCTCACAGCCATGGCCCAAACATTACCCTTGCATGGCCCAAGCATAACCCCTGCATGACCCTAGTCATGACAGTAAACATAACCCTTGCATGACCCTAGTCGTGAGAGTAAACATACCACTTGCATGAGCTTAGTCATGACAGTAAATATAACCCTTGCATGACCCTAGTCGTGAGAGTAAACATAACCCTTGCATGACCCTAGTCATGACAGTAAATTACTCAAACATAACCCTTGCATGACCCTAGTTTTGACAGTAAACATAACCCTTGCATGACCCTAGTCATGACAGTAAACATAACCCTTGCATGACCCTAGTCATGACAGTAAACATAACCCTTGCATGACCCTAGTCATGACAGTAAACATAACCCTTACATGACCCTAGTCATGACAGTAAACATAACCCTTGCATGACCCTAGTCATGACAGTAAACATAACCCTTGCATGACCCTAGTCATGACAGTAAACATAACCCTTGCATGACCCTAGCCATGTTTTGGAATTCAGTGGACTTCTTGTCCTTTGATTTTATTTGAAAGTTTTGACAGTTCACCATATAGATCTTTGTTAGTGGCACAATGTACATAGACACTAATTAGACAATAATGCTGTGCTGTCTTTAAAATCTGCGTCGGTCGGTACCACTGGTCCGACTCTCCTACTTTTCGTCATTACTAGGTGGAAGGCCAATTCCTCTTCCCTACTTTTAACAGCTTCATCATAGTGCTGCAGTACTCCTGCCAGTATTTCAAATAGATCAGTTCCCCCATCTGGTGATATCACTTTTGCCATGGTGTTTTCATAAATCCTTCCGACAGCATTAACTACAGGCTGTATATCTGCGGGGACTCAATAAGCTCGAAGGATTTTCCCCGTTTACCCTCTACGGATGGTTTCACCTTCCACAGTCAACATAAATAATTTGTTTTTATTGAAAACTACTAGGGGTGTCAAAATTAGTGAGTTAATTTTGAATTAATTTAAAGTTCCTTTAAGCCGCTAATTTTTTACGGGAATACGAATGCAATGATGATCACACATCCTGAAACACTGATAGTGATTTTGTTCTTTCTCGCAAAATCATTTCTCAATCTAAAAACGCCGAAGCTCTTGAATCCAGCCGGCAGGTGGGCATGCAGCGGGGATGCGTGCGCGTGTTGTGTACTGCGGGGGATCTTAAGAGAGGAAAATGGACCTCTAAATTCAAGCAAAACACATCATGGCTAGTCGCTTTGATGCGCTGATTAATACTCTCCAAATTCCTGCAGGGATCAAGACGAAACATCACAAAGACGCTGGAGTGGAAGCTAATTCTTCTTTCCTGTACTCGCTGATAGTTCTGTGTAATATCAATCAAACCTTGTACGTTAGTAATGAAGAGTGTTGTGTTTTCGATATGTTTTCTATATGTTGCCTGTCACATTTGAAAATTCATTTTCATTTCTCCAACGTGAACCCTCTACGTGCGGTTTATCATCAAACGCAGCAAAGAAGCTGCAGACCAGGTGTTTTATCTATAGCCGCACTGATGCACGCTTGGAGATGGAGAACACTGGAGCAACAACGTGGCAGATAAACACTTGAATGAGGCCGACTGTAGTCGCGGCGGAGCCTCTCGCCGCCTGACCCCGTCCGTGGCGATGAATAATAAATGAGCAGGACGGAGGAAGTTACCATTCGGAGACGGTTTGCTGATGAATGATTACCGGCTCCATTTGGTCCGTATTTGCATAGGAGATGAAAATGTCGGAAGGAAGACGCATGGCTGTTGCTGTAGCGGCGCCTCTAATACTTTTGTCTGCTGAGCGGGCAAGTCTTCTAATGTTATAATCAACGAGCTTGGCTGCTCATAAGAGACCGCACATAAAACTGAATAATCAAAGATGGGTACTGGCTGAGAATGCGCTTCAAATGGGATGCGTCCGGTTGTTATGCTAATAAATGACTTGTCTGTCGCAGCAGAAACTCTAATTTATGTTTGTAACATTCTGCACTGCTGTTTATTTTTAATAACATTCATTATGAGGCATCACTTATTAACAAAGGGGAAGAAAAAAGTTGGTGAAATAAATCATGCACATTATATTTTAACGGACATTTGCTCAAGCAGCCCGCTACATGCGATGTAAATGTGACTTTGGACTTTTTTTTTCATGCCTTTTTCAAGTAAATATAAATTATTTCCGTTCATCGTCAATTCCCGTCGATGACGATGCACCTTTCGCTGTGTGCTTCCGTATTTTCAGGGAATGGTTCATGAGGCAAAGCCTCACAAAAATACACGGAATGAGAGGAACCGTCTATACTCACCCCGATCGACGGATGAAAAGTTGCGTCGGTCCGTGTATAGATATTTATTTAGTCCGTGTATTTATTTAGAAGAATAATTTAGAAGAATACTTGCCACAGTAATACAGAGTGCGCCATCTTCCAAAATGTATCGTAATTATGAGTCTTTATTTTGGTGTTTACCATCAAAAGATGAATGTGAGGGATTAGATTTCATCTTTTATTTCCATCTTGAATGGCTACACCGACGTAGACGATAGCAACTTTAGTTTGAGCCCACCCATTTCTCATGTGAACAAAAGTCCTGGAAGTGACTGGCAGGTGTTTTGTTGGTCAACTGTGTCCTATATATTATTTAAACAATAAATAGCACTGGCTGTCTACGCTCACCTCCAGGCTTGAGTTTGGCCTGTAAAGATTACATTTATATGAGGTGTGTTAAATAAGTTCTGGGACCGGTGTAACAAGAGATATATTTCAAATACAAACTACAATTTTTTTTTCCCCCTCCCTTCAAAGTCATCTCCCTGGAGTCTAACACACTTTTCCCAGCCTTCTCTGCCTTGCTAACATGCACTGAAGCCTTTAAATTGTTGATAGGGTTTAAGGTTACATGTCTATATTGGCCGGTGACCAATATCGCTGTCAATATCAACAATATTTGTTGACAAGAAAGACAAATGGCTTTGATTCCTTTCAACTTCCCATTCAGTTATCCAATCAAAGGACTGCAGCATGCATCCACCCGATCAATAATAGGTTAACTGGTTAACGGCCAATGGAAATGTGCCGAAAGGATTACTTGCTGTGTTTTACTAACTAAACCAAACATCCTGTTAACGGCATTGAAGCCATTGTGTGTCTACATGGAGATGAAGTGTCCCTGTCAATGTCACAAGTTTGTTTATAACCTTTGGCCTCGCCTTTCTGGCGTCATCATGTAAGATGTGTCTCGGCCTAATCAGCTTTCTTTCTTTTTTTTCTTTTCTTTTTTTTTTTGAGGCGGCTTAATCTTGTCAGGCCTGACAATGACGTCTGATCTCCTCTGTTCTTCTTTGCAGTGGGATCATCCCACAGCTCGGCCTATTCAAACAGCAAGATTCTCCGGAATTCATAATCATCTGTACCACGGACTTTTTTTTTTTTTTTACCTTATTCAGAAAAAGAAGTGATTTGCATTCATCCCTCTTCATCGTAAGCTCTACTAACTGAATAGAAAACAGACCTGCCAAATTTTGAAGGCTTTTAAAAGCTTGAATAATCTTTTCTGTGGCGTTAAAAAGCGACGAGAAGTGTCTCTTAGTGCTCTTAAGGTTACTCGACGCTTGGAAGTGAATAGACGAGGGAGGAGACGTTGCCAGTGCAGAGAAGGCGGCGAGAATCATTACCACAAGGCTACTAACAAACTCCTCCATGGAGGGCACTCGATAAAATGTTGTTCAAGCTTCCTTTTACTATTCATACACTTTTTGGCAAAGAAATGAGATAGTGATGTCATATTGTTTGGCGACTCGATCTCCAAATCGTTTAATATTAGATTATGTAGTGTGGTGGCGGAGTATCTATCTATCTATCTATCTATCTATCTATCTATCTATCTATCTATCTATCTATCTATATCTAGCTGGCTAGCTAGCTTAGCTAGCTCGCTGTATTAAATAGCTCGCTAGCTAGCTCGCTAGCTCGCTAGACGGTAGATAGATAGATAGATAGATAGATAGATAGATAGATAGATAGATTCATCCAATACTAATAGTTATACACTTTCTTTTATAGGAATAGTTTTGATCATCACTTCTATTCTGCGATTTGCATGTGTTACATTACATTTGTATTTATTTTGCATGATTTCAATCAGTGAAAGCACCATGCTGGTTGGCAGCTTGTCAGGCGTAGCAACAGTAACTAAAGGATCAATTTTGAACAATTGGCCAGGCATCAAGGGTCTTAGCTAACGCCTGACTGCTTCTTTTGTCTTCTGTCATAATCTTAAGGTGCTCAATCTAACTGTTGACTTCACCTTCATGGTTGCAGAATCGCACAAACGCTACCTTGCAGAAATGTCTCAGAACTTGGCGACAGCAGTTGCGCTATGCAGCATTGGCCAAGAAGGAATCCATTAAATCTTAGGAACCGGTCAATAGAGTGAAAACTACTTTTTTGACTTTGGTGGTGGTGGTGATGGTTTGCCTTCTCAGTGTGCATAGTTGTGTTTTAAATGGGGGTTATTGGGCTCTGCCACCAAAACCCAATTAACTTTATCCTATTGATGAGGATTGACTATACTGTCAATTATGACTTGCTTTAATGAACTTGCAAAAAGAATTAGCTGATGTTCTTTCACTGGACACATCACTCCACCAATGGAATAGGCTTTGCTGTCACAACCTTTTGTAAATAATTTGTTACCAACAGACTTGGCTGAAATTTGGAGCATAGCTTTGGTTTGACCCAAGTACATTTTAGGTAACTTTTGATCATGTTCCAAATCTAGAAATTTTGGTCATTATCCAATAAGCTTTGAAGAAATGTGGTGGAAATTGACTGAGTTGGGCCTAATTCCATTCATAGTCATCCACCGAGATTTTTGTTTACGTACAACACAGATCCCATTTCCATTCGCATCATATTAAATTATTGTGTTTGTGTACTTAACTCATTCACTCCCAGCAATTTTCACTGAAGCAACCCCCTTCGTTCCCAGCTGTTTTCCTGGATTTTGACTGATTTTGCAAGGCCCACATATTGTGTTCAATTGCTATAAAAACATGGAACCTACCAAAAGAAATATTAGTCTCTTCTTTCATCAGGGAAAAAAAAAGTATATTTCTATCTGTTTCCGTTTTGCAGCAATTAGCATTACAATATAACTAAGTTTCATCATTATTCCCAAATCTGCTTAGAACAGTGGGGAAATCAGCTTTTTTTAACATGGCCCTGGTTGATCTCTTATACTCTGCTGCCACCGGATGGCCGTTTTTATAATAACTACCATTGCTTCAAGCATTCTCTGTAGTAGAGAACAAATCAAACATCAAAGCCTTCTGTATGCGCTAGCATTAAAAAAAACAACACAAAAACAAAAGGAAAAAAACGTATAAATATGTCTTTGGAACACTTAAAACTTTTGAAAAACAATGTATTTATACATTTTTGGGAGCAAAATGGGCCAACAAATACATTTTAATTAAATCAAATTATAACACAGGCAACAGCTACATTTGAACTGAAGTATTGTGATGAGTCAACATGGTGTGTAGTGTGAATGGCTTTCTGTCTTGATATGACTTTTTTACTGACTGGTAATCAGTCCAGGGAGTCGACCAACAGGCTCCTGCTCCCAGCAACCATAAACAGGATATGTGACATGAAAATGGTCTGATATATTATGGCCATAGATGATCATGCATTGCTCATTTAGTGTGTATTGGTTAGCTTCTGATGTAGTGCTGTCGCTATCGAATAATTTAGAATTGATTATTCAATCGATTAATCGACGAATTGGATTCATTTTAAATTTGCATTAAAGTGTATTACAAAAGCATTTTCCCCCTCATTACTGTTTATTAACCAGTGATTAAAAAAAAGAAAAAAAAGGTGGATTGATATATTATGTTACTGGTTCGGTCATTGTTTTCCAAAGTAGAAACAGATGTTTGCAAATGTCTTATTTTGATTAAACAGAAGATAACCAATCTTCTTTCATCAAGGACTACAGAAGTCAGTGAACAATTACTGCTGATAAACGATTACTTGTCGATTAATCGATTCATTTTGACAGCTCTATAATCTGCTGAAAAGGTGCTTGAAAACTGCTTGCTATAGCTCAGACAAATACATTGGATGGAAATGGGGGGGGGGGACAATCATATACAATAACAAATGTTGTTAACCCCTCACAGAAAAAAAAAATGTCTCTTGGGGTTACATCATTTTCGCACCGGCAGGTTGGCTGTTTACTGGAGCGAAAGATCACATCAATTACACGGTATCATCTTTTGCTCTGAAGTTGACGTTTGAACGGGTGACTGAGGCCGAGTGTACGGATGGAGCGGAGTGAGGTTGGATGTCGGAAATGCTGCGCTCTCTGCGCTCTTCAGGCTTTCAGGTGCGGGTCAGTACAGGCAATTCCAAATCGTCTGTGAGTTCAAAGAGAATGAGGGAGCGCTGAGTGGAGATGAACCCTCTTATTTATCTCGGTGATCATACCACACACTCTCTGAAGCCTATTTTATTTTATTTTTACGTGATGCTTTCTGCTGCTCACCCGAGCAGCACCCTTGGGCCATCGCAGCGTGGAGGTATCAGCGCATAATGTACGCCTACCATTTGAATACGAGTCCTCCTTTAGCTGTTTAGCCTTGATTATGCGCAAGTGGAATTATTTAAGGGTGTCCTGGATTCCCCAACTCCTGTCTGCCCCACTCTTCTTCTCTGATTCATCAAACATGTTTTTCTTGCTCATTGGAAGCTGTCACATGGATGCAGACAGAAATGTGAGACATCTGGAGAATAGCTGACGGCCTAAATCATCATCCTGTTGACATGTAAGAAGACGTTGGCCACGGGGCAAACGGCTTTTATTTTTATTTTTTGGAGGGCTAAGATGGGGCGCTTTAAAGGAAGTCGTTTTTTGTTTGTTTTTTCCCACCAAAAATATTTCTGCCACCCTGCTTGTTGACGAAAAGCATCATAGTCTGTCGAGTTTATTTACATCCACACTCAGAGTTTAAACAACTGTATGCTGGTTTTACATATTAAAAGCATATTTTGGATATGTGGTTATGTTGCATAAACAGACTGGCTCACCATCTGTCTGGAAGAAAACTTCCATTCGTTTGAAAGTTTAAAAATCATTAATATTGCATCACAAATGGTTCTGCATTCAACTGTGAGTGTTGTGACAATCTGCATGTTGTATTTTAAGATGGTAACCCTAAAACGTAAATAGTGTTTATTTGTATCTCCTGTTAGAAGGGAGGGAGTTAGATACTTTATTGTTCATGTAGGAAATTCTGAATGATTACTAGTGATTACTATGATTACTATTACTAGAAACTTTGTCAGAAAGCAATGCACTGAGTCTTTGAAAAAATGACTTTATTCAGACTACTACAAAATATATACTAAAACGTTTGGGTACTAGTTTCTCACAATGGCAGCTAACAAATTAATTGAGTAACGCGTGAGGTACTAACAAGTTACCGGCATCACTGTTGGTAACTCTGCCTTCATTTGTAACTTCTTCTTTCCTTTATTTAACCAAGTAAAAAAAAATAAAAAAATAAAAAACCTCATTGAGATTAAACATATATTTTCCAAGAGTATCCTGGCCAACAATACAAGACAAAACAACTGTCATACACAATAATCATATATTATCCAATATATATACAAAATCATAATCATATATCAGTACAAATCATTCAAAAACAAATGTGTGACAGTGTTAGAGGCAGTCATATTGTTCAATGGCAATTGTCTCCAAATGTTACATGCCGAGATACCATGGTAAACTAGTAAAAAAAAACAAAAAAAAACATTTGCAACCTCTCCAACCTGTGATTTGCTTAATTACTTCTCGATGTTAATAGCACAGTATCCCTTCAACCATAAAGTTCAATATAAGCAAAAAATAACAGGATTTATTATTTGGGAAAAAGCAAGCACACGTTCCAACTGTTCTGGGCTCTACCACCAGCCTCGTAAAAGTTGTATTAGAATTATGAACCGCGCTTAATTGGCTGACACTCAGCTTGCTCATGATTCCATGATGGGTGCAGCGGGAACATTTAAGAAAGAAAAAAAACGTAGAACTTATTGGTTTTGAAAGACACAAGGATGTTTTTTTGGGATCCTTGCTTGTCTCTTCGCCAAGGACTAATAAAGCCTATTACTAAGTTTATTTGCAAAACGCTTGTGGGTCTGAATTTAAATGAAAGCCAATTAAAATCACAGCTTGAAAACGAGTACTAGTAGTGGTTGGCTGGCTCGCCTTGAAAATGCTTTGTTTGCATTAAGCATTTTTCTTCTGACGGCTATACTGGTAAATACTCCATTCTTCCAGAATCTTCTGGAATGATGTTACAGGTTTCTCCAAAAGATTGCACTTGTTTAAGGGCTCTCTTTTGACCAGTGAGCTATCGCCTCGTTAAAGAGTGTTGGTGAGTGTTCATCCTCACCTGCCCACTCACATATGCACGTCAGAGGGAAAAGTGAAGCGCAAGCAAACCCTCATTCACTGAGCAAATGTAGTACAGTAAATAATACATGAGGAAGCATTCACATCTACTCAACCGTACCTCTTCTTCTCTTGATCAATTTTATTTCTCTCTGTGGAGTCCTGCCATACAATTATCAAGCATTAGATATTTCAAGTTGGAATTTTGTATGTTGTATTCTGTATTTTGGGTACCGTATTTTCTCAAAATCTAAAAATTAGAAAGCTGCTTCTCAAATGTTTTTCAAAAGTTTTTTATGTTTTTGTTTGTTTTTTTAATGTAATGATAAGCAAAGAACATGAAAGCAATGTAGGAAGGCAATACAAACACATTTGTCCTGGTTACTTTAGTACATTGAAAAAACAATAACGTGATACTAATAATAAAAAGAAGACAAATGGAACGTACACCGAAAAGCTAGCTCTGTTTAGTCTTGATGTGTAGAGTCTCACTTCCCAAGCATATCCCAAGCAGTTTTTATATTTTAATATTATCAGCTTTTCACTTTCGAAGGTTTAAAAAAAAATCTAATATATTGCCTGTTTGACCCTAGAACAGATTCATGAGCATGGATAGTATTTAAAAAAATAAAAATAAAAATAAATAAACCGCGAGCAACAGAAACGTCAAGTTTACATTAAGCCACATCTATGCAGTGAACATTTTTGCAGCAGAGCAACCCCTGCCGGCAATAAAGCGCTGTAGTGTGTTTACGATGCACAAACAGTGTGTGTGTTGCTGTCTGATGAAGCCAACCGGCGACTTATCTCACTTGAACAAGCGACTGGGGAAACGGACTGTATTTCAAAGTCCACTAAAAGGTGCTTCCAGCGGCGTTAGCGAGCGAGGGATGCTTTATGAACACCGGCTCGTTGCTCACCGCCTCATTCGGCGCCGCGTCGCTCGGCCTCGCCCTCGCCACGCCGTCCTCACTCGTCCAGCTCACGTTCAGAATTGTTCCTTCGCAGACAGCTTGAGCAATTACCATGTTGAGGGCACCACTCCCAGGGTCAGAAATGGTACCAAAGATGGTGGGTGCCGCAGTTTCTTTGGAAATGCAGATGGCTGACGTCCAAATGTTTTTTGTTGTTTTACATGGAAGTGAAACTCGGTAGTGAAGAGGCGAGAGCGGCTTTGAAGCTGCTGTCAGCCCAATCCACTGACGCTACTTCCATTTGCTGCTTATCCGTGCAGCTGTCAGTCTAATGTGGACTAATGATAAGTGCTAGACGCTGTAAGTTCAGTTCATTACATGAGGCAGCCCACTCCTAATGTGATTCTGGTGAAGCTGCAGGCAAACTGTAAGCGCGGTGCGATGGCGAGGGCAAGCCCACTTTCTCTTCCTCTAGTAAGAGTAACGCAGAGTAAAGGGGTCACGTTTTATTTTTAGTAGCCCAAAACACAAGAGGCATCACATGCAGGGAAGCGGCCAAATGCAGTGCGGGATTCTGCATGTGTTTTCCATGTAGGACTCGAACACAACTTTATGATTGTTCATTCTGTTGTTTATTTGTTACAATTGTAAAGTGTTACTTCAAACGGGTGACCGAAATGGACAAAATCTCCCACATTGCTGAAATACAGCTCGGTCACACATCATCTGTTTAAGTCCTTCGCCCAGTAGAAAATTAGAGAAAGGTTTTAATGTATGTCTCTTCTTTAACTCTTTGACTGCCAAAAACGTTTAATCCCGATTAATAAAATCCAGATGTATGCCGCCATAAACGTTAAATGACGTTTTTTATTTAGTTTTTTTTTTTTAATCAATGGGCAGTGCAACATCTAAGTGCAGCGCTGCCTGGTCAATGGGTTGTGGAATCAAAAACACTCACTAATTATGGCCACCAGATGGCAGCATTGTATCGCTTCAATGGGCTGCCCGTGTATCAAATTACAATGAAAGATGACGAAATCTGATGAAATAGAACCTTTTCAAGGATGACGTGAATGATAACATTTTGATAACGTGTGGCAGTAAAAGAGTTAAGGGTACCAAAATTATTGCATTAATCTTGAGTTAATTTAAAATTGCTTTAACGCCACAAATTTTTTTTTTAACATGCGATTAATGACCGCCCCTTACTTGTAAAGCCTGTACAGTGCGAATTCCAGTCGCAATGCAGCAGACACGTCTATGTCAAAATCTAGCGGTTTTAAATTGAATAATAATGCATATATTTGTGGAGACAATTTTAAAATGTGCAGAATTTCACAACTTACTTCATTCTAAAGATTAGAACGCTCTTAATATGAAAAGAAAAATGCACTGAGCTGTCACCAACGTCTTACAAATGCAATTCTTGTGGCAGAATTATTACCTAAAAAAAAATCAATATTACACTTGTTTTTTACAGTACAGTACATTTTTTATTTGAACTTTTTCAAAAACACGTCTTAAAACACATCTGTATTCTTTGGCTTTTGGCGCACCATGAGACTTGTTCTTGGTGTTTTGTGGTGTGTATGAGTTTGATGTTTAGTCTACTTATTTGTGCATTTATTTATTTATTTATTTATTCACTCGCCTACTTCTTATTAATTTACTGATTTAAAATGTATTTAAATGAAGAAAAAAAAACCCTTGTATACGCACTTCAAAATGTTTGCATTGTTCTTGTTTTGTTACCTTATTCTTTACTGCACAATCGATATTTATGTTTATGTACAGCACTTTGTATACAGCAATGCCTGTTCTGAAAGCGCTTTATAATTAAAGTTGTGTTAACTCAATTTTATAATTTATTATTATTAACATTTTTTACACTTGAATGTGGACTAATGATAAGTGCTAGACACTGTAAGTTCAGTTCATGACATGACGTGAACCTGCAGGCAAACTGTTGAGGCCTGGCACCAGTACTCTTCTTATATCCTTGGATATAAAAGTATACTTTATATGTTAATATTCATTCTATAACATTTTTTTTTACATTAGATATAGATAATCAATTTGCTAATAAACAATCCTGAGTTGTGATAGAATATTTCCATGGTAATTTATTAACATTGTGTTCTACGTGTGTTTTCAGTTTAGAGGGATTGCCCCGTGTTCTTGTCATATTTGTGAAGGAAATCCGTAGGAGATCCGACACATATGTCTACGCCATTATGTCTGATCAAATACACCAAAATCGCACTGCACCACCTGCGCTACCGTTTAGACCTGCTTGTATCGAGTCTAAAATGTAGACTTGCCCCAACACGAAAATGGAGACGTGTCATATTTACGATGAGTGCAATCTCATTTCTTTGACTAAATTTTCAGGTGTGTCGGATCACTTAGCAAGTTGCAACATAGCGCCAAATTATTATTTCCTCATGTTTTTCCCCAAGAAATATGGGTGCTGTTTGGCAACTTGTCGGACTTCCCGTTTTGTTTCCCTCTGATGTTCATTGTTTTGTTTTGTTTTTTTATGTCCATTGGACAGGTTGGAACACACACTGAAACACTCATTCGTGCTTAACAAAAGTACCGTATTTTCCGCACTATAAGGCGCACCGCATTATAAGGTGTACCTTCAATGAATGACATATTGGAAAACGTTTTCCATATATAAGGCGCACCACATTATAAGGCGCACCTTCAATGAATGCCATATTTTCCAACTTTTTCCATATATAAGGCGCTACAGTAGAGGCTGCGGTTACGTTATGCATCCATTAGATGGTGCTGCGCTAAAGGGAAAACAGTCAGATAGGTCAGTCAAACTTTATTAATAGATTAACAAACCAGCTTTCTGACAACTCCATTCACTCCCAAAATGAATAAACAGCTGTTTTATTATTTTCTCTGAGGCAAAGTATTAGTATAAGCTAGTGATCAAAGATGGCGGGATCTTCTTCGCATGCGCGTCACCGATCGTGCAGGGTCACCGATAGCGTCTCGACAGCGAGACCTGATGCGGCTCAATATTGATCCATATATAAGGCGCACTGGATTATAAGGCGCATGGTCAGCTTTTGAAAAAAAATTGAAGGCTTTTAGGTGCACCTTATAGTGCGGAAAATACGGTACTTAAGCGTTTCCTAAACTGCAACTCTTTCAACTTCTTTATGGTAACAAAAGCAAACTTCTCTCTACAAGGGAAACATTTCACCTCGACATTCAGAGGAGCGATATGTGATATTGAAGCTTGTGACCTTTTGGCCCCCAAGCAGAATTGTTCCAAAGTGATGTAGTGCCTGCCGTGATTGGACCTCTGACCCCAGCGACCACCATGACTCGTATATCATTCAAAATAACAGCACCTAGCAAGCGCAGACCTTTTCCAAGACTTAAACGTTCGATACTCACAAAAATCAAATCAGAACGCTAATACAATCTTGCGCTCTATGACTACAGTGACTTATACATTACATCCATGCTACGCTACAAATTACAAGCCGATATCCCACTTCACTGTAAAGTGATTGGAGAGCTGAGAATGTCACCTGTGTCATCATGTGGAGCAAGCTTGCGGTGCTTAATAATTCAACTCCCGATGTGGAGGCTTTGCATGGAGACGTCTTGTTAAACATTCATGCTCTCAGCTGTGCCTTCGCCCCCATGGAGGACATTTGACCACCAATGCTATAACTCAAAATGGAAAAGGCTCCTCACAGACATTCATATCAATTTGATATCTCTGCTTTCAAACCCAAGACAGATCATGTTGCCTCACCGTTTCATACACAATGTATGTGTTTAGAATTGCTTTTTACGTATGTTGCCGGCATGTGGCCACGTTTCATGTTTTTCTTCAACGTTAGAAGCGGTTTAAGAAGTGGGATCCATACGTCGAATCAGGAATTTGGCACAGATGAATAATTGAACGAGTTGATGTTCGAGTCTTTACAATGTGTTGACAAATGAATCAATAACAATGTATAAATCATTCAAAACCCCTTAAAGGCGTATCTTATGTCTGCCTTTTCCTCAACTGTTAAAAAAATAAAAAATAAAAAATAAAAAAAAATAAAAAATAAAAAAAATAAAAATAAATTCTGTGTCAATTTTCCCAACTAACTTTTTGGCTTAAACTTTTTAAATCCTTAATAAACAGGTCAATTATTTACAAGGCCACTGTAAATCAATGTAGGGTGCACACAAGTGTAATATTTGTCATCAAAGTGCAATTTAAATAATTCTGTGTGTTCAATGTAAATTATGTAACATTCTGCAAATAATTACAGTGCATGTTCAAATACATGAATTAATTTAATAAAGCCGAGTACCGCAGGTTCTATCCAAAAAAAAAAAAAAAAAAAAAAAAAGTACAAGGAAAATTCCACATCAATTCTTTAAATTTTTTATATTTTAAACTTATTAGGGATGCCAGGTGACTTTAAAAATTTTAATTATTAAGCACAATTAATCATGTCTTCAATCGAAAATGTTATATCTGTTCTAAAAATGTAAAATAAAATGTTTTCATACTCTTGTTAGCATAAAAGTGGAAAAAAAGTTAAACAAATAAAAATATGTCTGAACTTTTAGTCATTCATACAATAATTTCATAATAATTCATAAAATTGAGTCAAAATTAAAAAAGAGTGTGATATTATTTGCGTTGGTCATTTTTCTGCCACTAGACAGCATAATTGCATTTGTAAGACGTTGGTGACAGCCCAGTGCATTTTTCTTTTCATATTAAGAGCTGAAATTCTGCATATTTTTGAAATTTTAAATTAAATTTATTACTGCTAAATTTTGTTGTGGAAATGTCTGCTGCGTTGTGACTGGAATTGCCCCAGTACAGGCTTTCCAAGTAAGGGAAGTCATTTAAAAAAAATAGTGGCGTTAAAGGAACTTTAACTCAAAATTAACACACTAATTTTGACACCATTATTTTTTATAAATCGTTAATAAACTATCGACATCTCATGTAGAGGTTGTAGAAGCGCAATCCATGTGCCAATGTAAGATCTGACAGAGGAGGAAAGGATAACAAGGTGTGACAGTGCTTGCTACGCTAATGCAATCCATGCTCCGCATTTCAATAGTTTTAGCTGCAGGCCTGCTTTTTTTGGCAGGTAACATTTAGAAAAAAAATAAATAAATCTGCACTGTGCGAGGTAACCATGATGAAAAATAGACAACTTATAGTCAACAACAACAGCAGCAAAGCAGATGCTGCTCGCCTGGAATAAAATCTATTGATTTTGAGGCGGCAAGTCGATGGTTTGTTGTGTTGTGCTGAAGAGAAAACAGAAACAAATAAAAGTCATATTTCTTTCAACCTGTGCTTTTTTTTTTGACGGTTAAAGAGTTTTTAAAAGGTATTGTTGAACTCTTTCTCCTTTACCAGAGCAGAGAGCGCACTCATCAATCACTCTCGCCGTGCGAACAACACAAATTAGTTCTTTTTGCGTGCTGGTGATTTATAAGAATGACAGCTGGAAAATGCAAGATTACATTTATTTCCCTCCACTTTCATATTTCATTGAGAACAACATCATGCTGGAAGGTCAGTGTGGTGCCAAGTGATTTTTGTTTCACAGAAGAAAAATCAAAAACAAAGCAGGGGAAGGTGATTGGAGTTTTTAATGCAATCAATTGTTTTTCTTTATTAGAAATTCTAGGGTTAATTTTAGAGCTCAACAAATGCAAGTTGGTTTTTAGTCCACCATTTTGAATTTATTCTGGAATTGTGTGCCATATTTGGCCTTTTATGGTGCTCAGATTTTATAATATTAGTGTTTATTTTATTGTTTATGAAAAATTATTTATAATGTTTTTTTGTTTTTTTTTAAATGCCAACTAACAAATTGGGCTCACCATTTGGAGGGCAGCAGTTCACTTTCGCTATTCTTACGTGACAGCTCAGACATGGTTTATTTAGTCTTTTTAATGAGTTCCATTTTTTTCATTCCATTCTATTTAACAAGAGCGTCCTTGTTGTAGAGCGTATGCATTGAGTCAAGAAATTTAAATTCAAGGCATTCGCTGATGGGAAACTTTGGGAAGAGCTTTATAATAGAGTCATAATTATCATTAGACTGTATAATGAGCCACAGTTGCGATGCTCACTTTGATCTCCATCCTTTTGAGCAAAGTTTATTGGGGAGGACGCATTAAGACAGAATCGTCATCACTCTCAATTTAATTCTTAATTTGGACATGCCTGATCTAATCTACAATTTAAGAATATTGATGTATGTGTTCAGGCACCTGATGCATGTTTGACGGTGATATTGTGGTACCTTGAAGTTTTACAGTTTGGGCTGATGTCCTCATAGTGACATGGTGAAACAATATTTTTTGTTTCTGTTAAGCATGGTTTATCGCATTTATTGATTTTATTTGAGTGTGTGCTTCTAGTTTTTATTCCATTGGCGTTGGCGTGATAGGACTCTCAGCCAACATTGTGCCGCTTTTTAGGAACAAAAGACTTGATATGGATTTTCTGTGGCTCGTGTGTTTTGAGTCAATCTACTTATGGTATTTGACAAGAAAGTGCACTTACGAAACTGTGGGCTGCTGTGTTAGTTTCATCTAGCCCGCAGATGTTCGCCATGGTAACAGTTGAATGTTTTTCTTGTTTGGTACTTTAAAATGGAGCCGGGCGGAGGTCAGCGAGTAGACATGTAAACATATGAGACGTCACGCCGAGGAGTGAGCAAGGCGACAGATCCATCACGTGGATGACAAGCAGGATTGTCTTTTAAGCTTTCCCGTTGTAGCACACATAAATTAGCCTCGGCCAAAGTGGCATCAGTCAATGATCGCTGGAGGTGGTGATTTAGCGGCGCACAAGCGTTTTGGAGGGGAGGGGGAGATAATCCCCGTCAGCCGAGACAAGACATCCACCTTCACCTCCTCAAGGTGACGATCATGACTTTTACGAAAGGTTAAACTGTTTCGAGTTGTGTTCTCAGGAATATTAAGAGCAAGCCTTTTAAAAATGTATGTTCAGTGAAATATTCAGTCATATAATCTCTTTACGAGCCCAGGGGACTAAAAACGATCAGATGGAAATTACTGTATAACCTGCAATGTTTCTTCATCAGTTATTGTTGACGTTGTAGCGCCACTAAAGTTAATAATTACTGCCCATCATTCTTCTCGATTGCTTTTTTTTATTTAAAGGAGAAGTCAACCCCCCAAAATATTATTGACAACAATATGTTCTATGCAGCCCCACTGGTCTAAATATGGTATTCTGGTTAAGATTGTGTTCGTGGAATATGAGTCCAGCAGCAAAATCCAGTCATTTCTATCCATCTCAGGGGGCGGACATTTTGCCACTTGCTGTCGACTGAAGATGACATCAATGTTGCTCAGGGCTCAGGCAATGACCAATCACAGCTCACCGGTTTTCTGAAGCTGAGATGTGATTGGTTGTTACCAATCAATATTGATGTCATCTTTAGTTGACAGCAAGTGGCAAAATGGCCGCCCCCTGGGATGGATTTAAAAAAAAACAAAAAAAACGGCTGGATTTTGCTTCATAACTCATATTCCACAAATGTAATATTAATCATAATGTCATGTTTAGACTCGTGAGGTCACTTGTAACATATCGTCAAGAAATGTTTAAGGTTGAGTTCCACATTAACCAGTAAACAGATTGAGGAACTAAATGCAATAGTCTTCGAAGCAAGAATATCTTGCATGTGCCAGCACTAATAAAAACATGGTCTTCTGATTAATATTGTGTTGGTGGAATAAGAACTAAACGGAATGATTCATCAACATTAGGGCTGCGTCAGGTTGGGCGAAATCATTTTCAGCTGCAGACTAGAAGAGATGCAGCACATTGCACATTTCCTGTTAACACAGTAGACTATTGAATTGTGCCAGTTGAGAGATTGTTGTGAGCGATGGATTTAATTATTCAAACCTATGTACACCGATTCTGAGATGGAAAGAATGCAGCGGACATCAGAGGAAGTGGTTCAAAGAGTAAACGTGTCGTCCATCATATTCTTGATGTGAAAGATGTGCAAAAAGAAATCTAGATTATAAGTACATCTATCTATCTATCTATCTATCTATCTATCTATCTATCTATCTATCTATCTATCTATCTAGTTAGCTAGCAAGCCACTAAGCTAGCCACTAAGCTAGCCACCAAGCTATCTATCTATCTTTCTATCTATCTATCTATCTATCTATCTATCTATCTATCTTGTTAGTGCTCTTAGTCAGGATATTTATTATTTTTTATTGTTGTTTTTGTTTTTAACCAGGTCTGTTTATTTTGACTGTGGCGCTTTTGTGCTTTGGTCATTCGCTGCACAAAACGTAACTTATAAACAGAGACATTATTTTATGGTCATCCTGTGTGTTTGAGTTTTTCTGAAGCTTGTTGTTGAGGGAAGCGAGAGAGAAGTGGCTTTACACGTTTGCTCAGTGTCAAGTTTAACATTTGGTGAATGTGGGCAGTGTAAATCTCACGCCTCCATTCGTTTCTTAGTTTTGCTTTATAGTATTTGGTTGATCAGCGGAGGTTTTCCATATACCATATGCTGATAGTTTTCTTTGTTTCATTCAAGCTCTGAAGTATGAGAGCAGTTTGGCTCCTCAGCAGATGTTGCAATAATGTCCTCAACGGCTCACTTTCATTTCATGTTCTTCACTTGATCCCCTGCTGCAACACAACTCACCCAGCGCTGTTTATCTCTCCACCTCTTCCATATCTTGTCTTTCGATGGTGACTGACGCAAGACACGGTAACCTAACCAGTCAATTCTTAGGTGAGCTGTACATGACTGTGCTTCATGACGTCCTTCCCTGCAAAATATCCTTTCCGTTTTGAGGGCACCCGGCATAATCCCGGAGAATGGAAGCTCGATGACTTCCTTGCAAACTTCAGGGGATTAGTTGCGATGATACTGAAGGGCTGGGAATAGTCTAGTGGTCTGCAAGAAGTCCTATCCTCATCATTTATACCCCAATGAAAAGGGATTAAGGAATGTCTTGTAATGGTTTTGCAGATATATGCTCACCTGCATGTATGGCAAAAATTTAATTTGTAATATACGTGCTGGCCCAGAAAAAAAAAAATCTGCATACTGTATAACTGATGCCCATTGAGGAGAATGGGAAAATTTGTTTTAAAAACAAAAAAAAAACAAAAAAAAACAAAAAAAAAATTAAAATCCACCAAAAAATAAAAAATAAATAAATTATGAGGGACTGACTTTCTAAGAAGAATTAAAAGAAGAAAAATGTCAACATTTTTTTAAACATATGATACATTCTATATTTGGTTTTAAAATGTAAAAGATTGTTTTGAATGAAAGCTGTTATTATTTACTCAAATATTACCAAAAAAAAGGACAAATATAGCAACATAAATGGACCCAAATAAAAATCCCCGATAAGAGTGAATCCAGAATAAGTACGGAGCGCCTAAGGTGACATGGTAGAAAAAAAAAAACATTTTGCGTTCCCTCGCAAAGATTGCGAGGGAACGCTAAGATTGCGTGCCCTCGCAAAAAACTTTGCGTTCCCTCGCAAAACAACTTTGCGTTAACGCAATCTTTGCGAGGGAACGCAAAATGTTTTGCGAGGGAACGCAAAGTTGTTTTTTTCGCCTGCCATGTCACCTTCGCTGCGCCGTAAACACTTCCGGGTCATCTTCCATGTGAACAAAAGCGACGAGGATGGAACGTTTGTAAGCATGAAACAAAACAGTGGGAAAGCTTTCCCAAAGCGACTAGGATGGAGCATGTATTTTTCTACTGCTTTGTTTACACGTCGCTTCTGTTCACATGGAAGATGACCCGGAAGTGTTTTCGGCGCAGCGAAGGTGACATGGTAAGCGAAAAAAAACAACTTTGCGTTCCTCGCAAAACAACCTTGCGAGGGAACGCAAAGTTGTTTTGCGAGGGAACGCAACCTTTGCGAGGGAACGCAATCTCTCGCAAAGATTGCGAGGGAACGCAATCGCTCACTCGCAATCTTTGCGAGGGAACGCAAAGATGTTTTGCGAGGGAACGCAAAGTTGTTTTTTTCTACCATGTCACCTTAGGGGCTCCGTAGAATAAGTGATCCGTGAAGTATACATATTAATTGGGGGCCACTCAGAGTTTGGTCCGGTGGACCACCAGCTGCCATCCCTGCTCTAACAAAACAACAAACTTCAGGGCTTGCAGCGGGTTGGCCACTATTTGAGGAAACAGTGGTTATTTCGTCTGTAAACTGCTTTAAGCTTTTAATATAATTGCAATGATTGGACCAATTGCGGTCCTTTGAAATGTTAAAGAACAGTGTCTACCCTTTTTGAGACCATTTCTATCAGCTCATCCCTAAATTGACGTGTTTGCAATGTGACAATTTGTCTATTTGCATGACAATAACTGTGTTTAC
This sequence comes from Festucalex cinctus, assembly GCF_051991245.1. Taxonomy (NCBI): domain Eukaryota; kingdom Metazoa; phylum Chordata; class Actinopteri; order Syngnathiformes; family Syngnathidae; genus Festucalex; species Festucalex cinctus. Next base: position 9,572,754 of record NC_135419.1, on the reverse strand, counting down.
TCTATTAAGGGGAGTTTAAATGCTTTATGGTTAAAATTGTCTTCATTGAGCATAAAAACATGCGCAGATACACGTCACCTCTGTATCCCTAGCAACAAGTGAGGAGTGGGTTCAACTGTGACATATTATAACCTTCTCTCCACACACAAGCAATAAACACTCAAGGTGCTTTCCGTTAAGAGTTCAGTATGTGAACATAGGATGGCATGAGCGCCTTCTCTTATCTGCATTAAAGTTCAAGGCTGCACCAGTTGACGAGGCTAACATTGGTGGTACACTTCAAATGTTTACTGCATTATTCTGCATGGAGGAGCCATTCAGTGTGTTTATATTCATTCAGGGAGACAACAGTGAGCACCTTCAGTCCGTGTTTTCTTCCTCGTTTCCGAGCCGGCGCCATTCATCATCCTCCAATAGTGTCGCTCTAATTGGACTGCGTCCCCTCCTGCTGTCACTCACTACAACTACCGTCACGTTGAGATATACAGATGTAGCTTGCGCGGGGACATCCCGGGCAGACCGTTTGAATTGCATATGTGGGCTACGCTGATCCCAAGCAGCCTGACGCTCTGTTCGCTTTTTCGGGACACTCGTTAATGAAGCGTCCTGGCAGCTTAACTGGAGACGGTGCTAAAACGCTCCAGGGCTCGGGCGCTATCAACGCACACCTCTCACCACTAATGTCGCGGGCACATTAGAAATTCCTCTTCTTTTGGTATCTCTTCAAAGTTTCGCAAGACCTACTTTCATAACAGCGCTTGTCTTATTTTACGGGAGCTCGCCACTTTTCCGACAAGAAATGCAGATATTCTTTAGTCGGCGGGGAAAGCCAGAAGACATCTAATGAGCCTTTGAGATTCCCCTGCTAAACTTACCATAAAATACCCTGCATGGGAATATGGAGACCCGGCTTCAATTTGTCCGGAACAAATCTTTCGAGTGTCGGTGTAATAGACACAGCAGCTAGCGCGAGTCTCATTTGTTCAATTTGCTTTTATTAATAAATAAAGGATTACCTCGTTTGCTCAACGGAAGATTGGATTTGAAAAGGGCTTGGCGTTGTCCCTCAAGCCGTCCATATTTTCTCATATTGCTCCGCTTTGTCAAACGTTGCCCTTGCTCATTAGTGAAGCTGTTGAAGTTGAACAGAGGACATAAAGTACAACACTTGTTGTATGTATGAAAGTACGTATGTGCGTATACATGGTATTTAGGATCAGTTCCCTTCTTTTGGCGGTGATGTAACCTGAAAATGTACGCAAGTTGGCTACAGAAGATGTCTTTAGGAATGTGGAATGTCACCTCTTTGGCAGGGAAGGAGCCTGAGCTGGTGCGTGATGCTAAGAAGTTCTGACTGCAGCCAGGCTTGCTTGCTTGATACACAGCTTGAGCTCTGGCGCTTCTTAACTCATTCACTGCCATTGACGGAAAAAGACGTCAAATGATACATTTTTGCTGGGCTGGCAGTGAATGAGTTAAGAGTTCTTGCTCCTCTTCAGAGGGGTTGAACTTGGACTACATATGTTTTACTCTGGACTTGGCCCCATACTTATTGTTCCCTGGTTCAGTGACTGTACTTCGGGGTTCATAACATTTATCCTGCATTGGTGGGTGTTGGTTTGGTGGACTCAGTGTTACATTTGTTGCCACAGTCTTCAATTTTTGATTGGTCGGTTTGCAGCTGAATGTGAAGAGATTGGAATAAGAATCATATCTTCAACTCTAATGCCAAGGACCTATGTTGGAAAGAGGGTTAGAGACGAGATCCTGCCCCAAGTGGAGGAAGTTCATGTACTTTGACCTCACGATTGAGCATGACATTGAGATGTAGAGGTGTAGCGTCTGCAGTGATACAAACTCTTTCTCGCCTGCCGGTAAACAAGTCGAAAGAAGAGACTTTCAACTTATCCAACCTCAACTATGGCCAAGAACTGTGAGTTGTGATTGAAAGAACAAGATCACAAAAATACAGCCAGTGAAATGAGTTTCAATATTTGTGTGTCTGGGCTCTCCCTGAGAACATGAAAAGCTTAGATGTCCCAGAGAGTCTCAGAGTAGCGGAGCCAGATGCAGTGGCCCGTGCTTAGTTGACACATTCCTGGTGAGGTATTTCAGACGTGTCCCACCAGAAGGAGGCCTCAGGGATGACCCAGGGCACACTGATGAGACTGTCTGCAGGCTGGCTTGGGTATTCCCCAGGAAGATAGAGACTAAGTGACTGGGGAGAGGTAAGTCTGGACTTCCCTGCTTAAGCTGATGCCCCCATGACCTCGCCCTGGATAAATGAAACACAAATATATTGTCTCTCATTTTGATAATATCTACGCCATCTACAGATTTGCCAAATGCAGTGGGTGCATCTTTCCTCAATGTAGAGGAACTGAATCATTTTGGGTATTTTCAGCACAGAAAATAAAATATCTCTTATTTTCAGTTCTGCATGAACTCAACATTTTTATTACTGAACCTTGCCACTGACATAACAAAAAGCACTTACTTGGACTCAAACCATAATTCCCTTATTTTGTGCCTGAACTAATTAGATAAAAAAACAGGGTGAGACAAAGTAGCTTGGCTCTATGTGATCTCTCTCCAGTTTTATTGTTTTGTCTGTCTTTATACCCGTTATCTTATAATGGTATTCGTGTGGATAAGGCGAAGATGAAAATATCAAAGATAGTAGAACTAACAGAAACGTATTCTAATAGGGCATACTCATCAAATAAGAAGTTTGCTTTACCTTTACTGGGAGTTGATTCATTTCTACCGCATTTTCCGGACTATAAGTGTGAACACACTGTAAGAGTTACAATACAAAATTAAATAAAATACCATTACCAACTCAAACGGGATCTGTCCATTTTACTTTATTCAAGCCATATAATGTAAATGAATTCCCTTAAATTATGGTTTTATAGCCTTTACAATATCTTCTTTGCCTAGTATAGTAGTATATAAATATAGTATATAGTATAGAAATATAGTATATAAAAATTTTAACCTTGCCCTTTGCGTTTGTCATTTCCTTGAAACAAAGATAAACCATACAGAAATACAAATTCTCAGGAAACAAAACAGAATCTTGAGCCATAGCATTGTGCGTTAGCACTCTAGTGGGTGAAAACGATTGAGTGAGTTACTAGGCATTGAATCACACAAACAACGTGAAATGTAACGATAGTTAAACAATAAACATGACTATTACGAACCTCGTTCCCTTCTCATCCAGGTGCTAAATCTTAACTTTAGTTGTTTTTCTTCTTTCTGGCGCGCACACGTCTTTCTTGACCTTTGAAGACGATGCCACTAATATTGGTGTGTCAGTTAGTTACGTCATTTCCTGTTTACTTCAAAATAAAAGCGTAACCCATATTACAATAGCACAATGGAACAAAACAATTCTGTAGTACAAAAAATACAATACCAAAAAATAATAGCAGGTTCATTACAGGTACTTAATGCGACTTATACTCCAGTGCAACTTGTGTTTTTTTTTTTCTACCTAATTTTGCATTTTTGGCCTAGTGCGACTTGTAGCCTACTCTGGAGCGACTTATAGTCCGGAAAATATGGTACTTCTTATTATTATAAGAAAATCCTGAACTTGAAATCTTACCAAAGTATGTGTGACCTTACGTGTGTCTGAAAGGCCGACTTAACATCAGTGAGCTACAGAGAAGTTGGCAATGTTGGCTATTAGCATCTCATGGAAGTATGAGTTGCGGCTAACAACAGTTTCGAATGAATGTGCATCTGCGACTGTGTGTCAACTTGACCACATGCGTGGGCATTATAAGATGCTGAAGGTTAGGAATGGAAGGCCTACCGGACTTCTGTGTTTATTATTAGGGTACAAGGTTGTAAGCTCTTTCTGCAATAAAAAGGCACTCTCTTCCTGGATTGTCAGCCATAAAACAATGCATACAGTATCACTATTTGTTGTATGGTGTTTGTATAGCAGACAGGATTCTGTGGAGCCTCACTATATCGCATATTTTTTATTTTTTTTTCCAGTAAATAATAAGGCAAGAGAAGAGAACATCATTTAAGTGCACACGCACACGCCGCTGCCATATCCTGTCTGCTACCTTCAGAGATCCCAAAGTTTGAAATGTCAATTTTTATGTTTTCAAGCCCCATAAACAAGAAGCTGCCTCCTCTTGCGCAGACAACAGTCTTGCTGCAAGTGATCTAACCATAATGAGGCGTCAGCCGCACAGACACAACACAGGATGTTCACTTTGATAGTAAAAAATGCACAGTCGTTTCAAGTTACTCCTGTATTGATGTGCGGGGCCTCCGCGGGCGCTGAGGCCACAGTCAATGGTACAGTGAAGTGAGCGTGTGCACTCACTCACTCACAGCACAAGTCAAGTGTCTACTTGCAAGGCTTGGATGGCAACAAATGATCTCAATGTCAAAAGTTAAGAGGCGCACAATAAGTGTAGTGTTGAAAATCAGTCCATTTGGGCCCTGAAGTTTTACAACATTGGGCGAACAGTGTTAGGGCACACAAATATGGAGTTTAAAAGGGACGCAATATTAAATTTTCCTTCATTCTATTCAGCAGTGTGTGAACAATGCAAATATCAATGCCATCTGATGTCATCATTAGCTGTTTTTCTACCAACAAGCCCAGGAACTTTGAGTTGTGGGTAAAGTGAGTTCTTGGTTGTAAAAGTTCAGCGGCAAATTTAGAATTGTTTCCACAGGGTCTTAGAGTTCTCTGTAATTAATTCAAATGAGTTTGATTGAGCCCAGCTGATGTAAAAACAACGCCCCTAAATTTGACCAATCAGCCGTGGCCATTGCCTGGTCTATTGTGCTATAAAAAAAAAAAGGTAATATGGTGTTGTCAATTATTGCCATAATTTAATGGAACTCCTAACCATCTCAGGTTTCATATTCTTCCGAACTTAACGATTTATGTGGACATGTGTAGGCATGTGCCTTGGTCTGAAAATATATAAACAAAACTGACTATGTTTGCCCATTATTTCAGACAAAAAAACAACAACAACAATAAATAATTATAATACAAAAAACCACTGTCACGAACGTATCCGAACGTGACAAAATTGATGTGTACATGTGTAGGCATGTGATAATAACAGTCTGAAAATATTAAAACAAAACTCGCAATGTTACAATAATAATAATAATAATAATAATAATAATAATAATAATATATGGACTTTTTTCATCCATTGGTGATAAAATAATGATAATGTGAACATTTGTTGGGAAAGAAAATGAAGTTTGCACATTATGAAAATTGACGGCTTAACTGTATTGATGAGTCTGGGGTTTGTGGGAATGCATGGGTTCAAATTAACATCACGTGAGCATAACGTAAGATAACAGAAAAAGCAGTGAGCAGTGGTTGGCTTTGCGCATACTCCGTTTATTTGCAGTCGGGAAACAGAGAGCTTAAAGTCTGCATTGCGACGTAGGTCTCCACTAATACAGCAAAAATGTTGCTGAATTTGTTGCTTTAAAAAAAAAAAAATCACATGTCCCTAATAGCGTTGTCATGACAACGAAAGCCGTAATCAGCGTTTGCTTGAGACTAACCTCTTGAAACGTTGTGAACAGAACAAAAGTGTACAGTGGATATTAAATGTGCTGTACAGTAATTCTTCATCCTTTGTGTATTTTAACTAAAAATGTCAGAAACCTTTTAATTGGACACCTGGGAACTTTTTTAAATGTTGAATTCTGCTTTAAAGAAAAAAAAGAAAAAACAATTATAACAGGGATTTCCACACCTGAGTATGTGCATAATTAAAGGTGTAATGGTGGTCTAGTATAATAATTACTGTAACAGAGGCCAGAGCAGACTGCTACCTGTAAAATAATGTCTTTGTCTTTATATAGCCTTGCTAAATTAGTGGCCCATTTTGTGTGTGCATGTATTTGTGTGTGCTTGTGATGATGAGGAAGTTCAAGTTTAGTGCAAGTGGGGCAACAGCTTCCTTGTTCGTCAGCCTTTGTATATCGCATTGCATGCATCTGCTCTATGTCATGTCTCCTTTTTGTCGCACTGAATCAACTAGAAAGATAAAAAAAATAACTAAGTAGCCTACTGTACAAATATCTTACTCAAAGAGTACAATAAGTTTTGCTTTAAAGCAATTAGTAACCTTTTTTACTTCTTGTTTCATGGAACAATATGTTTCAGTGTGATTTTGAAAAGGCAAAAGGGTCCAGGTGTTAATGACAATGTAATTAAAAAAAAAAAGCTCTTCCGCTTGAAGTGCTTTTTGGTCTTCTGTATGGAGATATGCTAATGAGCACACACTTTGATTGGGCCGCCGACGTCTGTGACTGGGGTTGACAGAGGTGCGCAAGGCTGCATCCACCGGCCTCATTAAAGCTCTGTCCAATTATAGAAAAGTAATTGATCATCTGCTTATGTGTGTTCGTGCGCGTGTACACGCATGCACACACCTTCTTTGCATGCCAGAGATGCGGTGAATGCATCAAAGTGTCAACATGGCAACAGTTGCAGGAATTCCTGAAATTATACAAACGTAATCATTTCAAGACGAGCAAATTGTATCTCTTTTTTTTTTTTTTTTTTTGAAAAATTATTGGATAACTTGAATCATTTCAAAAAAAAGTGCGATTGTGTTGAGAAGAACACAGAACTAAACATTTGGACTTGATTGTGTAGCAGCTTGCGTTCCGCAGCAGATGGCGGGGAATTTGCACCAAAATTCAATAGATTCGTGCTCGGTATGTGCACTGTATAAACATAGTAATTATTATGTTTATACAGTGCACATACATACAGATCCATGTCAGCCCGTTTCAATGATTGACTGACTTTTTTTCTTTCCATAAATTTGCAAAACAATAAGGATCAAAATATGACGTTTTCAAAGTTCTCAATTACAATGTTGACACAAGTCAGATCCTCTCCATTTTTACATTTTTTTTTTTTTTATTTATAAATAAAGCTGTGTACTATCTCCCCCCGACTAGCCTCCGACCTCAGATCAGACGCTGAATTTAAGCATGTTACTAAGCGGAGGAAAAGAAACTAACCAGGATTCCCTCAGTAGTGGCGAGCAACGAAAATATTGATTGAAAAATAAATCAATAAAAATCTAACTTTCAAGAAAAACACAGAACTAAACATTTGGACTTGATTGTGTACCAGCTTGCGTTCCGCAGCAGATGGCGGGGGATTTGCACCAAAATTCAATAGATTCGTGCTCGGTATGTGCACTGTATAAACATAGTAATTATTATGTTTATACAGTGCACATACATACAGATCCATGTCAGCCCGTTTCAATGATTGACTGACTTTTTTTCTTTCCATAAATTTGCAAAACAATAAGGATCAAAATATGACGTTTTCAAAGTTCTCAATTACAATGTTGACACAAGTCAGGTCCTCTCCATTTTGACTTTTATTTTTTTTTTTTTTTTTATAAATAAAGCTGTGTACTATCTCCCCCCGACTCGCCTCCGACCTCAGATCAGACGCTGAATTTAAGCATGTTACTAAGCGGAGGAAAAGAAACTAACCAGGATTCCCTCAGTAGTGGCGAGCAACGAAAATATTGATTGAAAAATAAATCAATAAAAATCTAACTTTCAAGAAAATAAAATAGCATGATTTATTTTTTGTGATTTCCGATATTTTGATGTGCAGCTGTGAATATTACGAAAACAAATGTGACTTCAAATGCATTGACATTCACAAGATGGACATTGTACGTGAATGCTCAAAACCAGTACTTCAAAACTTGTACCAGTTTTCAGATTTGCTTGTGTCATTTATATTTTAGTACCTTTTACAGTTTTTCTAGGTTGCCTTTGTACATTTCTCAAGTCACTTTGGTACATTTCTGAGGTCAGAATTGATATTTGCAAAACAGCGAATGCATTTCTCAAAACAATTCGTACAAATAGCAAAACATTATAGTTAATCTGCAAAAGCCATTTTCTCTCATAAAATCCTTGATAAAGTTCTCAAAACTAAACATTTGTGCCACTGAAAATTCCCGACCCAATAGAATGACGGAGTCTTTGTGTCATTGTGTATGATTAAATTGGGTTGGGTTTTGATTTACTTTGGGGTGTTTATTCAGTTGTCCGGTTTTGGCTCCCCTAGTCTCATCATAGTTAACTTCATCCATCTGTGTGTGTCGCCCCTCCCCGTATGTGCTGTTAATTAGTGCCCTCCACCTGCTGTGTTTCCCAGGTGTGTCTTGTTAGTGTCTCGTTAGTGTTGTATTTAGTCAGTGGGTTTGTTCACGTGTCGTGGTAGTATTGTCTTGTCCTGTTGTGGTGTGCTGTGCTGGTTTCAAGTTAAGCCATTGTGTATGATTAAACTGCTTTGTCACGTTTTCAATAAAAAACTGCCACTAACATTTTGATGACAATAGAAAGTTACGCTTTTGTGTATGTGGAAGATTCACATTACATTGAACAAGCAGAATTGAACAAGCAGTTTTGAACAATTTAATTCGGATCTGGGAAATGTGCCGAAGCAACTTTGAAAAATGTAAAAAAAAAAAAGTGATAAATAAATGATTGTTGTTGTGACTCCAGTAAAACATAAAAACAACCGCTGTGATGCTAAAACAACACGAACCACTTATAAAGAACGCTGTTGTTTTCATCCAGGTGTGTTTGATGAGCTCGCATATTGACTGGTCGAGTCAATCAGCAGCCGCGGGCTCATTCGTCGCTCGATTAGAGCTCCGCCTTCGCATATTGCTTCGGTGGTCCGCCATTTGTATGGCAAACCGACATGGCTCCTCCGGTGGCCCATTATGAATAGACACTCTGCCTTCGTGTGGGCTCATTATTAAATAAGTACGGGGATGGAGGAGGCAGACAAACCTTTTTAAGTCTTGTCAGGGTAGACGCCACGGCCATTAGGGGCTGAGCATTAACAATGGCAAGAAACAGCGTAAAAGAGACAGAGGGGAAGGATGGATGGATGGAGGAAGAGGAGCTGTGATTATGCTACTTTTTTTTTTATTATTATAGCTTGTATTCTATTACATAGGGTTGCAATAGTTCATTTTGTCTTATTGTGCCTTGTGTAGAATAAACAAAGAAATAAAACAAAAGAAAGCTAAAAATGACAGCATCATCAATATTGAGCGTGAATCTTCCCTTCATTAATGCCATTCATGACAATAATTAAAGACGGGGCATAATAATTAATTTAGTTTTAAGCACACGCGGGAACCCGCCACTAATGGACGCCGTCGCTGAAGCCATTCGCTCACGTTTTTGCGCCGGTGAGTCATTAAGTCGCCTTGGAGGAGGGAAGTCGCCGCTCTGATCCATCATGGCAATAATGAGACAACGATGAACTCATCAATTTCATGCCGCCGAGCGCCACGCGGCTTTTACGGATAAGAGTCTGTGCCGTCTGCGCCTCTGCGACGCCATCTTCACCGACTCCCCCCCCACCCTGCTACAAACTCTCCCTCAGGCGCTCTTTTTATGACTCCTTCAAGGTGAAACTTTATCTGTGCAACACATTTCTAGCAGCCTATTTGTTTTGCCCCATACGCTCCCCTCGCCACACACACTAAAGTCAACAAAATGTCATCATACTGTCTTACAAAGGAAAACATGTTCAAAGCTGTTTTTTATTCATTTGTAGAAAATGTATTTTTGAAGTGCTATAACACTGTCCGGGTCCTCGATTTTAATGTTCTGAGGAACGTCACAGAACAAATTGATTTTTGCAGTTGTGTAATTGTACATGGTCTTACGCTGCAAAAAGGCACTGGCATACTATTTATAGGATGTAGGGGCGGAGCCCTGCTGTGAAGAGTGAAAATCCATCACTAATTGACACCTTCCTAAAAAAAAATAAAAAATAAAAATAAAAAAATAATTGCTGATAGAAGTCACAAAATGCAACAACGCACTACTTTTGTCTAGCAATATAAGAATATCCACGTCATGATACGATAATTATCACGATATGACCCTCACAGTATGATAAATATCACCATATGCTATACTAGCAGATCAGATATAAGATCTACAGATACTGCACATCAAAATGCTCTCAAATAATATTTACCATTCAGTTCAACCTCTTTTTAAGGGCAAACGTCGATATTGTCACGTTTCGGTTTTGGGGGGTTCGGTTTTGGTTTAGTTTGGGGTGTCCGGTTTTGGCTCCCCTCGTCTCGTCATAGTTAACTTTGTCCACCTGTGTGTGTCGCCCCTCCCGGAATGTGTTGCTAATTAGTGCCCTCTACCTGCTGTGTTTCCCAGGTGTGTCTTGTTCGTGTCTCGTTAGTGTTGTATTTAGTCATTCTCTCTCACTTCATTTTACTTTATTCTCGCACCAGCCTTCATTCCTTTCCATATTTCTTGGCAAACATGCTGTAACAGTGCAAAAAGAAAAAAAATTAAGAATATAGGGTGAAAGGCACCGCGAAAGGATAACGTTTACTGAACTTTTGTAAGGGTGCCGATTCAAAGGTGCACATAGCAACATGTGCTGATATTATCTAGCCAAAAAAAATATCATGGCTAAAATGCTGTAAATATTTGGAATTTAGTTTGTTCACAAATGAAATACTAAATTGTTGTAAAAGTACAAATAAAGGATAAAGTTTACAACTCACCGGCACTGCCCATTGGTTTTGTATTAAATGTGGGTGTGTTATTTACTAATGTGTTAGCATTAGAGGTGGGAATCTTGGGGCACCTCACGATTCGATTGCGATTACGATTCAGAGGCTACGATTCGATTATAAAACGATTATTGATTTCCCCCCCAGGCAGCAGAAAAAAAACAATGTATTTTGGTGCTTTTAATGTTTCGTACATTAGTTACAAAAATAGTACAAAACTCCTCTCAGGCCTAAATAAACTACTATTTCAGTATCAAGTTAACAGTTCAAAACAGTAAATAAAATACTCAAGTCCTCATTCTGTAACAACAGCTTTTAAGTATATTCAGTCTTCAGCAGAATAAAACATAGCATTGAGCAAAAATATATTATTTTTATCCACTCAAAAGTGCACTGAGGTATAAATGAAAGACAATGTGAACTACTACTTCAATACAAATGCCTAAAAAAAAAAAAAAGTGCTTTCCTGCTTTTTAAGTTGTGTAAAGATGAACATGTAAACATTAAAGTTTCTCAGAGGTACAAAAAAAAAAAAAAACCTCAAGTGCTTTTCTGCTTTTTAACTTGTGTAAACATGAACGTGTAAACATTAATGGGATCGTTCGGCTTTTTTAACATGAATCTCAATTTGATCCTCACCTCCCGTGTGTGCGATCAGCGCTGACTTCGGCGTTGGACGAGAGGAAAATAGTCCAGCAAGCTGGCTGGGGTCTCGGAAATAAAGCGTTTTTCTTCTAAAAACTATTTGTTTTCAAAAGCGTGATACATTTCCACCACAATACTCTTTTCTGAATAAAGTCAGACGCCATTACCGCCAGCCACTACTTTTCTGTTCGTTCGTTCGTATCACTGCGCGGCGCCCTGTAGAACGCTAACCGACGCACTGCAGCCAGCTAGCTGATACTTCCGCCTGAAGTTGTTTGCCTTTTCGGAGCAGGTCTGATCTCACGAAGAGGTGGGTTGGTCAGCTCAGCCATGCTTGTTGTTGTTTTGAATCTCGAGGCGTGAGTTGTGGATGTGTACTCTCGGTCCGTTCCAACAATTTATGACTTGTTTCACTTACGATACTATACTTACTATATCTGAAACAACACTCAACTGGCTACCAAGACCACCTTTATACACAATTTGTCATTCAGTCTTAAGGAGTTTTGAGCCATTGTGACCTCATCCGGCTCCTCGGCTTTCCATTTCCTCCATCCGCAGTTCATCATCAAGCTAGCCGATCATTGGCAACACTTAATGATTCATGAACACAGAAACTAATGGAGTACTTTACACGTTGTAATCGAGCGAGGCCATTATAGCGAAACGAGCTGCTCGCTGGGCCTTTGATTAAGAGAGTATAACATGGGGAGGATTATGATCATGTCACACGTCTGCATTAGATGGAAACCTGACTGGCATACATACTGCATAAAACTGGTAAGATTTTCGCCCCCCCAATTAACCTGTTTAACTATTCGGGAAAAAAAAAAATGAGTTGATTTAAATCATATTCCCCTTTCAGCCACTTATCTTTTGTAAATGTTTTCATCGAAAACACGTATTCCATGTACTTTACAAAGTAAATAGCAGTAGCGTTGTATTTATGTGATGTGGAAAGATGGGGCTAAGGACGGAGCCCTGGGGAACACCAAGTCTGATTGAAAGGGATAAGAAACTATTGACTTGCTTATAGGATTAAAATAGGTGTCTTGACCTACTACAATTGCTGCGCAGCATTTGCAAAAGTCGTATGTATGTCCATGTATAGAATAACAGCTGACTGGATGACGGTGGGGTTGATTCTCGACTGATTGCTAGTAAATCACAGGGTACATAAATAAGGTATTCACACTCACTTTCACACTTCAACGATATAGTATGTATACTTACAATACATAATCTGATATTGATCAAAGCACTTGAGAGACAATTTTCATATTTTAGAAAATAAAGTTTGTACTTTTTACAAGCAAAATGTCAGAATTTTGTGAGAAAGTATATTGTAGCTGTAATTTTTTTTACAAGAAAATGTTTACAAGCATATAGCCTACTTAAGTTTGTTACTGTACATTAAGATACGGACTACTGCGGATACATTCCTGTCATACAAATGTTTTTTTGTTAAGGATTTTTCTGGTAATTTTGTCTTTTTTTCTTGCAAGCTTTGTAATTCTTGTAATGCAACATAATTTGTAATATTACATCTTTGTAACAGAACCTTTCTTCTACAATTTTCACGGGAAATATTGACACTTTTTCTTGGGAAAATAACATTTATTTATAATATTACAACTTTATTCCGATAACACTACAACTTTTTCTGTGAAATGTGTGGCACCTGTTAGATGTGCTTTTTTTCTTTGTCTTCACTCTGAAACAAATTTGGCATAAACAACTTTGCTGCACTTCTTCACTGCCAACCTTATTCTCACACAGGCATTCGAGAGGAAAAACAGAATTTTCACACCTGTCAGGACATTCTTTTTCTTTTTTATTATTAATTTTATTTTCACCTCAGCCCCGTCAGATTCATTGTTTTTTTTGTATGAATGCGTCCACCATCCTCTCACATCTAATATATTATGGCAAAGCTAATTTGAAAACACAATGTCACCTACACCTGCACAGAATTCACACACATCTACACACTGCAATTGTCTCATTATTTCGGCGTTGTTCTACAATATTGGAAATATTTCATACTTTTTGGTTTTAGTGAGACTTTCTGGAGCGGATTAATCACAAAAACCGAGGTTCCGCTGTACGTGTGACGTCATTGAGAAAAGGTCTGCAGTATAATAATTTTTTCTTCCCCTTGAAACATTATAATATTCACATTTTCTGAATCGGGATGGACACTCGGGCCCCCTCCTTCATTTCTGCCTTAGCCCAGTAAATTAAAATGCTGCTCCACTTCTTAGTTTTTCAAAGATTAGAGCGAGCACATGTCCTCGTCTGCTGTTTCATCCTCCCCGTTACATGTCGGATGAGAGCTTAACTTCCTGAGGGTTTCCATCTTAGCCCGGGATCAATAGACGAGTGGTCGCCGGCCAAAGCGTACGTCAGCGTCGGGCCCGCGCAAGGCGAGAAGTCGACTTTACAAGCCCCCCGCTGGCCACCTTAACTCCATTTCCTCACCGAGACTTTGCTCCGCTGTTCTGACAGGTCCATTTCATGGTTTAAGTAGGTGACCTGGGGGAGCTGATCCAAATGGCCCAAACAGCCCCCGGTTCATTATCTAGAGGCCTAGAATTTGAGATTATAGGTGATTACGCTCTTCTATAAAAAAAAAAAAAAAAAAAAAAAAAAGATAAATCTGTTTAATCCTCCTCTCTGGTGAGGCTTCAGAGGGCGCCCAGGGACGGCTGGCATCCACGGTGGGCCTAGAGAAGTGCCGAGCATACGAAACGAGGCGGAGCGCTGGCCCCGGCTCGGAAGGGGAAGGAGGCCAGTTGGCCGGGGAACAAGAGGATCCGGTCTGACCGGGCTGGTGGAGACGCCGCTTGGCCAAAGATCACAGCCGTCGTCCGAGACCTCGACGGCCCGCCAGCTTGCGTGGGGAGCGCTCACGGGGCGGAGAAAAAGCAAGGAGGGGCGGTAGGAGTTCAAGACTGACCTTTGACTCTGCGCCACTTGATAACTCGCCAAACATTTCCTCACCACGGAGGACAGATTGACCCATTTCACGTCTGTCAGATGACCAACACTTTTCAGTCTCTTAATATTGTGACTTTATTTAGTGACTGACTTTGGTAAAATTACAACTTTCTTCCTGTAATATTACAACTTTTTCTGTTTTCAATGTTTTTACTTTGGAAACAATACTTTTTACTTGTAATATTAAGTCTTTACTCCCAACACGTAAGGACTTTTTTTTTTTTTTTTTTTTTTTTTTTAAATTAAAGAAAAGTCAACCCCCATATGTGTTTTTAACAATAATATGTTGTATGCAGCCCCAGTAGCCTAAATATGGTATTCTGGTTGATATTGCGTTTGTGAAATATGAGTTAAGCGGCAAAATCCAGCCGTTTTGATCTATCTCAGGGGGCGGCCATTTTGCCTATTGCTGCCAACTGAAGTTGTTGCTCAGGGCTCAGGCAACAACCAATCAGAGCTCATCTTCAGAAAACAGGTGAGCTCTGATTGGTTGTTGCCTGAGCCCTGAGCAACTGTGATGTCATCTTCAGTCGACAGCAAGTGGCAAAATGTAGCAAAAATGTAATATTAATGAGTAGGGGTGAGAATTACCAAGTACCTGACGATTCAATTCGTATCACGATTCATAGGTCACGATTCGATTCAATACCGATTAATCCCAAAACGAACTTATAAGTCGATTGTTGTGATTTTTTTTTTTATTCAAACTTAGAAAATATCCATGGCCCCCCTAGCCAGCCTGTTTTCCATGTCTCCCAATTCCCAATGCAGCTGATTCCAATGACAGCTAATCAGCCAGCTCTGGAGAAGCCTGATAACGATCCTCACCTGCGTTGCAATTGGGAGACGTTGGAAAACATGCTGGCTAGGGCGGCCTGAGGACCGGAATTGAGAAACACTGCATTAATATAACATTCTTCCATGATTAAGGTGTGAATCTTTACCCTAAGGAAGACGTTTTGTTGAATATTTTTCCATCAAAAATTTTTGTTTAAAAATCAATTCGGCCGCCTATTGAATCGATTCGAGAATTGCGCGTTGTATTATCACAAATATATTGCCAAATTGATTTTTTAAACACCCCTATTAATCAGAATGTCATGTTTAGATTAGTGAGGTCACATATAACATATTATTGTCAAGAAATGTTTAAGGTTGGCTTCCACTTTAAGGAAAATAAAACTATAATATTGACATCATCTATCATTTGTGTAATTGTATGTTTTGTCTTACTTAAAATGACCTTATTATCTCCCGTATTTCTTTATCAAGTTTATTTTACCTGATTTGTGTTGTTCTGTTTCACAAGTCTTGGGACTTACTGGTCTAAACTGGAACCTTGGATAACACATTTTATGCCATATCAGGTGGAAATATGTGTTGGCATGACAATAAAATTCCTTGAATTGTTATTCTCATAATTTATCAAATGTATAGCTGTAATGTATTTGTATGTATAGTACCAGTCAAAAGTTAGGACAGACTTTCTAAAACTGGCTTCGAAGTTTTGAATGGATCCTCTACTACAGCCACATAATGCATTCTTACACGTTATCTCTTTGGTCACATGGTACATACTTGGTTCCAGTTGTTTGTGATGAAACACATTGGAGATGAGCTGAGGTGAAGTAGGTGTGTGACAGACACAAACATTTCTGCCTTTAAACCCCAAAGAAGGAGAAAAAAATACACAGAAGTTGACAACAAAAGCTTAATCCTGCTTTAATACTGATGCTCCACCGAGGGATTTTCATGTCAAAATTTGACATGTTAAGTACCACCTGTTTCCGTCCTGGAAGTATGTCACCAACCAAAATAAAGAACATTGCTACTTACTTTCTCAGAGAATTACAAATATTACAAAATTGACGTTTTGCGTTTGTCTTTTATTATTTCATTATTTTCAAATTGACCGTCTATGCCTAATCTTTTTATTTTTATTTTGTGGCCTTAATGTTCCTTTCTAACATGGTTGGCTGAGTTCATTATCATGACTTCTGTTGCTATGGTTCCCAAATGTATCTGTGTAACATTGGGTACTTGTGAAAAAGAAAAGAAAAATTGTCATAGCCAATCAAGATCAGTATCTTTTTTTTTTTTATTTCATGTGAGTGTGCATGTGAAGGTCCAATATGTGCACCCTCTCAAAAGTGAAAGTGACATTATGTGGAACCGCGGCCGACTCATAAGAGACTCCGAAATACTCCAAGGCGATTCAATGACACTCGCCTGTCGACACGCGGCATTAAAGCCGATTAACATGACGTTTATCCCGGCACGACAACGCGCGATCAAGGCAACACCGGCGACCGACAAAAGTCCCTCCCCCTTCATCCCTGCCTGGAAAACAATGTCCTTCCATCCGCGGGCCCACCTGTCACTGCAGAGGACGACAAACGCGGCCCGCCGCACCGCCGGGAGGAGGAAGAGCCCTCTGACCAAAAGGAAACGCTCATGATTCATTCATGACATGGTTACCACTTTGCAGAGTGTCAACAGCTTGTCTTTGAAGTGATAATCATAACATTGAGGGTGTCCTTGAATTTCGACTCCCCATTAAAATGCTTAATGGGAGATGATTTCTGTAATTCGGCGAGGAGGAGCTCTCCCAGCCTCCAGTTAGCTAAAGCACGTCTAATAAATCTGTGTGTGTTTGGGGGGGGGGGGGGCAAAATAATACGAGAAGCAGTCTATCTGCTTGCTGAGGGATGCAATGATTGTAAATAAGTTGCAGTGGCTGAAAAAGTGAATATGGTATGTTATTTTTATTTTTATGTTAATTATTGAGTTAAAGCTCCTTTAACACCACTATTTTTTTTTTTTAACACACGATTAATGAACTGGGGGAATTCCATTCGCAACGCAGCGGACACGTCCACGTCAAAATTCAGCAGAAATAAATTTAACTCATTCACTGCCAGTCATTATAGAAAATTTTTACATTTCCAATACTCACGTGATATTCCATTCAATAATTATATATAAACCGAATCTACCAAATAACAGAATAGACTCCCTACTTTTTGTCCCGTCCCGTTCTTTTATAATTGACAGCAGAAAAATGTAGGTTTGCCAAAATACAGCCATTTCTCCCATGGACTCTGAAACTGTGTTTATTTCCTATAAAATGGGGCAATGATGTCATCTACCGGTGGTTGGGCATCAGTAAAGTTGTTTCCAAGTTTGATATTTACAGTGGAACATGCTCAGATTCGCCCCCATTTAGCACCGCTCTAAAAAATACAATTGACAAGTATACTTGTCAAAGGCAGTGAATGAGTTAATAATGCATATATTTGTGGAGAGTGAGGTCAGGTGGCATTTTACAATTTTAAAATTGTGCAAAATTTCACAAGTTACTTCATATTAAACATTACATAGCTCTTAATATTTAAAAAATAAAATAAAAAATGCACTGAGCTGTCACCAATGTCTTACAAATGCAATTATGCCATCTAGTGGCGGAAATGACCTCAGCCAAATCAATATCACACTCGTTTTTTTTTTTTTTTTTTTTTACAGTACAGTACATCTTATTAATTTTAAATCTTGATTACTAGGAAATTAAAGAATATTTTATTGTACATTTTGAACCCATATCAAAATTTGCAATTAATCGTGAGTTAACTATTGAAGTCATGCAATTAATTCCGATTAAAACAAATGTAGTCTGACACTCCTATTATTTTTTTTCCATTTCAAATTATGTGAAAAATTAGACAAAAATTGCCACATACATTTGACAGTACACATGAAGTCAGATACAGTAAGACAGGACGGAAAACATCCGTCTTATGATAGAGTATAGTAAATCAATATTTTCATACACTTTCACCAAAAAGGAAATCTTTCAAAGTGAAAAATGAAAGATAAAAACATATGTAGACCTTCAAATGCATTCTGTGTTGCAACGCCTTTGGCTTATATTACACCAGTCAGTCTTTATGAGTAGGCGTCTATCAGTGTGGCACACGTTGATGTGGCAATATTTGTTTGGATTATTTTGCAAAAATGCTCTAAATGTAGATTACGTGCGTATCTCCACAGATGTTTGATGAAAATGTTTATAATTCCCCCCCACCTTGACTATGGCCCCAGTTCCATCTGAAGGATAGATAGATAGATAGATAGATAGATAGATAGATAGATAGATAGCTTGGTGGCTAGCTTAGTGGCTAGCTAACTAGATAGATAGATAGATGGATGGATAGCTTGGTGGCTAGCTAACTAGATAGATAGATAGATAGATGGATAGCTTGGTGGCTAGCTAACTAGATAGATAGATAGATGGATAGCTTGGTGGCTAGCTAACTCGATAGATAGATAGATAGATAGATAGATAGCTTGGTGGCTAGCTTAGTGGCTAGATAGATAGATAGATAGATAGATAGATAGATAGAAGGATAGCTTGGTGGCTAGCTAACTAGATAGATAGATAGATAGATAGATAGCTTGGTGGCTAGCTAACTAGATAGATAGATAGATAGATAGATAGCTTGGTGGCTAGCTTAGTGGCTAGATAGATAGATAGATAGATAGATAGATGGATGTGACTGTCTCTTGGCAGCAAATGCATTTCCCATCCACCTGAACAATCTGCCAAAGTTTTTTTTTTCCTGTTTTTTGTTGCCCAAATCCATATGCAATGCCTTTTACAGTTACAATGAAAAAAAAAAAAAAAAAAAAAAAAAATAGTTCTTTGAATCCTTTGTGCTGTTCAGCTGTTTACAGTAAGTTGAAGTACGTGGGTGGATGCTGGCTCAAAGTCGATTGTCGCTTTTCATGTGCACTTTTATTTGGGCTGCGCAGATAAGCTGTGGCTCATACCTTAACAGTTGTGTTCTATTTATTAGACGGAACGCGTTCCCAAGGCCATAAAAGAGCGCTGCAAAGCGGGGAGGGCAAAACACTCCTAATGTTCACTGTGATGATAATCACACAAAGGCCAAATGAAAAGAGAGTCATGTAACCAAATATTGTTCGGTGCAGATAAAAAATAAAAATAAAAAAAATAGCTTTTCGGCAGCGGACTTCAATCGTGTGCATAGTTATAATAATAATAATAACGGGATGATAAACTCCAGCTTAAAGCCCATCAAGGAAATCTGTTAATACCCGCTTTGCTTTATTTCAAGTCTGATGTAATACACTGTGTTCTTCATTACATGATTAAAAGCACACTGGTGCAGTCCAGAGCTGTGATAACGTTCCCCACTGTCAACATAATCCAAGCTCATGTTGTACAGGGACTTTAAACACAGGCATATGGTGATGGCTTTATATCATACTTAGCAGTCCCACTATGGGGCAATCAATGCAGGAAATGCTCTTACTGGATGTATGCTTTTGTTTCCTCCCCCCATCTCATAAACATGCATTTGTGCGTCTCACCAGATGACATATCTTTTCTTATTGTGGTTTTCTAGGGGATGTTGTTTACTCCCCAAAGGACATTTTGCTTTTTTTACCTGAGCTCAGCTTGATTCATAGTAGTATGTTTGTAGATCAGCTCTTCATAAGTCGACCATTTTTAGTCTCTGCCGCTCTGCCATTAGCCAACACATTGACTATACAGAGAGGTGCTTCTCAGGAAATTTCAATATTGTGGAACCTTTTTTTCCAACCGAATTAGTTCAATACACAAGGTAAAATTCAATTAAAAATTGCGTGCAAAATGGCGATAAAATAACCAAATCGAGGGAACACATCAGATCATATTGGTCATAAACGGGTTGATTTCAGCATGTAAATTGTGCTTAAGTCACGATGCTTTGGGTATGTCACAAATGTGTTATCAAGACACATTGGAACTCTTAAACTGTGGGGAAAAAATGACAAATATGTCTCTTTTAAGTCATCACACATTAAAAGATACGACGGCCCACTTGAGACATAGCACATGGTAAAGTGTGTATTCTCAACCGGCGTGTATGGTCGCTCCCAACAGCTGTTTGCGCGAGCCCGGGGGAGGAAGCATGTCAAGTAGGATGCCTTCTGCTGTCACCAGCTCCGCAAGGTGTTTATTAAAAAATGTTAATGGCGTCAACAAGACGCACGCGCACACGCATTCCGGCTCGGCCCCCGTGACGAGCGCTTGGCAGCAGCCAACTGTTTCCATTTGCCGGGGAGAGTGCGGGTGCGCTCTGTGTCTTCATGCCCAGCAGGATCTGTTAGTGGGGAAGTCGTTTGGGTAATGTTTTCTTGGGCCCAGTCTCAATACTCGCACCACACCCTACACCCTTCAATGAAGTATTCACAGAGGTCACGAAGTGTTGGAGAGCACAGGTTACAAGCGAGAAAAAATAGAGCAGTTTACAATTAGGCCCAAACTACTATTTTTAGAACAGCGACTGCGCATGGGCGTGGCCAGTTGATTTTCAGACAAGAAACACAGGCAAGCGACTGAGGGAGTGCATTCGTACGAGGCAAAACTTGTGAACTGACTCGCTAATTCACCATAAATATACTGAACAAACGTATCATGGTTACAACAAACTTGTGCTGCTTTGGTGTACCGCTATGCGATTGGCGTTGTGACCGGGATCGAATGAAGGGAGTTTCCAGAGGAATGTCTACGCTGGGTTTAAGCAAGTACAATTAAACAGCAGTGATTTACGCAAAAAAAAAAATAAAAAATGTCACCGGCGACTCCTTTATGTGCTCTCTACATTTCGTCGTTGGAAATGGGCCAGCAGCTGAAAATCCGATTGCGACTGCAGGTATGTTTAGTGTCTGCTTTCTCAGCGTTAGCCTTGCTAGCTGCCTGCTACAACTTGCTAGCTACTAGAGCGGTCACTGTGTCACCACGCCACTTTAACAAAAGTAACTAGACAGAAGTAACAGGTAGACCTAAAATATTCAAATGGAAATCGTGACTTCAATGTGTTTTCGTGAAAATTAGCGACCAAGAAAATATTAGCAGTCATCTAGATAGCAGCGGAGTGGCAGCAACGATAATACAGTAAATCTTAACCTTTCTACGAAAAAAACTGCTTTCTTTACGCCCACTTTGAGGTCTCCGCATGTCAACCACCGTGTGTAAACCACCATTTCACGCGTGGGACGTCATTCTCTTCCAAAATGATGTGTACGCGTTTCCTACTCTGTTATTTTGTCAGACTCATGCATATTAACGAGGAAAACGTGAAGTTATTTGAGATCAACCCTACTGAAGAATTGGGACAGTGCACGTGACGTCGTCGACTTGCGCCACCGTGTTTATTTGCTTCATCAAACATTGTTGCAGCGTTTGTTGTTGTGGCAATTTTGCTGCTTAGTATGATATCAAAAATGTCGTAAAACCAAAGGTTTCACGCCTTGGTTTGCGAAGCATTTATTTGCATCCCCTGCACGACCTGCGGCGCATGCGCACAAGGTCGCTAAGTACGGCAACTGCACTAGGGCAAAATTATGTAGGTGACGTTAAACTTCAATTAAAATTACACATATAAAACTGATAAAACGAATAATGCTTTGATGCTTACACTTGAAAAGACTTTTTCGGCACAGGCAAAAGAATTACCATTGAACGCCACCATTTTCCCGCAATGAACTGGTGGTAATGCACTTGGCTGAGCCTGAAGTGCAGAACAAGGGCGCAAAGGGGGCGGGGTTTAGCGAGGAGACAGTACACTTCGGAGAATTGAGACACCATACACACTCCCTTAAGGGTGGAAATGCGAGTATTGGGACAGGGCCTTATTGTGTATCGACGAGAAGAAACATCATCAGGGAGCGACATTGTAAAGGCTGCTGGCAGTTGATGAGCACATTTGTGCTAACATATGCATTTGATACACTGCAGCTCCGGTTTTGTCAATGTCCTAATCGATCCAGCAAATCAAATGATTTAATTAGTTGTAGCTTGAAAAAAATGACAAGAAATTCTGGACTCCCAGCACATGTGTGAACACGGTTTTCTTTTTCACTCCATCGCCTGAACACAAAAACGTTAACAACGCTGCGGATCATGGGCCATGAGGAATTTCTTTCACAGCATCTTAAGCTTTGAGAAATATTGATTCACATTGTAAATTAATAGAAGAGCGAAATCAAAACTCTCCTTTGGCCAGTTTGACATCAGCCAGACCACCAGAATCTGCTTCCTTCCCCTCGAAATTTCAGAATTTGATGTTTTAGTTATACCATTGCTTCCTCCAAAATCTTCTCAGCCAAGCGGAAGGCTGTGTTAAAGGTAAGTCAAGCAATGTGTGAGTTTTATTGACCTCTTTTGACATCCGAGGGATTGCGTTAACATCCACAGTGCTCTTCCTGAGCAGAGGCTGCTCGACGAGGTGCATAAAAGTTGCGTTTTCATTCAAGAGGAGGTGAGCATGGCCAACATTTTATTATACAATTCAAACATGAAGGAATAATGTACGTGAAATATTTTGAGAGGGATTTAATAAATGGTTGTGATAAAAGTCTGTTTTTCACCGTGAAATGTTTGGTTATTCAAAGTTGCATTCATCAAATGTTTCTTTTCTTCACCGATCCTGAATATTTTGCGTTTGATGTTTGAAGGCCGATGTTCTCCAAGCGTAGTAACATGGCTGCAAAATTACAGCTTTAATATGCAACCACTAATAAGGCGGATTGTCCTGCATGTTGCCATGGCAACCACAGATAACCTACACTTTTGTGGTCTATAATATTCGGTGGACTACCTCGAGAGCTTACAAAACAAACAGTCCTAATACACAAATCACCTCCCAATGGAAAGATCATCTATCCTAATACAAAGGTACAGACGGTTAACTTTAATGAGGCCGCCATTGTGGCCTGCGCATATGTTATCATTATTATTGTCATTACATTGATGAGCACAGACACAACAACACCGCGGCGGCGTCGTCTCGCTCTTCTTCCGTGCCGTAACACCGTCGTAAAAAAAAAAAAAAAAAAGGAGCAGACACTGTCGCAGGTATCATGGAGGCTTTATTTGTCGCCGTCTATCATCCTGAGAGCTACATTCATCAGGCTGCCATTGATGAACGCCTACTGAGTGTCAGGAGAGACACAGGGGAGTGGTAATGTGCAGGTACAACACCGGTTCCACTCAAAGATGTTGAATTAATTCATTATTTGTAACCGCTATAGAAACTAAAATCGGGATTGAAGTCATTTTGAGGGTAATTATAAAGATGTTTGCAGGAATAATACAGCCCTTATTGTCCCCCAGTGGAATGGAGATGGACAAACATGTTGTCCTGTGACGTGAGGCTTTTATAGCGGCAATTGGCAAGCAGGGCGCCTATTTGGACCGTGCTCTGTGGAAGACAGGCTTTGAGGTTTTCGGGTTAAATGGGATTTCTCCCTTTGAATCATTTTTGATGACCCGCCGCAGCTGAGTCTGCAGGTTGTGCTGCCTGCTTTAAAGCGTATTATGGGCCCGAGATTGAGCACAAGTCGCGGCTTACACACCCCACAAACATTGTAAGTGTACATGGGAGGGGACAATTTGTGCTATTGTCTTGGGAAGCAGGCATGAAACTCAACAAAGTTGTTAGGGTAAAGTTAAAGGTAGGGCAGGGTTAGGTTTAAGAGGGTTATGCTTACAGTCAGGTTTGGGGCTGTTGTTAACTCATTCACTCCCAGCCATTTTCACAGAAGCAGTCCCGTTCGCTCCCGGCTGTTTTACAGGATTTTGACTGATTTTTGCAAGGCCCACAGAATATTGTTCTATTGCTATAAAAGCATGGAACCTATCAAAAGTCTCTTCTTTCATCAGGAAAAAAAATAAAGTATGTTTCTAGCTGGTTCCGTTTTGCAGCAATTAGCATTAGAAGAGAGCTAAGTTTCATCAGTTTTCACAAATCTATTCAAAATTGTAAGTAATTGAGCTTTTTTTCTACATGGCTCTGGTTGATCTCCTTTGCTCTGCTGCTGGCCGTTTGTGTAATAACTACCATTTCTGCACCCGTTCTTTGCAGTTGAGAGGCTGAATCAAACCCTTCTGTATGCTCTAGCATACAAAAATAAAAAAAAAATAAAAAATAAAAAAAAACGTATAAATACGTCTTTGGGACACTTAGAACATAAAAAAATGTATTTACACGTTATTGGGAGCAAATGAGTTAAGGTGTTAGGGTAAGGTTAAAATAATGTTTCTAATTAAGGAAGGGTTAGATTTCGTGTAAATGTTTTTAGGGTTGGCGCAGAGTTAGTGTGGTTAAGGTTGGTTTAGTGTTTAAGGTTGTGGAATTGTGGGGTACGGTTAGGGGAGTATTAGGTTTGAGATGCTACCGAGTGAGGGTAGGATTGGTGTTAGATCTAGGGTTAATTAGGTTAAGGGTTTTAATAAGGGTCATACTGGTTAGCGGTAGATTTGTGGTAGTGATGCTGGTTAGTGTTAGGGGTAAATTGGGTTTAAGATTGTCAGGGGTTTAGGTGTTTGGACTAGTTTGAGGTTATGGTAGGGTTTTATTTAAGGTAAGTGTAGTTATGGTTGGGTTAAATTTATAACAGTTGGAGTTAGAGTTGGTTTGTTAGTGTAGAGTGAATATGGTTAAGATAGTTTTGGTTAGTTTTGGGTGAGGTGTATGGTTTGAGTTTGTGGTTTGATGCTAGGTTATGGTTTGTATTAGAGTCAGGGTTGTGTTAGATTAGGCCACTTTGGCACATAATTAGATAGTGGGACTATTGTTGATCTTTTATTTTGCGAAGGCTCTGCACGTTTCCCATCTATTACTATTATTGTTTAAGACCAGTTAAAACTAGTCAAGACCAAGTTCAGTACACATTAGGGGTGGGTGATATGGCCTAAAAATTATATTGCGATATTTCAAAGAAATTTGACAATTAACCTGCCATGCATGTCTTTGGAATGTGGGAAGAGACCAAAGTACCCAGGGAAGACCAACGCAGGCACGGGGAGTAACATGCAAACTCCACCCAGGAAGTTCCGAGCCTGTATTCGTTTTATTATTATCATCATCATCATCATTGGGTGGTGTTCGGATGATTAATGTAGATAAGGTTTTGCAGTTTTATCTTAAGACAGGTTTATAGTTTAGCATGGGGTTAGGTTGAACTTGTGACCAAACACCCCCAAACTGAGCCTACACAGTACTCTAGTGGATTTATGAGTGGGGGCCATATTACAAGGTTTCCCCTCGAAAATCATTAAAAACAAAAATAGGTGAGGTGAAAGGTAAGGCTTTTTTTCTACTGTGACATCATTTGTACCTATCACTGGTTGATCAAATTATCATGACCATCAGAGCGGAGTAGGAAAAGGCCAAAACCCTCATCCGCAGCTACAATCAGCGGCAGAGCAATCAGAGTTTGCACTCTGTCCATCTAAACTCACAGCGGTTACATTAATATGCAGAAGCCCCACTAACAACTGATTAGTGGCAGATAGAGATCCCGTCTCTCTCCCCTTTTCCCTTTCTAGTTTGCACCTTCACCTTTCTCATCTGACTTGTTACTTTAGTCACGACATCCATAATGAGAATTCAGAAATGCCGCAGCCAATGGTGCAGTGAGTCGCTTGGGTCGCTTCGTTTAACACAGTACAAGCTGGTGCCTACACACGGCACTTGGTTTTGTTGGTGGTCACTGCGGGGTAGGGTGCAGGATGCCGGAGATTTGACAGTGGTTGCACTGGTTGCAAAAAACAGCCAAAAAGGAAGAAGGCCTCAGCTTGGCCATATTGATTTTTCATGGTTAACTCATTTGCTCCCAAAGACGTATTTATACGTTTTTTGTATTTTTTATGCTAGAGCATACCAAAGGCTTTCATACAGCCTCTGAACTGAAGAGAACGATTGAATCAAAAGTAGTTATTACAAAAACGGCCAGCAGGTGGCAGCAGAGTATAAGAGATCAACCGGGGCCATGTTGCAAAAAACTCTTTTCCCCACTGTTTTAAACAGATTTGTGAATAATGATTAAACTTAGCTATATTCCAATGCTAATTGCTGCAAAACGGAAACATAAAAATTATTGCTGTCAAACGATTAAAATTTTTAATCTGATTAATCACACTTTTTAATTTTGATTAATCACGATTAATCAGCTAAATTACTTGCGTATTCGCATAATATAAAATAAATACAAAATACCGGAATATTTTGACATTAATGCATTTTATTATCTGAATGTCATTTGCAAACATTGATTAAATGTATGTACGCAATGGCTGCATTTCAGAAATTATTAATTAATTAAACTGAAATTACTTTTGTTTTATCGAAAGTCCCGTCGGGGTGTTTTTTAAAGTGACATTTACCACCGAGCACACCAACTGGAATCACCCCGCTCATTTTGGAACAACAGGCATAGGAAATGCGGTGCATTGACCAAATCACTTACCTTCAATGGCTTGTTATATAGCTTGTGCCCCCTCGCGGCGACATTTTTCTTCCATCTAATTGAACCATTTATATCAATTCATCAATGCACCGTACCCATTCTTTCTATCACGCCCATCAATTCATTTACCTCACAACATTCTTGCTATTGATGCTACCATCTATCAATCATATCGTCCAATTGAAATCATCAGTCAATCCATCACACCCATACCTGTTATCATTTCCACCCAACCACCCATGACACTCGTTATATTTTTAATTACATAAATCAGTCCATCAATTCAAGGCATTTGAGTCATCATTGTTCTTATATCAATCAATCCTTCCATCTGTTGAAGGCACCATTCCACCAATTCAGTTCTTACTATCACTTGATCCATCCAAGGCATCACCTGTTTGTTGCATCATTCCTGTCATCCATCTAACCATCCGCTGATGCAACCATCCTACCGAGTGTACTTATAAATAAATGCACCCAGCCTTGGTCACCCCTTTCATTGGTATTGACCCATTCCTTTCAATCCATCAATCAACTCATGCCATAAGAATTTTCCATTTCTTTGATTCCTCCATTCATCCCTTGGACAGTCAATCGAGGCCATGCCCCATACTTTTCATCCCATCACATCTATCTACATGCGACCACCGGGCAATCCCTTCATCCATCCATCCATCTCCAGCCAAATTCTTCCATTTCCACCGCCAGCCCAGAAGGCACGTTCACCAGCACAGAACGATGACTGTTTAAGCCGTTTAGCGATGACATGTTCCCATTTCATCACTGCTCTGTTAAAAGCTTTGTGTGCGTCAAGGTCTTACACTGTTCCAAAGCAGACGTGCATTTTGAATTCAGTCAGGGAGATAAACATCAAGTCGTGGATACTTGTTGCGTTGCTTTGTATTTCAGTCTGAGCGAACACTCAGCTGATATGGTTGAAGTCGAATCTCTATCAAAAGCATTTAAGTTTATGCTCCTGACATCTGAAACAACTTCTTTTGACTATGTTGGCATAATATTTATGTGTCTACAAGATTTGGTAGCATAGCAATTTTAGTCTCTATCGGTGTGAAGAACTTCCCACACAACCTTTTGGAATGTTTACTTTTAGCTTTTACGCTCTCCTACCCAGCCCTGACCTTTGGCTGACACTCAAAAACTCATCTGCCTACCTTCACTTGTGGATTCTAAAATACACTCACACACACACACACACACACACCCCAAGTGATGCATAGCATACTGACACATTCTTCCATACACATTCGCATATAGGCCAAGAGACCTGCAGCACCTTTATTTTCACTCAGTTTCAACTCCCCATGGATCGTCCATCAGCCTATTTTTGCCCTGGCCGCCTTCTATCTGAGGGACCTCAGAAATGGTGGTGGTAATGGAGGGCTGACGGAGGCCTGTCACTTTATGCTCTTTCACCCCGGAGACTCTTGAGTGGGAAAGTAATGGCCGAGCCTGCCAAATGTAGCAGTCACTTTTAATCAAGTGTACGGCTGTCACTCCACCTATATTGATCCTGGTGAAATCCCCAGGCGGTGTGCAATCAGACCAGTTTCTACCTTACAACAACTTTCCCCTTGCCTTTCAAAGTCCCTGTGCTGTGGTATCTCGGCCAAGGTAATCATAATCCAGCCATCGCCGCCACAGACAACAAACCCAGACAGGGTCACAACATCGACCAATGACTACATGCATTGCTCACATTCACTCACCTTGGGATTTTATGTGAGTCCGATATTTGCATAATGCTTAATGAGTCTGTGCATCTTTGTGTCGCCTCATTCATGCGTGATGTGATGCCTGTTAGTTGTACAAACTCGACACACGCGGCTGCTCCTCAAATCTTTGTACTATTTGGATTGACCGTCCTTGCGAGGAAAACAACAAGGTAGTCGATAAAACGCAAGCGTCCGAAACATTCAATATTAGCTGGAACTTCATGGCCACATCTGGTGACAAAATACAGTTTTATCAGATGCATTAAGATAGAAAACAGGGATGGCTGAGAGGGGTGAGAGGATGACATTTATAAAATTCCCTCGTGGCTCTAATTTGATGAACACAATATTTTGTTCTAATTCGGTTCTGAAAGGGTCGCCAAGTTTTAAGCAAGAAATTCATGTTGATGTAATTGCTTCAGGCTAACAATACAGATCATGTTACTTTCATGCAAAGCAATTTTCAGATTTGGTTTAGGAAAAAAAGATCTGTTCACATTAGAGCACATTCACAAGCTGTCAAGGCAAGGGCATGCGAAAGTAACAGGTGCCGCTAATACTGCTAACACCCTCCTCGTACTTTCAAAATCATCACCTTTCAGGAGACCAAAAAGTGATCATTTCAACACTAGATTGGCTAGTGTGCTCTATGTTAATCATTGTCCCTCCCTCACCAAACACACCAATAACGTCTGCCTTTCCATCAACACCACTACTGCTTCCCCTCTCCTCAAGTTCTTTTGGAACAATCTATGAAACTCACCTCCCCTTTGAGATCCACATCACAAAAATAGCTTTCTTCCACCTCAGGAACATTGCCTGTCTCCATCCATCATTCACCTTCTCAGAAGTTGAAACTCTTATCCATGCTATAATTACATCCATACTTGACTACTGAAACAGAATCCTCTATGGCATAACCACCAAACTTCACAATTAATGTCTGTATATCAAAAACTCACACCCGCTCCCGGGACCACATCAACTCTGTCCTACAGAAATTCCACTGGCTCTTCATTACCCAGCACATACAGGTCAAAGTCCTTCCTTTCACTCACAAAGCCTTCTATAATCAGATCCCCTCCTACCACTCTGACCTCCTCAACCACCACAACCTCTCCTGCAGCCTTTGCTCCTCAAACGCCAACTTACTCTCTCCACTTCACAAGACCAGGCATTGAACTTGGAGGGACGGACCCTTGGCCATCTCTGCCCCATCCTCTGGAATGTACTCCCCAAAACCATTCTGTGATTATTCGGTTAACATCCACCTTCAAATTAGTCATCAAAGCCCACCTTTTCCGAATAACTTTTCATGTGTGAATGTGTCATGTCTTATTATTGCTTTCAGATCATCTTTTATAGCAGTAGTTTATTACTGGTAGTGTTTTTAAGAACCTCTGTAAAAGCGCTCCATAAAATAAATGTATTAGTAATAGTAAGATTATTATTATTATGATTATGATTATGATTATTATTATTATTATTATTGGTGATGGTTGTAGTAGTACTAATAATAGTAGTACTCATAGTTATTGTTAGTAGTAGTGTTATTGTTATTGTTAGTAGTGTTGCTAAGAGTTAGTGTTATTGTGTTCGTAGTGTTGTTTTTAGTACTGATGTTGTTAGTAGTGTTAGTTTTGTTTAGCTAGTGTTTCACATTTGTGAGTGAGTTTGTAAGCAATTATTACACAGTTGGTTGGTTGGTTGGTTGGTTGGAACGGTTGGTCTGTTTGTTCTGAGAAGCACATTTTGTTTGGTTTATTTTTATTAAACATTGGTCTGTTGGTCGCTGCGATTGGCTGGCAACTAGTTCAGGGTGTACACCGCCTACTGCAAAAGCCAGCTGAGATAGACTCCAGCACCCCTGCGACCCTTGTGAGGAATAAGCGGTCAAGAAAATGGATGGATGGATGGATGGATGGACGGATGGATGGATGTTGATTGCTTGGATGGTCCATTGGTAAGTTAGAGTAATTGGGATTACGTAATGGTTGGTTGGTTGGTTGGTTGGATGGATGGATGGATGGATGGATGGATGGATGGATGATGGATGGATGATGGATGGATGGATGGATGGATGGATGGATGTTGATTGCTTGGATGGTCCATTGGTAAGTTTGAGTAATTGGGATTGCGTAATGGTTGGTTGGTTGGTTGGATGGATGGATGGATGGATGGATGATGGATGGATGGATGGATGGATGGATGTTGATTGCTTGGATGGTCCATTGGTAAGTTTGAGTAATTGGGATTGCGTAATGGTTGGTTGGTTGGTTGGTTGGTTGGTTGGCTGTCACTGCAGAGAAGGAAAAATAGATCCCTCCCTCCTGCAAGGCCTTGATTTTTCAGTCCCGTTTTAGTCTCTGCACGTCTACAATCTATTGAATGACATTTTAGTTAACGATGAAGAGTTTCTGTTGTATCTCCTTCCATTGTGCAGCTACCAAATGTGAGAGCGAATTGACTCTTGTCATTACAACACAAAGTCACGTTGTTATTCAGACTGATGCTTAAAACGTCGCCAAGGTTAAGTAGGCAATGATAAGTGATAGCTGTCTTGTCATCACCTCATTCAAACAGAAGAACAGGTGAAGAGTGTGGCACCTCTGTTTTTCCAGGACCTGTCGCTCGTCTCGGCTTTTCGTGTTGATTTGCCGAGGCCACAGGGGCTGACAATTCCTGGGTCATAACTCGGCAGGCTGATGAGGATGGAATTCTAATGTAGATCTAGCTCGAATAGGGGCGGTGGCTAAGAGATGGAGCACTCATTTGGGAATAGATCCAGCTCAGTGGTATAAACACACAAAAGAAAGCATTAGCCTGTCACTTGTGCAATAAAAAAAGATACTCTGCTTGCTATTTTTGTATCATTTACGTGTGTTGCTGTTTAAATTACCCTGACACAGATTGTATCACACTTCTTATTCAATGTCATTCTAAGTGAAAGCTGTCGCTCTTGAGGGAGATGCAACAATATTCTGGTCACCGTTGATTCCCGGGCTGTTCTTCAATCATCGCCGAAACTCATTTTGTGCGCGTCATGGTCGCATCTGGCTGCAGGTGAGAAAGGTGGCGAATAATACGCTCTGCCATTCAGAGAAATGGCTGACACCATGATGCAAACTGCAATGACCGATGCATTAAGTACGAGCATAAAGAAGGATGTCAGGTCATGACGAGAAATAGAAGGCAGACCAATACGCCCTCCACGCATTTCAGATGGACTCCACCGATCCACCGTGCAGTTTATCTTGCTGAAAAGGTTCAAATATCTTCACGCTTCAGGCAATGACCTAAAACGTTACTCAATGACCACTTGGGGCTTCCTGGGGACCACGAGTGGACCACACTTTGCCAATGCGGACAGACCAAATCAATACTGAAGAAGTCAATGTGTGTTGTCCACATAGATGGTTTATTACTCCACTGTCAAGCATATCTGTATACCCCATACACAATTTTCATTTATTTTTCTATGCCGCCATAAAAGAATCCAAGCTGATAAAATATTGATTTCAATTTTCTGTCATAACTTACACTGTAGATTGCTGCTACTACATTCAGATACAGTGTTTGACAACCGTGGGAGGTGTGGATGATTACAGAATTTTTCTCTTGGTGAAGGAAAATTTCAGGCTTTCCCCCAGTGTTTTATTAGCCCGGTGGCCCACCAAGGCTTTCCTTATTATCTTTCTTTTAATAAACCAGCTTTTTATTTTCACACAATAATACACACTGTTAGGAATGTAACATCTTACATGTATCCATTGAAATCCATTTACATATTTTGGATTTACATTGACACATATTGCATTTACAAAATGAAGTCACTACTTAGCCCTAAAACTGTTTTCTAATCACATAGTGGATATGTTGCTGTCCATTGGTTAATTCCAGACTTGAGGCAGACAGATTTCACAGGCAAACCTTAATTGCTTGATGCATAATTTAGAAAGGTTGTCAAGCTACTTTACTGATATTTTTGGTCTAAAAAGGTTAATAGTATATTTCAACTCAACCCTTTTGAATTGAGCTTGCTCGTGCTTCAACTCTGTCTCAGTGGAGCACACAAAGGCAAATTCATGAAAAATGCCAAACTGTACTAAATAATTAAGAATTTGACTTTGGCTTATTATATGGTGGATACATTGACAGGTTGAAGTGGATGTTCAACTTCACAGCGCTTTTATTTCTCACTTGGAGAGAATAAATGCATGAAGGACTGTGTGCATATGCAAATATACCTCATCCTCTCCTGCATGGAAGACAAGACTACAAAGAGCAAGTGGAATAAGTCATCTTTGTTAAACTATCCATGAAGATTTTTATTTATTTATTTATTTTCCCAATGCTAGCCGCACATCTTGGAATACCAACCAGTGTTTCCCAACATTTATCGAGCCTCGGCATCTATTTTACATTAGAAAATCCTGCAGCAAAAAAAGTCACAAAAAGGTATGAATACTAGTGTTGTTCCGATACTGGTATCGGCAGAGGTGCCGATACTGTATAAAAAACAGTGGTATCGGTGACTACTCACAAGTAACATGCCGATACCAATTTTTTTTTTTTTTTTTTTTTTTAACCCACCCACTCACACACAAGGCTTACTTCTTGTAAGCCACACATGGGCCTCTCCCAGGGGGAGGATCGAACCCACGCCAACTGGCACCAAAGGCAAGTGACGGTTCCACTCCTCCACCTGGAGCCCATGCCGATACCATTAATTCCAACGCTAATATAGGATTTTGGATGCAGCATCTTGTGTCTTGCTGGTGCACGACATTCACTGGTATGTGACATGTTCACTGCATGCCGATCTAAGATATCCTATTAGCCTTTGAATGCTCTGAACCAATGGCAAGACAGCTTTTTCATGTTAAGGAAAAAAAAAATGAAGTATCGGTGTGGTATCGGTATCGGCCGATACTGCAAAGCTGGGTATCGGTATCGATATCGGTATCGGGAGCCAAAAAACGGTATCGGAACAACACTAATGAATACTGAAATAATCATGATCTGGTCTACATCCAAACACAATTTCACATACTTAATGTGAAACCTGGGCTTGTTTAATTGAACCACTTTTCTGTTGTATGAATGGCAACAGGTCAATCGCTTGACTAAACCGCATTGATGTTTTTTTTTTCATGCCTGCGTAACACCAGCATACCGAAGGCCATCACTGAAACCATACAGGAGGAGGAAGAGGCTATCTTTCGGATTTTCCTGAGGAATATGAACCCTAGCGCTCTGACTACACATTGTTGCACAATCCTTCTCAATCCACTTCATGGTGGAACACAGATTTGGCACACAAACTCAGCAGGAAAGAAAACAACAATGCAAAAAAAAAAAAAAAAAATGCTTCCAGTGGCTTCAAGCTGTCTTTTCTGAAGAAACCTGACAAATAGCATTATTAAAGCAGTGACAGCACACACATTTGCCCTGAAACGGCTGTCAGATTTGTCACTTTCAAATGACATACCTATTAGAAGCTAATAAAAGCCTTGAGCGAGGTTGAGCCAGTAGGCACTGATGAGACTCTGCTCGTGCTCGCGGAGCATCTCTGCTTTTGGTACAAACTTAGTTGGCTTCTCTGCACATGTCAAGTTAGACAATGGAGAGCCTAATCGATGCTGCAAATGTCAAAGATAAACAAGAAGACCGTCGCAGACAAACCTGTGGCGACCCCTTCTTAGCTTCGACGGATTAGCAACGAGCAAGAATTGGTTGAAAGTTGTTCGTAGTTTATAGTACTACAAGACACTTGCACCAAAAAGAAGTGTTACCCATTAAAACTTGGATTGATATCGAGGTAGAAATCCAAAGGAGAGAATGCTAGTTTTTCCATAGTTTGGCTGGTCCTCAGCTACGACTTGTACAAATTAAAAATAGAGCTCAGAATGGCACCCAAAGTCCGAAGTTCCCTCGTAAATTCACTTTGACGCCCTGACACCAACCGAAGAGCGTGTGTGAGGCAGAGTGCGTTCCCCTGTCATTAATTTCGGAACGCAAACCAATCAGCAGCTTGCTTGAACTGTTTCCAACTGTACTGCCTGGGTACCACGTCCACATTTGGAATGTTTGGGCCACCCTGAATAACCGAACGGCACATTTGAACAACTCAGTGAAGCAGTGCGTCCTTGAACCCTTGTGCACCGACTACACGATCCTTCTCAATCTACTTCATGGTGGAAAACAGATTTGGCACAAACTCATCAGGAATGAAAACAACAATGCTAAAGAAAAGAAAGAAAGAAAAAAAAAAAGAACTCCTAGTGGCGTATTTCCGAACGCAACTTTAATCGTGTTGACGGCTGCAAACGAGTTTTGGTTGGATTCGAAACTTCCACTTCTGTCAATGGAAACGTTTTTCTTTTTAGTTGAAAACTAGTGATACATCTTCTTCATCTTTGTCTTCTTCGTCTTTGGCTTCTTCCACTTCTACAACATCGTTTTTCTTCCTCTATGTCTTTGTTTTCCACACCTTCCTCCACATTTTTTGTCCCGTACGTTTCTTTCTGTCATCTTCTACATCATTTTCTTATCTTGTCTCATCTTCCTCTTCTACTTCTTCCGTCTTCTTCGTCTCCTTCTACAACTTCTGCAATCCACTACGTCGTCGTCTCTCTACGTCACGCCTTTTTCTTCCCTTTTGTCTTCTACGTTTTCTTCTACATCATCGTCACTTTCTTCCTTCTCTTCTTTTACGTCTTTTCCCTCTTCTATTTCTACATCATTTTCTACCTCTTCTTCTATGACTTCTGTCGTTTTCTTCGTCAGTCTTCTTCCTCTTCTACGTCTTTTCTTCTTGTCTTCTTTCACATCTTCCTTTTCTTACTTGTCTTTCCTTTACGTCTTATTCCTCTTCTTTTATGTCCTACTTATTCTACAGCTTCTTTTACCACTTCTTCTACATCGTCTACTTAATCGTCTTCTTCCTCTTTTACATCTTTTATGTCTTCATCGTCTTCTTTTACTTTTTCTTCGTCCTCTTCTTGTTCATCTTCTACTTTCTTTGGCCGGTTTGCAACTACTTTTGGTGCATTACCGCCACGTTTTTTTGTTTTTTTTTATCACGCGACGTCCGCAATTTCGTCATCCGCGTAGCACGCTAAGCAAGGTGGAGGGCAGACTATAACTATCAGTGCTCAATCACATGATTGTGACACTCATTTGTCAATAAAAACAATCTTTTGTAGCCTTCTTATCCACTCACTTCTAATGGTCCCAGTGGTGCTGAGGCAAAGTGGTATGCGAAAGCTATGTGTGTTGATCATGTGATAAGATGTGCAGGGTCAACAAGTGATCAGATTTACAGTTTCAGAGGTTGTAATTACACCATGGAACGTTATCGCTTTCATTTCACGTAATTACGTTTTCCGCTGGAAAACTCCGTCATATTGATTTGTTTACATTCCACACTTAACGCCATTGTAATGCAGCTATTGTCTCCAATGAAGATTGCATTGTCACGTCATTAAATCCGGCCCCACCCCATCCCCACTCCCCCAAGGGTGCCATTATTGTACAGATGCGCAGTAAACTACAACATATGGACGAGCTTGCCTTAATTGGGCTCACAAGGAGAGTGAATCTCTACAACGCAATTTGTGTACGTATTAATTCTTGAGCTGACACTGTTGTGACGTAGTCCTAAATATATC
The DNA here is from genome assembly GCF_051991245.1 of Festucalex cinctus. Taxonomy (NCBI): domain Eukaryota; kingdom Metazoa; phylum Chordata; class Actinopteri; order Syngnathiformes; family Syngnathidae; genus Festucalex; species Festucalex cinctus. The sequence goes on along the minus strand of NC_135419.1, from coordinate 9,536,754 downwards.
ACAGCGGCTTTTATTTCCGCAGTAAAATCCAATTGGCTACAGGACGCCGAGCGAATACCACTGTAGTCGACAGGCACTTGTAATGACATGAGATAAATTCAATCAGTCAATACATTGATTAGCAATTAAGAAGAGGCAGCAGCTGCAGGCATGAAACATTTAACGACCTCAACTGACCATGAAACCGATAAGCATGTGAATCATAGCGCATCATATAAAATAAATTGTTCGGTGCCATGGCATGATGAGGTTCAGTGATTTCTTAATTCCAAAATCTCCAACCTTGAGGTTATTACACTTGCATATTTCCATGCATATGCTTTTATGCATAAACATCTGCCCAACGTCTCAGAGGCTCTCTTGTCTGTCGACCTCTCAGGAGACCTGCCTCTCGCCCCCTAACTGTGACGAAAACCTTGTGCATATACACACATGCAATATAGCTTATGAATAATGTATCAAGTCCGTCCCGAGCTAATGAGTCGATAGCTTGGCGTGCCTGGAGAAGACAGACACCGACCGCGTCTTGTGTGACGCTAACACCGAGACGTCCTCCCTCACTCCACTTGTACCCTGCGCCAGATGTCCAAGGTGCGAGGTGATGAATTATAAGGTCAACCCTCTCGCCTCGCCCACTACAGAACGACCACATTAGCAGGCGGGAGCGTCGCGGTTTGGCCTCTGCGGTTGCGTGTGTGACTTTGTACAACGATCCAGCGCGTTTAGTGTGGAGATGAGGAAACTTTGATACTCGAAATGGCCGCCACTGTTCTTTCAGCTTTGGTCACATCAGGCGAGGGATGGAATAAATACATTCAAAAACAACAGTTTTGCCGGGCGTCGTCAGTCTGCCAAGAAAGGGGACCATTGTTTATGCATGCATGTACCGACAAATGCATGACTGTGAATATGTGATCAACTTAATGCATCATAATGTTTTGCTGTGCAGTGCCCCCCCCCCATGTCCTTGTGATGAATGTTTCATTTAATAATGCATGAAACCACACTGCTTGAAAACACTCTAGTTGTATGGGAATGCATAAATCTGATTGCTCAATGCCTCTGATTCTGCTACTGACACACATTCAGATGTAATGCATGCTTCTATCTATGATTTTATGGTTCCACACTCTAAAAAAGGATTATTATTTTTTTAATTACAGACCCATAACTCTACTTCCACAGCTCTCCACAATCTTGGAAAAAAATGTATGTGACTAGACTCAATAGGTTTATAGACAAATATGAAATTTTAGGTAGCAGCCAATATGGGTTTTGTGCTAATTACTCAACTACCACAGCATCAGTGGAACTAAATGAAGAAATCCCAAATGCCATTGGATAAGAAGCATGTTCTAGCAAGTGTTTTTGTGGATCTACAAAAAGCGCTTGATGCCCTAGATCAGAGGTGCCGAAGTCCGGACCTCAAGAGCCCCTATCCAGTCTGTTTTCCATGTCTCGCTCCTCCAACGCAGCTGAATCCAATCAAGCTCATCAGCTCAGGCTTTGCAGCCTGACAACAACCCTGATCATGAATCAGGTGTGTTGGTGGAGAGACACATGGAAAACAGGCTGGATAGGGGCTCTCGAGGATCATTAAATATTACTGCATAAATTATATAAATAAGGTGTAAGAGGTTTTGCACATCAATGGGTCTCGAGTTGTTTAAAAAAAAACAAGGCAGTATTTTGAAATCAATAGCAAACAATCCAAATACAGAAATGTAACCAGAATCAGCACTTTTTCTTCTTCATGTAACTGTTTCTAAATTGTTAAAATGTATTTTGTTTGCAGATGACAATACTTTATTTCATGCCAGGAAAAGGGTGGAGTTTTCTTTCTGTCATGACTGGGTCATGACAGGGTTATGTTTGGGTCATGCAAGGGTTATGTTTGGGTCATGAACGTGAGGTCAAGTGTCTGTTTTGAACTGATGTAACCGGCATCAACATTGTAAGCTAGACTTGCCTCAACACGAAAATTGAGTTGCGTTGTGCGCACGCGCGTGCGTCTGTGTATGAAAATAGGGCCAAAAATGTGTGTAAACTTTTTAAGACAAAAGTTTTAATATAGCAGTGAAAGAGAATTAAATTGCAATACAGTGAGATTGTAACAATAAAGTTAAGTAATCCATTTTGATTTCATAATAATCTTCTAATATTGCAACTATTCTCAACTTGGGCATTTTGATTGTAGTTTTTTCTTTTCTTTTCTTTTTTTTTTGTAGTGTGTGAGTGGCCTCAGCTTCATTATTTTGGTAGCTATTGCTTTCGGCGAATTCCCTTGAAGGACAAAACAGACAAGTGGAAGCGCTGCTTGGCAATCCGAATGGATGTTCACAAAGAATGCTGCTATTCAAGAGCATAGAAGCGTTGTGAGCTGCATTTTATGGGAAATTGTGGGAATCTAGGATGCCATTGATGGAGTGTGCACTTGAAGTGGGACACAGCTTTACAGTCTCTAATGATTAAATATATTATTGGACATGTTTTCTATGGAGTGTAGGAGGATGTACAAAACCCAGAAAAAAAAACACGTATTATACTTGTCATTTTATGTTATTAAAGTTGTGATGAAACAAGAACAATGTTGTAAATTTACAATAATGAATTGGACTATAATGTTTTATAGAAAGTGAAAGGCCTAATTTCATGAGACCATAATTGTAATTTTTGAATTTTTACTTTTTATTATTATTATTATTATTATTATTATTATTATTATTATTATTATTATTATTTGTTTTAGATTACTCAAAAAAAGTATTCCTGTGATATGGAAAAATCTGATTTTGAAAGAATAAAGGTATGCCACTTGCCAATTGCTACAATTTAATTTTACAAGAAAAAACTCAATTTCTGGGATTAAAAAAAATAGCAAATCAAACTGGCATTTTATTTAATGACAATAATGTCTTCATTGTAAACAAAAATATAGATGTTTGAAGATTTTTCTAAATGAATAAATTCAGAATTATACTCAAATTAATTGTGAAATTGTTGTTGCATGAAGTCATAATATATTGAAAAAAAATCACAATGTTACACAGTTTTTTTAAGAATAAAATTGCCATATTGAGGTTTTGTCTATGAAAATGAAAAATCATATTTTTACAAGAAAACATTCTTAATATGGCGAGTACAAAAAGTATAAATTTACAAGAATAAAGTCTGAAAATTGAGAAAAATAATTTTACAAGAGGAATAAGCGGCTCGGGGGAAAAAAATGCACAATTGTATATAAAATAAGTACACAATGAGCATATTTTAATCATGTGACTCACCTCTACAAGCACCACGCTAAAACGCTAAATTTCAGCACACCGTTACCATGACAACAACCTGACGTTGCCACATTTAAAGCATGAAATCCAGCCTATCACAATTTGACGCGAGGCCGTAAATGAAAGAAGTATATCTTTGAGGCTTGCTTTCGTCTTTAAAGACAGCAACCATTTTGCGAGTAGTAAACAACACTAACAAACTAAAGAGGAGCCACAAGTGAGAATATTCAATGTAGGGCAGGAGTTCAACATCAAAGCAACAGTGAAAGGCATCCACATAGACTTCAGACCAACTAACAATTGTGCCTGGAAGACTTTACGTGGGGAAAAAAAAAAAAAAACTCTCCAAACCACTGCACAATAGCTACCAAAAAAAAATAAACAAGCAGACATTATTCACGAGTACAAATGACTGTTTAGTAGCCTGTTAGCATGTAGCACACAAATTCTAACAGAAAACGTCCAGATTTTTTTTTTCTTACTCATTCAAATCCTCGCTATGTGAAGAGAGTTTTTTAGTAATGGAGCCGTACAGCCACCCGTGATTTCATTATGCATGCAACAGCCACTCGCACAATCAACACCGCTTTTTATCTTTCTATTTACTGTGATTATTTTATTTTATTTTTTGGGGGAATGACGTTCCCGACGCTCCGCCACCCTTCCACTCGGAGCCCAATCAGTGCTATGATATCCTCTGATTCACAGCACAACTGTAGAACTTTATCAAAGAGGTGCCTAATTACTCGGGACTTTACAGCGCGCAAGATTCATCTCGGGGATTTATTTTCTAATTAATTACCAACTTCCTTCCACTGCAATTCACATGGAAGCGTCATCCAAGTGGAAGAGTTTCTTTTAATGAATATGCAGCAAGTTGTTTCAGAGTAGTTGGCTCTTTGAAATTGTCACCTTCCCAAAAACTGCAGTAAAAAGTATTATATATTATTTATTTTCCCCACTTTTAATCTACCACTTTTTTTCCAGACCAATACGAGTACTTTGAGTAGTCATTGATGCCGATACCAAAAGCTGATAACCACCAAAAAACAATAACAAATCATCTTAAATATATCCCAATATAGCATTTTACTTAGTATTGAAATTAATGGCGATTTTCTATTATTCTAATGTCTCATTTCCAAGTTCTGATCATAAAATAGTTCTAAGAGGGCAGCTCTCACCTTGAAATAAGACCAGGTATTGTCCCAATATCGATAACTGGTATTGGTTTTGGTATATGAAAATACATGCAGTTGGACACCAAAACTACAAAGGGTTATTAAAGTCACCAAAGTAAAAATATTAATTAGAGATGTAACGATATCCAAACGTCACAATACGATATTATCACAATATGAAGCTCACGATACGATAATTATCACGATATTGTGGGGATGTTGGTGATATTTAAAAAAGGTCACAATATTGTAAAAAAAAACAAAAAAAAACACAATGTTGTGCTTTTGTACATAACATCAATGTTATGCTATTATGTTGTGTTCCTCCACATATTGACTTGCTCCACGGGCATATTCTGTTCCCCTTCATCTGACAATTAGTGTAAATTTGAAACATAGAAGGGCCAAAACATCCCTAATGAAAATTGAATTGCACTAAAAAACTAGCCACCAGAGGGTGCTAGAACTGCACAAATGGAAATCAACCTGACTTATTGACCAGATGTGTTGCATTTAAATATCGTGAAAATGACAACGACGATATTGTGGCAGTTTTAATATCACGATATCGCGCTTATTGTTACATCCCTAATATTAATATTTAATATGATCAGTATATTAGAGATCGAAAAAAAAAAAAAAGCCTCGACTTGCTTTGTTTATGGTTCTGCTGCATCAATTGCTTTAGCATAATACTATCATTACCGAGTTAAAAACAAATAAATCACCACTCACTATGTCTCCATTAGTATGAATTCATATTTTAACGTCCTTTTCAATCTGTCTCAAGCGATTTCACTTGACAACAATAACAAGCACATTTGTCGGTCGCCTGATAGACAACTAAATGACGGGTCGCGTCTGTTTACACTGTGTATGTTGTTGACACATCGACACATCTTTTGCTGTTCAAGAGCATCAATCATCACACGCGCATTGCTGTGGTTTCTCGTGCTCTTTTAAAGTAACGCCCTCATGACTACTGCCGCTACTTTGATAGCAATCAACCAACCTTCATCGCTATGAATCAATAACAAATGTGGAAAGCAACAGTTGCTGGACAGTAATGGCATCCACATCATAGTCGTATTGTACATGCAAACATCAGTTACTTTATACACATGTCATTATAATATCACTTCATGTAAAATTACAAAACAAAAAGGATGCTTGGGCTTCTTTCCTATTAACATTCACTACTTATCGCAGTCTCCATCAGTTGATGAAAAGATTCACGTCTCCCGCCGTCCTTGATGCAATTTGCTGAGCTTGTATGAAATGTTGATTGTGTGTTAAAGCACATCAAATTCCCATTAAAGCTGTCCTTATTACGGCTGTAGCCACTTGCAATTACCTTGAAAATGTGAATGCTGAGAGGTGCTGTTGTCATGCTGAAATGTCAAAGGAATAAATACATCTTGGACTATATTGCTGGTTGGTAAATCAAAGATAATAAAGCAATCCCGAGAGAGGCAAGGCAAGGCAGCTTCATTTATTTTCATACACAATGCAATGCGCTTTACATGATTAAAATTACAACATTTAAAAGCATTTCTAAACAAAACAATTAGAAACAAAATACAGAAGGCAGCACTTGTAACTCGGCTTTTACCATTGCATAGCATTGAAAAATTATACGTGCAATAGGGCTGCTAGATTGTGGAAAATAATAATAATCACGATTATTTTGGCAATAATTGAAATCACAATTATTCAAACGATTATTTTTTGGTACAAAACAAGAAAATGTTTAAGCACTAAAAAAACATAAACACCGTAATTATATAAGTTACTTTTGGACTGAACAGAATTTTTAATAATATATATTATATTATAATATATATTTTTTTATGTTGACAAAAACTTGAAGTTGGAGTGCAGCATGTGCACTGTGCAGCAGAACAATCATTTATTTTTTGCGGGGGAAAAAAACAAGAAATAAAATATTAATACAAATAAAATTCTTTAAAATACTATTTATGCAAGTTCCTTTTGGATGAAACAATTTATTAAATTAGTTATTCTAAAGTTAAAAAAAAAAAGTGCAAATGTATGAATTTAAACAACTGAAAAATTAGTATTAATAATCTTTGTTTACGATTATGCTGATTTTGTAATTGTGGGGTGTCATAATTGAAATTGTAATTGAATTTTGATTAATTGCACAGCCCTAACGTGCACTATCTAGAGAAATTGCGTGTGAATGCTGAAAGCTGAATGCTAATATTTGAATGCATTTGGAATGTTGTGGAATGCTTTTTAAATAATAATGATATAATAGATGTTAAAGGGATACTTTACTTGTTTAGCCCATTATAGCAATACAAAGTCAATATTTTGTCTATGATTAATTTGACACTTTCATTATTTTTCACGTACAATTAGTACCTTTTAAAAACACATTTTGCAACTTGCTGTCGAGTGAAAATGACATCACAAGGGCTCAGGTAACCAATCACAGCTCACCTGTTTTCCAGGTTTGGTCACGTGACATTCACAAGCTGAGCTGTGATTGGTTACCTGAGCCCTTGTGATGTCATTTTCAGTCGACAGCGAGTTGCAAAATGTGTTTTTCAAGGTACTAATTGTACGTGAAAAATAATGAAAGTATCCAATTTATTATAGGCAAAATATTAATGTTTTATTACTATAATGGGCTAAATAAGTGAAGTATCCCTTTAAGTAATGGGACAATAATTATTGTTATATTTATAAATTCTGCTCCAACCGATTTTACGAACTGTGACGTGCCACACACTAGTCACCTGCTATAACCATTGGGATAGAGTTGACTAAAAATCCTTGAATGATATGTAATTGTACTGAATAATGTGGTGTAATGCTGAAAGCTGTCATTGAAGGTGACTGTGGATTTAATGTGTTTATTCCACTTTTATGTGATTAAGTAATGCATTTTATAGCATTTTTACCATCGATGCAGATCACTTCCTGTGCCAGAGTGTTCTGTTGTCCACTTTTCACCTAAATCAGCAAAGATAAGCTTGATCTCCCTACGACACAGAACAGGAAAAACAGTATAGAAAATGTATGCAAAGCAGCAGACTGTCCACCCTTCTGCTGCGAAGTAACACTTGCAGAAGCTCTATTTGGAACCGTCCAAACAAAGACTCTTCTTAGACTGACAAAGCCAGGCCTTCCCTTGATACCCAGCTCACAATATTGGCGAGGAGGGTCATATGCTGCCAGCTCACTGGCCTGGTTGGCATGGCATGGGCGACAGTCTTTTGGATGGTGAGGGGTGGAGTGGATGGAGGAGTTTCTGCACATGCATACTTGGCCCGCTTACCCACATTCTTTGCTGGGCTTGAAGAAAAGCCCCTGGCGTGCAGCCACTCTGACTGAATCTCCTCGGGTTCATCAGAGAACAAATAAAAGTGCTCCGAGCCCTCCCAACTTGGCGTCGATTCAAATCGGCGACTCGCCTTTAGAACACAGGAGAGACATATGTGAGACTCCACAACTCACGCTCGACCCCGGCGATCCATGAGGGCGGCCGTCGAACTCCGAGGTAGAGCCCGATCGCCACCCAGCATCGAGGGCAAGAAACTGCAACGTGATTGTCACACTCCCAGCAGCAAGTCTCGCAATTTGGGGGCCAAAGGCTGGGATGTAAGCTTTCGAGAGCTGGAGGGAAGGCAGCTGCCTTGGTGTGGGGGCTGTGCGTCTGCCTCATGGTTCTCTGCTTACAATCAGACAGTGTCGAAAACACACCATGCATTTTCACAACTACTGTAAGAGAGTTGGCTAAAAAAATTCTTTTAACAATTGACCATAACTAGGTAATTCAATTTTATTTTCACAAAATCACACATGGAAGACTTGCAAATTGCTTCATATAATATTTCTTTCAGTGGATTTCCACAAGAGGATTATTTATTTATTTATTTATTTATTTATAAGCACTGACGACCAAAAAATAAAAAATAAAAAAATCACTGGCAGAAACGGGCTTCTGATGATAATATTTGTCTTTTTTTTCCTTTTCTTTTCCTTTATTTATCTTTTTCTTTTTCTTTTTTAACCACTGGCGGAAACAGGAAGTTGTTGTTGTTTCCTTTTTTCCCCTGTATTTATCGATTTTTTTTTTTTAAACCACTGGCGGAAACTGGCTTTTTACAGGAAGTTGTTGTTGTTTTTAAAATTATCCTTTTTTCTTTTTCTTTCTTTCTTTATGGACTTCCATAATATCTTGTATGTCTACAATAGACATAAAATACAGAAACACATGTTCTAAACCATTTTATGTTTATCCATCCATCTATCCCTTTTCTAAACCGCTTGCTCCTCACAAGGGTCGCGGGGGTGCTGGAGCCTATCCCAGCTGGCTATGGGCAGTAGGCGGGGTACACCCTGAACCGGTTGCCAGCCAATCGCAGGGCACACAGAGACGAACAACCATCCACACGCACACCTAGGGACAATTTGGAGTGCCCAATTAACCTGCCATGCATGTCTTTGGAATGTGGGAGGAGACCGGAGTACCCGGAGAAGACCCACGCAGGCACGGGGAGAACATGCAAACTCCACCCAGGAAGGCCGGAGCCTGGACTCGAACCCGAGTCCTCAGAACTGGGAGGCGGACGTGCTAACCAGTCATCTGTGCCGCCCACAAAACAAACAAATCAATATAAAAAAAATAATTAAAAACAATCTAGCTTGGTCTGTACTGCCTTTTAACACCTTTTAAAAATGTCTACTAAAGCGCATTCCACAATTTTTTAATTTCATGTGAAGATAAGATTAAAAAAAATTGGGATAATAAATGAATTTTGAATACCACAAAATGTATGTGAAGCCGACATTATTGGGTGAATCTCGTACAGGTTTAATTAAACTGCTGCGATGGCGGCATCCACGGGATTTCATTATTGATCTATAGTTAAAATTTCCCATCGCATATCATGATTATAGCACTGCTTTAATAGGTCGCACAAATGGTGAAAAAAAGGTTTTCAAATGTTTCATCTTGGTCTCATATTTTTATATACCAAAAACCTTACATGTGAACAGGGGCGTGTAGATTATTATTTTTTATTTGCACTGGACATTCAGTTTGTCCTTGAGGTCCTTGACTATAGTATGCTGAACTATTCAAAGGTGTTTTTTATGAGCTGTGACAAGATCGAGAGGATTTTAAAAGGTATTAAGGTACAAAAATAAAAGATGATGACTGCAGATTGAATGTTGCTGCATGTGATCACGGTGGTTGACTGCCGCTGAGGCGGAAGATATAACAGTCACAGTGTTTGTTAAATCTCTGTGGGACTTTGACCTCGTCGCCGTGTCGACTTTTTTGACATCGTGCCTCTAATGTGAATTATTTCCTTAAAATATTTAAATACCCTCATATAAGAAGCCTTACATGAGAAAGATATTACTCTCACTAATGTAAGCCTTTGCAATTATTTCAAGGAGTATCTGAGCATTAATAGACACTACAAACATAAGAGGAACTTCAATGAAATAATTATGCATTCAGCCATGTGCAGCATACATTATGGTTTGGAAGTAATAATGTTGTGTACTCAAACGGAACTGTTTTGCAGTTCAAGGTTCCAGGAGTACCCTGACATTATTGTACAAACCTAAGAAATAATAAATGGAGTAACAAAGACAAAAAAAAAAAACTGTTTTTATACTGTTCATTTTCTTCATAAAGGATACTTGTAGATCTTTGTCGCCTTCATGCAGCAGTTTTCCCAACGCGACTTTGTTCATTTCAGCGCAAAGATGCTCGGATGCTCTCCACACACAAGCCCCAAGCAGATAAAGGCAGAAAGCTATTAACAAAAAAACAACCCCCCTAGCAAACCAGAGGCACATTTAACACTGCTACTGGCACCAGTTTGAACAATTAGAGGATGCCAGCTGTAATGAGGCATGTTTAAAAAAAAAAAAAAAAAAAACTTGGGGTAAAACTTGATTTTTTTTTTTTTTTGTTGTTGACTGTTTTGTTATTTTGTGGTGGGGTTGAGCTTAATGCCTGTGGGCACATGCAGAGCTGTTTTCTCCTCTTCCCTGCACTTGTCTGCCACCGACAAATGATTTGAAAGATACAATAAATAACTATTAAAACCAGCCAGAGTCAGATTTGATTCATTTTCAGTTTGTCTCACAGCAGCGCGGAAACTTTTATGCAGCGGTGTTCGAATTTACCCAAACGGGGGCATCAGCGGTCGGCGGCAGCATCAAGGACTTCCATTCAGTGAGCAGAAGAAACATTAAATGGACCACAGAATCGTCACAGTCAAGTTATTTGTCAGAATGTGCAAACACAAAAGAAGCACACCCAGGTAAGAGAATGTTTTAGTTTTGAAATAATTGCAAAAAATTGCCAGAATAAGCATTAACATCATGTTCCACATTAAGCTGGCAAGTAAAAGGAACATCCTGTTGCTGAATGCTTTGTTATTTTTAACACTGGCAACTTGTTGTTGTTGTTGCTGATAACACTGGGAAATAATTTAGGAAAAAAAATCTACTGGGCCAGATTTTTATGTTGATTCCAACTAAAATTGGCATGTTAAAAATTGCAATCACTTTATGTCTAGCACGTTAAGTGTTTTCTCCACAGGCTACCCTCCAGCAAAAGTCCACTGATTAGCTGTAGTAAGACTGTAGTAAGAAGAGTTGATTACGATTGGCCTCATCTGCAGCTACGTGGCAACTTATTTGTGCAGTCATAATTGAGACGGTGAGAGGTACGTAGGTAAAGCTAGCATAGTAGCAATTAAGACAATTAGTGCTGACTTTACTCTTAACCTTGTAACCAACAATGGGCATAAGTTCGATTTAATTGTAGCTGTTTTTTCAGTTTTCTATTCCATCTTTGTGTTTTATTTACATTCATACAGTTTTAAGAAAACAGGGATAGTATAAGCTAAAAAATTTAACGTGATTGAGAAAAACTGTTTTGGATTCTGCACCCAAAAATGAGCTAAAAACATCTGTCAGACCTAACTCAACTAAAACTGTTCCCCAGTGTAATATAAAATGAATTTGTATAATAATAATAATAATAATAATAATAATAATAATAATAATAATAATAATAATAATAATAATAATAAATTAGCAGTAGTAGTGACAGTACATAATACATTGTAAACAAGTACTTTTGAATACCACATTGAAAGTGCAGTGCAAAAGTTGAAAAAAAAATACTGTATTTGTTATTATTATTATTATTATTATTATTATTATTGTTATTATTATTATATGCATTGAAAAAGTTTGAAGGTCATAATAAGTTTTAGTACAGTATTGGCAGTAGGGGTAGTGCTGTTGTTGCTGTATTTTAACGGTGAACGGTCAAAAACAAAAATAAAATAAAAAATGACATCCAATCTTCAACAACAGACCCTTTGCTATTTATCCGTCCATCCATCAATTCCCAGTATTTCAATTTCTATTTATAATCATCATGATCATCATTTGGAGAGCAACTTGACCGACCTATACAAAACAGGCTGGTTTTCTAATATTTTGTTGCGCATATGTTGGTTAATTTTACTAGTACTATAATATTCTTATTTTGCTGGCACAATAATATTGTAACTGTCCAACAACAAGCGTGGCTTTCCAACATTTTTTTCCAAGTTCTTGAATTTTTAATCAACCACACACACAAAATAAATTATAGTCACGACAAATTTGTAAATAAATGCTTTTAGTGATATTATTGTTTTGTTATTTGTTGCATATATCTCTTGAAAAATATGGTATACTAGAAAAGTATGACTTTTTTTCCCTGGTGTAATTGGTGGGTAAACCTTTGCAAATGTCCTAATTTATGTATCCAGCATGTCAAAAATGTATGATTTCAGCACAGAGAACGCGCTGGTTGCCTTTGCCTGTGTGCTGCTGTACTGACTCACGTAGCATGGCGCGGCATGAGTTTCAAACTACAGCGGAAAAAAATTAATAAATAAATTTAAAAAAAGAAAAAAAAAACAGGGCGAGGAGAGAGGTCGTCACACAAGCTTAGTTCTCGCAGCTGACTCCTCCACTTCTCTTAACATTTCTCACCAAAGACTACTTTCCCTTGGCTCCGTCTAATTTATTACACAGGGAGGCTTTTTTTTTTCTCTTTTTTTTTTCTTTCCACTACACAGAAGTATTCGCTGGGTTTGAGGAGGCGAGCGTTGATACGGGATGGCAGCACACTTGATGAAGCCGGCAGAAGTGACATGCTCTCGCTGCAGATTTGCCCAAGTTGGCTGCGAGCGAACGCCACATTAGAACTCTTTAATGTATGCTAAGCTCTTGCTTTATGAGGGCACTGTTAATGGGTGGGGTCGCTGTAACTGCCTTAACCAAGGGATTAGCCTGTCGCTGATGAGTCGCTGCTGTGTGATGGGATTATTTACATTGCTCTGGTGGCAGGGCGCAGGTGTCAGCGCATATACAAATCCCCTAATAAATTTATGAAACGGATGGCGGCGGGGGCGGATTGTCAAGTGCGAAGAGTATCGCCCGGAACAATGCTTGTGTCATCTGCGGCCCCTTGAAAAAAACGGTAATCTGGTTAAATTGTGAAGTGGAGAAAGTTTGGGGTTTCACTTTGTCACCACTGTGATTGGTTGAGCACGAACAATGCACTAACAGAAGCGAGGCTGAGGTTGGTGCGGTACAAATACTCATCGGTTAAATACCGGTACACTAATCCAATCCCTGTTCCCATAATTCCCTGTTTTTAGCTGAACACTCACTGGCTTAGCATCAACTTCTTTGGTGATGCATGTATTAGCATTATTTTCATATTATCTACTGCATAAAAGGGCCATTGGGTAGCTGTAGGCCGACACTTGGGTTACTTTTACTTGTTTTGACCAAGCCGATTTGGATTTGGATGGGCTGAAGAGCTAAACACAGTCGGAATTTTTTATTTTATTTTTTTGTATGATTTTGTTTTACATTTTTTGTGTACTGAACTTGCTATAAAGATAATCCCTTTCAGTTTTTGCTCCTTGTTGGATCAAAATCTTGGCACTGGGTCTGTCATAATCCTGCTCTCAGTCTGTGTGTCTGGTGTTTTTCCAGTGGGCAAGTGAAGGGGGCGTGTCCACCTGCACCACACCTGAGGCGCATTTCCACAATCAAGAGGTCTTAAAAAGGACTCCCGGAGCGACAGATCACTGTCGGATTATTTCTAGCACGCAGCCCTTGCTCAAGACGTTCTCTAGACCTTTTGTTCCTGAATCTTAGTCTCGTGGTCTAGTATAGCCTTGTTTTCATTTGATAAATTAGAATTTTTTCACGTGTATCTGCCACGGCGCTTTCTGTTTTGTATATAGTTAGATTGTAGTGTGTGTTATTGTGAATAGATAGATCCAGCTTGCGTTGTAAGTATTTTTTGTTAACCCCTGTTTCTCCTTGCCTTTTGCAAGTGTTTTTTGTTATTAACTTTTCCGAGTATTGTACTCGCGCTTTATGTTTTTTCTCCTGGCATCTGAGCCAGCGTTTTGCGTTTGGTGGGTTTGTGAATAAACCTCATCTAAATTGTATTTTCCTGTCTGGGCCTACATTTTTTGGGATCCACTTTTTCACCCACAGCAGTCGGTACATTACTGGGTCCAATTCTCATCCTCAATTTGCAGTCCCTTTTAGACCCAGTATTAGATTAGCCATTTTGCCCATTTAAGGTTACTTTTGACGTCGCAGTTTTAAGGATGTAACACTGACTTTATACGTCATCTAGCACAGAAGGGTGGGATAAAGATATTCAATTATTTGTTGTTATGGGCTTGTGTCACAGGAGTTGGATTTTTTGTTGCAGCTCTCAAAATGTATGTTTCCAACTTGTGTGTTTTTTGTTTTTTTTTGTTTTTTTTGTTTTTTTATTAACCCTTTCGTAGTGGAGAAGAGTGGCAGACTCATCTGCCTACTTGGGCCTACAGAGGGCGCAACGATACGCCTATACTTGCGTTTTGGATTCACCTGTTCACGGATTTGTTTTCAATTGTTTAGGTATTTTTATTTATTTATCCATCCATCCATTTTCTTGACCGCTTATTCCTCACGAGGGTCGTGGGGGGTGCTTGAGCCTATCTCAGGTGGCTTTGGGCAGTAGGCGGGGTACACCCTGGACTGGTTGCCAGCCAATCGCAGGTATTTTTATTTAGTTATTTTTTTCTTTTTAAGTGCGTTTTTTGTAACCCCGCTATTTGAATAATTTGTTTTCCCAATACATTTTTAATGGGGATTCCCTATTACGAACAAATAGCAGGACTCTATGTATTAATATAGTTAGAAACAAATCTCTGAAGTTACATTGCATACATTACAATTATGGAAACCTTCAATACTACACAAAAACACAATATAGCATCATGGCCTTGTACATCATTTTAAGATGTTAAATTTCTTTATAACATAAAAGCATAACAGATGGAGCCAGTGCAGCCAAAAGAAATATAAAATGAAAATAGACTGTTTGGAATAAATTACTACAATTTCACAAAACAGACAACTAGAATTTGTAAATGTAGGTCAGTGTTTGGCAAGCAGAAAATGACTAACGTTGGTGGACATCTAGTTGTTTAAATTGATTACATAATAGTGTAACATGTACTGGTATCCACATTTATTTATTTTTTTTCAGAATGAAGCATTCTGTGCAGCACAGAGGCGTCATCTACTCTGTAAACAAATACAATGCAACTCAGCTTTTAGCTAGCGGACGTCATAGCCAACAACATGCTGTTGGCAGGACGTCAAAATCTCGCCATTAGAATGTGACTTCCAGTAAAATTTAAACAGTCTCTCTCTGGCTCTTCACGTGGGAAGCAACAACAGATGCAATGTTGTCATATTAGTTTGCAGTTTTGTTTAATTAAATTTAATACTGTATTTTAGCTTCCTGTTTTCCACACAAGAAAATCAGTCTTTTGTATTCTGTTTCCTTACTGCACCCAATATGAACCAAACTTGACTTTAAATTAGTTTGTTTTTGAGTATTTTTAGGAAATTAATTGCATTGAAACATTGCACCTTTTATAACAGGTGACAATGGATATCGTTCAACCAAACAAGTGTTTTTTATATATAGAGTGCTTTTCATACGTGACAATACAACTCAAAGTGCTTCACATTATTTTATTTTAGGAAGAAAAAGGCAAAATGCCTGAACACAATCATTTGACATTAACTGAACTCCTATAAGACATGCTAACATCTTGGTGATGGAAAGTTTTTGCAACTTTGAGGCATTTTTTCCCTGCAAATATTGGGCTTTTAAATGCATCTGGTCCATACTACTATCAAAAGAATATAATACAAGCACTGTATATAATCATGGTTTTTATTTATTTATGTAAGTTAGTTAGTTAGTTAGTCCCCTTTGGCATTGAAAGTATTATTTTTCTCCAAATTACCAAAATACCATTTTTCAGTTGAATTTAGAGGAGGCAGTGAAAAGCAGATTGTAAATAAAAGAGCAAAAGAATAACATGAAAAAAAAAAAAAAAAACATGTCGATCTCACATGAAAGCCTTTTAAACAAAAGCAAGTTTAGGTCAATAAAAACAGGTCAATAAAAGAGCGCCAAAACATATTTTGAATGTGGTGTCTGTGGAAAAAGATGCCCTTCTCCATGCTAGTAAAAAAATATCAATACCCTCTTGAGGACATTGAAGCTTATTACGCCGCATGTGAGTGAATGCTTCTGACATTCAAAGACAGTTGACAAAAAAAATAACTAATCATCTCGTCTCAGCTCGAGGTTATGTTGCATCTCTCTTATGTTCTCAGCCGTGAACGTGCAAAAAACTCACACACCCGCGTTGCAGAAAGAGGTGAAAAGGACACCATGGACAACAACAATAAAATGGAAGATATACAAGTATTGGACTGCTAGTTGACAAAGTAGGCATGTTTTTCAGTTCATGTCAAATAAAGTTAAATTGCTAATTGGTGAAATTATTTTTGGTTTTGTCCAAATTATTTATACATGCAAAGTGATTTTATTACACCCCAAAATGTCAGCTATTTTCCCATGTAATTAATAGATATGTTTAGCATAAATTAGAAGCAGGCTAATCAACATTTAAATTGAAACCGTATCACCACCCACCAGATGGTCTAATCTTGGGATGTTTATTTCCCATTTTGCCCCCAATACAGACCAAAAAAAAAAGGTTTTAATCTCTTCTAATGGCCAAAGGGTGCTGATTTTGGAATATTTGTTCTTTCATAAGTATTAGGATGCTTCGCATGGTCACTGAAACTCCAGAATGATAATGGGGGGAAATGTGGAGGTGACCATCAGAAAAAGGCTTCCTCAATGTTCCTAAAATATTGCAAGCACAAGTGTTGAAAATGCGTTGTTCATGGCTGTGTGTGGGTGCGCAATCAAAATCATTTACCGTATTTTCTGCACTATAAGGCGTACCTAAAAGCCTTCAATTTTTTCAAAATCTGACCATGCGCCTTATAATCCAGTGCACCTTATATATGGATCAATATTGAGCCGCAACAGGTCTCGCTGTCAAGACGCTATCGATGACCCTGCACGATCGGTGACGCGCATGTGCAGAAGATCCCGCCATCTTGGATCGATAGCTAATACTAATACTTTACCTCAGAGAAAATAATAAAACATTTTGGAAGTGAATGGAGTTGTCAGAAAGCTGGTTTGTAATCTATTAATAAAGTTTGACTGACTTATCTGACTGTTTTGTTGACAATCCCTTTAGCGCAGCACCATCTAATGGATGCATAACGTAACCCCAGCCTCTACTGTAGCGCCTTATATGTGGAAAATAAAAAAATAAAAATATGTCATTCATTGAAGGTGTGCCTTATAATGCAGTGCGCCTTATCGTGCGGAAAATACGGTAGGTAAAAAAAAATAACCCAAATTGGGTCAATTGGGTTTTTCAATTAAAGGTCATTTAATTAAGCCAAAAAGTTGGGTCAAATCAATAACTCACAAAACTTTGTGGGCTATTAATTTAATCTAACCTGACCTGTTGGGTTAAATAACAAAAAAAAAAAAAAAAAAAAAAGTGTCGTTCAGTTTTGACCCAGTTCAACTGGGTTATTCAATTAACCCAAAAAATTGGGTCAAATGAAATTGTCGGATTATTACCTCTGTTCGAGCTGGCCACCTGTACCTCTCTGTTCCTCTGTGCAACTCTCGTTTCTCGTCTAGTCAAGTTTGTTCCACGCCTCTCTGTGAATAAATAGTTAAAATCTTATTTGTGTCTGTGTTTTTGGGATCCAACTTCAGAACATAACAGAGATTTATTCAACTATTTAATACATTTTCCCACCACATTCCTATCTTTGTACTTTATATACTGTTGCAGGCTCACTTTGCTCTCTTAGACTTTGACAACCAATCAAAATGATAAATGATGACCTTTGACCACGCCACTGAACAGGCCTTTCATTGTGAAGTCGTGAAAACAATGGCCACATCACCGGAAGTGTCAGCACGTGGAAGTCGTAAAAGGCGATGCAGCGAGGCGAATAAATCCACTGCAGGCAAATTCAACCAAAGTTGCTCTCACACACGTCCCCTTTGTCGATCCCTTTTGTAGTTGATTCCCCCCCCCCTTTGGTGCCATGGTCTGAACAGATTAAACGAATTTTGGTGCAGACCAAATCCACTGGCCCAAGACCTCCTTAAAGTGCAGTCAAATTGTGCACATGGGTGGATTTTTATTTCTTTTAGTATTTTGCGCCCTCCGTTTTTAATATTTTTGTAGTGTATACTTTTAAGATGATAATGATAATTTGTTCCATGAATTGATTTCTCACACATATCCATAGAGCGCTGAATCTGTCACAAGTTAGACCTGGTTTTAGCAAGTCTAAAATATAGTCTACTTTTTTGTCACCAAATTGCCAGATGCGCTGGGGACACGGTACATTTTTCCACGAAGGACCCAGGCGCCTGTCTATGAAAATAGATTTCTTGTACTTTAGCTTGAACCAACGAATCATCTAAGTATACGTGAAAATAGCATGTCATTAATTTTCAAGTTTGCAACAAATATACCCCGATTATCTTAAATCTCTTTAGCCACTGAGCTATTGTCATAGAAATACATCACAGCAGCTAATCAATGGTGAGAATTGCAATACCAACTCTACTGTATGACCACTTGTATTTTAATTGCGTTTGTCTTGATTGCGCGCGACCGAGTTTCCACAATGGGCTTCGTTTTTTCCACCTACATACTGTACGTGTTTCTCATCACCTACTTAAACAATATTCAAAATGCACATTGTTGAAGTGGGTCAGTTTCGAGTACCAGATCGATCATCCCCCATCCACAGGCAGCTATGCGTACGCTCTCCAAGGACGCATCACACTTGTGTTAAAACACAAACAGCAGAGCGGTGCAGGAAAAAAGCAGAAGCATGGAGGAGGGAGAGCGATGGACCTTATGTTGACCTCGCAACAGCTTCAAGAATACTTCTGCATCAAGACTTTGGGAGTGAAAAGACTCCAAGACAGGACTGCCAGCGCTGTGGACATCCCGAGAGGGCAGCGGAAGGCAACACTTCCAGGAAGTTTTCGAAGCCGTCCATACAGCAGCTCTGCTCTCTTTCAACGCTCAACTTTCTATAGCCTCCTACAATATAGACCAATAGGCCAATAAATTGGCGGGAAAAAAACTGCTTAAAAAACAAGAAATGTCATGAAATGAGGAGTATATTCTCGTACTTAATTTAAGCAAAATGATTGCCAGTAGAACAAGAAATTTTGATTTGGCATTATTGCAAACTAGGGATGGGCGAGTACCGATACCAGGTATCGGTATTGGGCCGATACGAGCCTTTTTTCAAGTACTCGAGTACTCGTGACGCAGACGAGTACAAGCGACCGATGGCAGAGGGGGAAGACGTTAAGTGTGTCCTCCTTGCCTGTAGCTGGCGCTGGCTTGCAGCAGTTTTTCACCAAAACTTCACCGGTTTGGAAATACTTCAAAATTGTGAATCTTAAACTAAAAGAGCATTTTTGTGTTTTATTTAGAGCGTTAAGACTATTGAAGAGTGACTGTGCTGTTTTTTTTTGTTTTTTTTTGTCAAAATTAAAGGAAATATATTTGTTTAAAAATATCTTTTAGTGATTTTTTGTTTGTTTGTCAAAATGAACTACTGGTTCATTTTGACAAACAAAAAAAAATGGTTCTAATTTAAATTTTTGCTGTCTACTATTGTTTTCTACTCATTGGAAATATCGACACCTTCGTAAAATAATCGCTTGTCATTTTTGCTTTTTCACGAAACACAAAAAAAATCAACCATTTACACCATTAGGAGATGATGTAAGCAAAAAAAAAGATTCTTTTGCCAAAAATAATTAAATAAATAAATAATTGGGCAGTTTGATGATATGTGCCTCAAAGGTGTGCACAAGCGCTACTTTCACAGCAGGTGTGTGCAGTCCGAATGTGTTCATTAGAAAATTGCCCAATGAGAAGTCAGACTGATTTTTTTTTTTTTTTTTTTGCTGTTTTTTAGTTTTTGATCAAAGCGCAACAACTGACGTCTCAACATATGCTGGATGAATTATTAAATATACAAGTGACCCCATGTGAGGAAAGAAATTGCCGCTCCTCCTGCAGCCGCATATCCAATATGTCAGCTCCGCAGGCAAAGTGGAAGTTGTTTTATTAGCTTTAAAAAAAAAAAAATGTAGCTCTCTCACCAAGTGAATGTGTCATCACCATGATTGAGACTCCAACATAAGGAGCTCTCTATTATTTTTAATTGCCTGACTAGCTTTTCCAAGCACTCACATAATAATGGTAAAGCATTAATAATAAAATCATCCATCCATTGTAATGTTTTTATGACAATTTCATTCATAAAATTACATGTTTTTCTTGTTATATCACACACACACTCGCACTGAGGGACAACAGGGTGTCTAAACATTTTCCTACAATGGTCATGTACAGAAAAAAAAACAAAGGATACAATGGCCACTTAGATTTTTTTTTAATTTTTTTTTTTTACTTCATCAAGCATATCAAAATCAGTGAATCGATCAATTGCATACCTTTTTATATATTTATATATAACAGGCTAGGATTTTACAAGATTTTTGGGTAGCACTGAACATAGCCGAATCATTTTTAAAGCAGTTACTTGAGAATCATTCATGTGTTTGTGTTTGTTTTTTCACAATTTGAACTTTGACACAGATCAGAAGTTGGAGGAAACCATTTTTGCTTGTAAAAAAAATAAATAATTATTTGCCAGTGTTATGAAGAGAAACGTTATGATTAATTGTAAATTGTTCAATGGCATCTTTGCAATATTAGAAAAGCTCTACAATAGTGAAACTAATTTATTAGCCTCATACGTCATTTTTACTACTATATTTTGTGGCTGGTATTACGATTTTGTTCATATAATAATTCAGTGATGCAAGTTCTAGTCCTTTTTAACCACATGGTAAACCAGACGTCATCTTGTCTCCGACCCGCTGAGATTCCATTCTCACATCGCCTTTACTCTTCTCTGTGTGGCTTAGCTTTTTCTAATTAAGTCACAACTTCCTGCACAGTCCCACTGTGCCCGTAACTTTCTGGATTTTCAGTGACTATTGATGCATGAATGAACGATACAGATTACAGCAATTTGTATCTTTATCGCGTTAATCCTGGCTAACGAAGAACCCTTTCAACTATGGTTTGGTTTCTGATAGTGACACAATAATTTTTCCACATAAAAATCTCAAGGCGTTTTTCAATCACTGTCCTTCATTTCTCAGTGATCAATGTAGTTATTGTGATAAGGGAGTTGAAGACCATGCTGCACTAGAATACATGCCGTTTCCTCCAAAGGGCATAATCCAGCGAGAGAGTGAATAGAAGAAGGGATCAGACTAGATATACAGTTGAATACAGACAAGAGGATACGAGACAGAGATGACATACTGTAAGGATGGAGAAGAGAAGAGAGGCAAAGATGACGACACTTGGCAAAAAAAAATCACAGGAGATTGGCAGAAAAATGAAAGAGTCTTCATTTTTACATCAACTTTCTTTAAGCAGAATGACTAACTTATAGTACAGTCACTATTTTAAAAGCTGGCAGCATCATAAATCTGCAACAGCCAGGGGGGGAAAAAAAAAACGTTTTTCGACAACAGTGGGTTGAGTCCATTCGTAAAATGTAACATGCTTGAATTTAGATTAAGATAACACAGCGTGAATGAGCACAGACCGCGGCTTCTACTTTCCTGCTTACTGCAAGGCGGCAGAGAAGCCACGTGCCACCTAAAACGTGTTTGTTTATTTATAGTGTCTCAGACAGTGTGACTTCCCGTGGAGTGGCGCTCTGCGGCGAAGTTCTGATAGAATTGGACTGATTTGGAATGGGGCCACTGATAGAGATTATGAAGAAAATGTTGAGACAATGTCAGGGTTAAAATTGACTTGCACTGTACACAATCCGTTCTTGATTTGTTCATATTTGTAATATATTTTCCCCATGGGAAATAATGGAAATACAAATATGCTGTTCTAGAATTTAACTGTCATCCTTCTTCTATATGTATAAACTGTTGTTAAGGAATGTGCATTTATACCTACGAAACAGTCCCATCGCTTATATAGATTAAATTACATCGGCCAACACTAATGATTCTGGGCAGATGAGTAGAATTGCGATTGAAATCTGATTGGTTAAAAAAAAACAATAACAACAAAATAAATCTAACATCCATTTGTACATACTCTAACCATTACATCAGTGGCAGAAGACCCCCAAGCACAGGAACAGAAGTGAGCGGGACGATAATTTATGCCAAGTGTAAAAACTGACCATATGCGCGCCAAAAGAGCATTGATGAATCTTGAACCTGCTCGCTGAGGGAATTTGATTGGCCTTCTGTCGTTAATCTGCAGTTGTTTTCGAGCTGGTGTCAGATGGCACAGATTCTGGCTTCCTGCTGGATAAAATATGTGATTGTGCAGATAAATATGGCGTTATCATCCGAAGCAAGTGGACCGAGCTTGTAGATCAGAGGAAGCAGCTGCTTGGAAGGTGGGGGACAATCTTGTTGATCTTAATATTGGCTGAGCTAATGCTAAGTGATGCTTCTCCTGGGAGGTTCACCTGTCCAAGTCAGGTAGGCCTATCCAGGTGTGGGAAAAAAAAAAAGAAAAATCCAGTTTTGGTGTAAGAAAATTGTAAGTCCACATGGGTTGGGTGAACCTCTGAAGTCAAATGCCATCAAGATGATAAAATTTGGAGGGAAATATTGCTCTGCTTTATGGTAGCCAATCAGATTTGTATTTAATTCATCTCAAATATCGTAATCACAATTAACTGTAATAGAAAGACCTGATGCAATATTTTTCATTTACAATAAAAAAAGAATTGAATATTGAATATGAATATATTTATTTGAATACACTATAATCATTTACTGTGTGGTTAAAATGTTGAAACAGTCTAATATTTGCCATATTTATTGTGGATACATTTATTTCCTATATACAATAATTGTCTTTTTTTTCTGTAGTAGAGGCACTACTACAGTTTTGGAAATATCTGTTTAAAAAAAATATATCTAACTGGCCCATGGGTCTAAGATTAGGCATTTAATTTGTGGCCAAGGTCAGGGTTCCTCCTCACCTTGTGAGGATTATATCAATCGTGAGGCCTTCTGTCACACTCTGCAGGCATACGCAGGTGGAACAACTTACACACAAAACAAAACTACCGTATTTTCAAAACTATAAGGCGCGCCTCATTATAAGGCGCACCTTCAAAGAATGACATATCCGAAAACTTTTTCCATATATAAGGCGTACCGGATTATAAGGCGCACCTTCAATGAGTGACATATTTTAAAACTTTTTTCATATATAAGGCGCTACAGTAGAGGCTGGGGTTACGTTATGCATCCATTAGATGGTGCTGCGCTAAAGGGAATGTCAACAAAACAGTCGGATAGGTCAGTCAAACTTTATTAATAGATTACAAACCAGCTTTCTGACAACTCCATTCATTCCCAAAATGAATAAACAGCTGTTTTACTCTTTTCTCTGAGGTAAAGTATTAGTATTAGCTAGCGATCCAAGATGGCGGGATCTTCTGCGCATGCGCGTCACCGATCGTGCAGGGTCACCGATAGCGTCTTGACAGCGAGACCTGTTGCGGCTCAATATTGATCCATATATAAGGCGCACTGGATTATCAGGCGCATGGTCAGCTTTTGAAAAAATTGAAGGCTTTTAGGTGCGCCTTATAGTCATGAAAATACGGTACTTCTTTGTTAAACTCAATTAAGACTGATGGCCCTTTTTTTTTTTTATCAGCAACACTGCAGACATTTGCCTTGTCAAAAAGCTGCAAAACGGCCACATCTGACAAGCTGATGAAATTGTCCGTGTGTTTTCCCGGAAATGATCTGTCAAAAGGTGAAATTAAGCATATATTACTCGCCGGGTTCCAAATTGTGCTCGACACGTCTTTATGGGCCAATAATTGCACTGAGAGTTCTGGTGCCAGCGCTAGCCTCCAGCATGTAGAGTTAGGCGCATGATTGGGAGGTTATTGGTTTTAACCACTGACACTGCAGTCGCTCCCTCTAAGGCGGAAGGCAACAAGCTGCGTCTCCACCACCACCACCGCTTGTCGGAGTGCCCCTGAGCATGGCAATTAAAAGACAAGTACTTTGTGCTCCTGCCAGAACGCGCCAACTACCAGGCATGAATTTTAAACATTGCACAGTAATGAAGCAGTTTGAGGTGTTGCAAGTTGCGTTGAAAGCACAAGCCAACTGTCACAATGGGGGACAACAACATTCATCTATGAATCAATATTTGTTTAAATGTTAATTAGGGCTTTCGCCTACCCGTCCTTTCCTGATACTATTTTATTCGAATTACATTGTTTTCATCCAAATCCAAAGCCTTGCCTTGTTATACCCCCCCCCCCCCCAAAAAAAAAAAATGCTGCTGTGTAACTTCTGCTGGCGAGATCAGCAGAGGCCATAGCAAGTGTAGGCTAACCCCTCAACGCAACATAATCGCTCTGGTATTCCTCACGCCGTTGGGCCTCATTTGTGTGTTCAGGTGAAGGATCAATTTTGCCTCATGCATTGCAGTCTTCACCTCTTCACTCGTTTCTCACTTTGCTGGCAGGAAGAGAGCGAGAGAGTAATAGAGCAAACCCATCTGTTCACCTGTCAGACCTTTTCTCCTCACAATTCATGGCATGTCTGTTTGTTGAAGTGCCTTCCCTCCAGCAGCAGACGCCCCCGAGAGACGCTGCACTAGTGGACAAATCTCGTATCGCTGGCAAAAGATGAGCTGTTATGATAGTTTGCTTGGATGATGTGGTTTGTGGTTGGTGTCTCCTTGTGGACACACGATGAATTTTAAAATAATCAAGATGTGACTGGTGTCTTTTTTTTTTTTTAAACAAAAAAAAATAAAAAATGTGACTGGTGTGTAGACTTTCAGGGTTTATGTAAGGGATTTCACAAAAGTATGCCATTATATGTAGATGAATTACATTCGTTTCATGTCAGATTTATCCATTTTTAGTTGACTTTTGCAGAGATGGGCGTAAGTCACATAATATTGTACGTAGTTATTATTAAATACATAACTGTCATAGTTCAGTTCATAGTTGAATAGCTAATAGAGAGCTAAACTGTCAAGCTATCTTAGCTTCACACAGCTAGCTTACCTGCGTCTGACACACTTGTTATCACATTAATTATAGACAAAAAAAATTTATCTTCTTATTGCTGAAAATGGCTCAATTCGTCTAGTATCCCTTTAAATACATAACTGACATGAAGTTTAGTTCATATTTGACCAACTAATAGAGAGCTAAAATGTCAAGCTAACAAACTTAGCGCGGTGAGCTTCACACAGCTAGCTTACCTGTGCCTGACAGATGAAGGCAGACCTCGTCGAAGTTGTAGCTTTTGTCTTTGAGATGCAAACCTTGCATGTTGCTCTTGTCAATGGACTCGGTGACGGTGGCATGAAATGGATGGATAGCCAATTAGGAAGCTACATGAAGCTCGCGCTGTTGCCGGCCACAAATAGAAGCAACTTGTTGTGTACTAGCGTTTTGTCATATTTGTATATTCTGTATACTATGGAGGCCCCGTGGCACCATGCTGACATTTTTTGATGCGGGCAGCAGTGATTTTATTTATTTATCCGCCTGTGTGCAGGTTTCACTCCAATATCAAATCAGTCTGTATCTAGCTTTGCTGTATGCTTTGGCTACTGACTGTATCGCAGACATCTTTCCTTGAACTCCCCTATGTAAAGACGGGCTATAGCACTGTATCCTCAATGTCATAGTCAAGTGTAAACATCATGACAGTCAATAAAAACAAAATGAATCAAAGCAGTGTGTTGCAGAGTGGGCAAATTGTGGATGTCAACAAAACTCCATTTCTTCACTTATGAAGCTGTGCCTGTGAGAACTGAGATAGATGCATTGAAAATAAAACAGCAAGAGTAAATGTCAGGTGTAAACAACACACAGTAATGAAGATGGCCAAGAACAACAGTGTCTGTCAGAGCTCTACAAATCCTTTATGACTGATTTATAGTTCAAGAGTGGCTCATCAGAGCGCGAGCAGTGTTTTTCCACTCTATTGTCAGACATGTCACAATTGTTCCCAGCGCTTCTCGGAGCACCTTGACGGTGAATTAGTAGCTATTAGTGGAATGAAGCTTTCGGCGGAGGACGGAAGGATGCGTCAGCTGCGCTTTGCACTTTCTAGCAAACCGTAATTTGCGCAAACAATGTCAAAACGTGATAGCACGCAGTATTGATTAACTAGATAATGAAAAATCTTTGCGGCTGGGACGACCAGACGTGGCGCCTCATTGAAAAGCTTCAGTATTGAATTTTTAATTTTAATAATACTGGGCCTGGCTTTATTGCGCCATAAGATCCGTGCAAATGTTCACACGTGATCTGACTGGAGCCCTGATTATTTCTCTCATTACCATATCAGATTGATAGTATATTGATGTAATCATATGCTCTGCTTAATATGCAGTTTACTGCCGTATATATCTGCACGTCAATAGGTAATGTAATAAGAGTCCTTGGGATTCACTTAATTGAAACGATAACTCAATTTTGTAACGCAATAATGTCTCTGTGCTCTCGCACAACAGGGTGTCATAAAATCTCCTTTTTTTTTTCAATTTTAAAAGCACACTGCTCCCACGAGTGCATGCATAATGCGCACGTTATTAAATCGGTTGATTTAACGACCCAACTAGGCAACGACGTGTAGTATCTTCTAATCTGCACGTGGCACCGATGATGCTAATTGCTCATTTGTAGCCATATTGCCATCACTTAACTCAAGATTACCGTCACCAAAGATCATTTATCGGCGTTTATTGCTGGATGTATGATGTCAAAATACATCTATTCCATTAAACTGCAGCATATGTCAGGATAATGGCAGAATGGGACTCATCCGTTTGTTTGACATTTACCTAAATGCCACATATCGCTGCTGCCGCTTTTATGAAAACACGGTGCATGAAATTGGAATTGTTAGGTGCCAATCGCAGAGTGACTCAACATACAATATTTTGGCAATGATGATAATATCACGACATTACAATCGTGCAAAAAACAACAATGTATCAGGATATATGTAGTTTGTAACAGAAGAAGAGAAAATTACAAGTATATTATAATATGTAATCTTAATGTTTTGAACAATGACCATTACAATAAATTATGCCCCAGCCTGGGATGTTTTTTTTTTTTTTTTTTTTTTTTTTTTTTTTTTTTTTTTTTTAATTGGGTAAACCTCATTCTTGTTTCACTTCTACAATCAAACAAGGGAATAAGTAAAGCTGAAAAATTATAATTGGATGCATCCATTTATTTAGTTGGTCACTGGGTTTATTATAACAAAACAGTCACATTCATGAACACTCCAGCTGCTGTCGCGGCTGAACATTTTTATTTTTATTTATTTATTTTTTGCACCAACCTCAAGCCCGCCGAATAATGCGTGGTTAAATGAAGTAATCATTTTTACTGGAGACATCAGTCACAGGACGATAGCAGCTAGGTATATCACTTCCCACCATATGGTCATGGCTGTCAAGCAGCAGCCAATCAGGAGGCCACAATTGGTTACAGTCGTCCGTGTTGTGATTAAATAGTTCCAAGGACGACTGTGGCACACAGGAAAGCTCTTTGACCAGACTGATACTCATCTCTGGAAACTGATTGGAAGTTATGTGTTTCTCTCTCGCGCTGTCTGTCTGGATTTGTTATGTTTTTCATTTCCACCTTCACCCACTGGCTCACTTCTTCATCGTCTTCTTCTTCTTTTTTTTGGTATCATGAATACTGAAAAATTCAACTTGACTCTCACTCAACTCGGTTCAAAATGATAAAAAGTAGAGGAGTGAGGCGGGTGTGAATATATTTGATACATATTTAACTCATTCACTGCCTTTGACGGGAAAAGACGTCAAATTATGCAATGCATTTTTGCTGGGCTGGCAGTGAATGTGTTAATCATGGGAAATCACAAAAAAGAGAGCGGCATGAATCATCAAAATATAATACTTAATGACGGCGCAGCTTGCTGACTTTTTCTAATGCAACATCTATTGCATACAAATACACTGCTATTGGATTTGAATCGAGGCATGAAGGAAATTCCAAAATATGGAGATCAAAAGCAAAGACCAAATTTCTAATGGCTTGACTGAGAAATAATGATAAGACCTCATTTGTGCAGGTATTTATTGAAATAAAGTAATAATAATAATAATAATAATAATAATAATAATAATAATAATAATAATAAAAAATCACTGCTATGTAACAAAAATTGAAAACAAATTTGTCTGCATTCAAATGTTTATGGCCAGTCAGAAACATAAAAAGACTACAGCAATCGCCTCGAAAGAGTAGTATTTTTTTTTTTATACTATAAAGTACAATACAGTCCAGTAAAGTACAGTAATCTCTATAAAATCTACCTTTTTAATGAATGCTTGTTTTAGGAACTAGATTAATTGATATTTTGTCAGGCAAAAAAACCCATCAAAAATAATTGGCACAATTTCAGGCTGATAAATTAACAACACATGAAACTACTTAGGATGTCTATTTACTCACGATCCTAATAGATTGTGGAGACATTTGTTTTTGTATGTTTTGCTGCAACCAAGAAGCAGAAGCAATAAATACTTGTACTAGCATTTGACATTTATTATAAACACTCATTGTGCTCAGTACTGGCGATTGTTTGCAATATGTTTATTTGCAAAGGGTAGTTCTTTTATTTTAAATGGAAATATTTTGCATCAAAATGATATTAACACAGTAATACATGTTGGATGACCACAACATTCAATCTTCTCCATCAAGACTCACCTCTTCGGCTTTCAACCATTTCTCAGATTTCAATTGAAATGTCAGTGCAATGAAGCCAACCCACCTTACATGAGTAACAAATATTGCTTTTTAAAACATGTGGATTGTTTATTTTATTTAAAAAAAAAAAAACACCATTAGATTTTGATATAATAATTCATGCAGCCTATACAGCCTTTTATATCAGACATATTTTGCAAAAGATGTCATTACAATACCACGCTGAATACGGTTAATGGTGTGAGATCATTGGTGCCAGGCTGCGCGATAGGCACATAAAACATCAGCCACTATACAACATCACATGATCTGGAAGATAAAACGTGTTTAAAAATCACCTCTGGCGGCTCTTCACTGACGTGATTGAGGCTTCCATCGGGGGGCGTTAACCTCCATAAGGACCTTGCTTAATGTTTTAGCTGCGATAAATAGCATTAGCCTTGGACAGCTTAAGAGGTCAGGCTAATGCGTGTTATTGAAAATCAGTTCCAAGATGATAGCCACGCGGGGGGAATATAAGCACACAGTATTCATCTTATCTGTGAACCTGGGCTGTTTAATGGGCTGTCCGTGGGATTATCGCTACACTCAGCAGATGTTCATTTGCTAAACATATGTCAAGGCTTAAAGCCCGCTGTAAACACCACCGGTGGATAGAGTCGATCAGTGGCGCCGCAGACTACTACTTGCAGTTTCGCCCTAAGCTACGTTTATCAGGTCTATCCGCTCACTCATCACATTGTTTGAGGAGAGCAGCAAACATCATCATCGAGGGCACTGAGTCCCAGCCACTGTGGAGCGGAAAATTATCCACTTTCACTGAATTGGTCTGAAAATGTTTTTGTAACTACCGAAAAAAACACATATTTTTCCATCTTTGTTTATATATGCGAGCGACAGACAGGCAGAACAATGAAATGTTCTTCCACTAGATAGCAAAAGGTGCGATTAACCTGTCTGTCCACCATTAGTCCGTCATATGCACACTATACAACATAATAAATTATAATTGCCATCTTGTGGCATCCCTGTGCCAAGGAACGATGTTGACGTGAGTTGAGGAGCTTCATTTGTAGTGTTCTGCCACCGTTTTGTGCCATCTCTAGATGAAAAATATATTTTTAAGTACGTTTTGTGCCATCTCTAGATGAAAAATATATTTTTAAGTATATTTATATCTGTTTCCGTTTTGCAGCAATTAGCATTAGAATATAGATATGTTTCATCATTATTCACAAATCTGCTTAGAATTGTGGGGAAACTTGTTTTCATCATGGCCCTGGTTGATATCTTATACTCTGCTGCCACCTGCTGGCCGTTTTTGTAATTACTGCCATTTTTTTTCCACCCATCCTTGGCAGTTGAGAGGCTGCCTTCTGTATGCTTGAGTTTAAAAAAAAAAATAAAGAACGTATAAATAAGTCTTTGGGACACTTAATACATTTAAAATAGAACTTATTTATACGTTTTGGAAGCAAATTAGTTAATACTAATTTTGATTTGTTTGAGTTGTTTAAATTCATACATTTTCACCTTTTTTAAATTTGATACTTTTTGAACTAATTTAATGAATTTTGTTTAATCCAAAATGAACTTCCTTAATTATAGTTTTTCAAAGCATTTTTTCTGTCTTGATAATTTATTTTTACTTTTAAACATTTTGTTGTTTTGTACCAAAAAAATAAAGGATAAAATGAGCATCCTTATTGTGATTTCAATTTCTTACCAAAATAATCATGATTCATATTTTCTTCATAATCGAGCAGCCCTAATGAGAAGTTTCATTTAGATAAAAGTAGTAGTATTCTTAGAGGGTTTTTATTTTTATTTTATTTTTTTTTTGAGGGGACAAAAGACAAATAAAGGCTTTTCTCAAATAGATGACTCCTTTTTAAAAATCAGGAAAAAGGACACAAAGTAAAAGCATGTTATGTTAGTTCATAGATTATTAAAATTAGCAGTTTCAACTCAGTTGCTAACAAAAAATGCAGCACCTATCTAAACAGCCTCTCATGATGTGGTTGCTTCACATTATTGTGTGCAGCCATATTTATGTTCTCTTAATTTTGGAATAACTCCACTTTCAAATTGCACGAATGGTGATATCCTGGTAATATTGTTACCAAAATGTGTACAACCAAAAGGCCTCTTTGGCAGTTGATTAAATTTATTTGACCCCTGTGCAGAAATGCTTTGAGTATGTCAAGTAAAAATCATTAGTAACAGTCGTCTATGTAGTATTTTGGCACATCTTAAATTTTGTGTGCAGAAATTTGATAGTTCATCGACAGATGGACTTTAGGATCAATAATTAATTTAGACATGGAATCAATTTTTTGAAAGGTGCCTCATTAGGTCGTTTTCATTTTGCTGTTTCAAGAAAAAAGTGGATTGAACTTGGAGTAGAGAGATCAAATCAAATTAGCGCGATCAGACCTTTTGTCTAAAAAAAAAAAAAAAAAAAGTACAAAATTGAAATTCTGTTGTCATGAACACTGGACATCTAGAAAATATGATGGGTGGATTTTCTGCTTATCTCATAATTCCACGAATGCAATATTAATCAGAATAGCGTGTTTACGTTAGTTGGGGAGCACTAAACACTTTTTTTTTTTTTTTCTTGACTTTCACTTTAATTGTAGTTTATTAGTGGATATTCCCCGCTTGTTCTCTTCAATGAGCCGGTCTGTCTTTTAATGCTGGCCAGGAACACGTTTGAAGCTCCTCACAGTTGTAGGTGACCATCGTAAAACAACCTGAAAAAACGATCCACTTGCACCAATATTCTCCATTAATAAATATCCCAACTCAACCCAAATGCTGTTATCACTGACTCACAGCGCCTTTTTGATCAAGTCAATAAAGTATTTTTCTGTTTAGACTCTCTGTGGGGCCACATTCTGTGGATTGGGGGCCCTGCTCTATAGTAGATTAATAAAATCAGAAGCACCAGTCAGGGGGTGAATTTGGTCTGGCTGCAGAGCTGAGCCTTCATGTCAATATAGTTGCATGCCAACGTTGAGAACGTGGTTAAAAGAAAAGAAAGAAAGAAAAATAAAAAGTAAACTACCTTTGATCCCTTCCTGGAAGCCTCGTCTACAATATTATCAGCATGTGTGATGAATTACTCAACAAAAATATAAATGCAACACTTTTGTTTTTCTCCCATTTTTTAATGAGACGAACTCAAAGATCTAAAATGTCTTCCACATACATAATATAACCTTTTCTCTCAAATATTGTTCACAAACCGTCTAAATCTGTGATAGGGAGCACTTCTTCATTGCCAAGATAATCCATTCCACCTCACAGGTGTGCCAGATCAAGATGCTAATTAGACACCATGATTAGTGCACAGGTGTGCACTAGTCTGTCCACAATAAAAGATTGGTTGACTGAGTACCCAGAACCAATAAAACAAAACTGCACCTTCAGGTTCTGCCTTCGTAAGTAAAAATAAAAGAAATAATTGATGTTTGTCTTACTGTCTGTGGACTTTTTAGAATTAGTTCTCAAAGAGAGGCCACTCAGTAGCTCCGCCTCTAGTAATCATGGTAACAAAAACAGTTTTCACATTGGCACAAACAGTCGAGGGTCTGGATGAGCACGCTCTCATTTGTATTAGACAGGATGTGCTTACCAAAATTTCCCCAAGGGTTACCACCATTGTTCACAAGCTTTTCCACTTTCCTAATGCAAGACTTTAAAAGGAAAAAGTTAATTTACCAGATTATGCATCAGGTTGATAATGAATATTGACAGATTTTGAGATGACATAATTGACAAAAATATCTCTAGCAAAATGATGTGTACCTGTTTTTCTATCCAACATTTTCCTTTCTTTGTTTTTTTTTTCTGCCAAAATATTGAGGCACTACAGCCTTGGTGGAGGCTAAAAAACTTTGGAGAATTATTTTTCATATTTTCATCAGAGGTAAACACTCCTCTAGTGCTATTCTGTCGGTAGGTTCCTGCAACCACTACAAAGTCTTCCAGGCAAAGTATTTATGAAGGGTAAAGCATTACTTAGCAAAACTTGGCAAAGAAAGCCCGTGTATACAGATGAAAAGTAGCTCCTCCACAAATTATATACATCAAGGACAGAGCAAATGTAGCCCTCGTCATACCTACATTACATTGATTAGAGCTGCATATAAAGCAGTTATTTCCTTTCTACATTTGGCATAATCACTTCCACTCTGTCCTTACCTTCACCGTCGGGCTAATGAGCAATATCTACATGTCATTTCACAAATGGCTCACAAAGAAAAAAAGAAGAAAACTTTCAGTACAATCACTGGCAAGAGTTTACAATGCTATGGGACTCCCCTGGTGCCTGGGTATGTAATAATAATAATAATAATTATTATTATTATTATTATTATTATAAATAAAGTTGAATGAGTTGAGTTCAGGAATATTTAGACTGAAACATTTAAAAAAAAATCTATCACAGCATTCAGGGGTGCTCATGGTAGATACAGTATGTTTAATACGTTAGGCTCAGTTGTATTTTCCAGAATGTGCAATATGTGTGACTGCACGTCCCAAAATACTGTAATGTCTCACACAGGGTGCCATTTAAACTAGGGCCAGCACTGGTTATGATTATGAGGGTGTTCTTGGAAATATTTTCCGATTGTCTCATTTGCAAGCCCTTAGTCCTATATAACCTCCACATATGCTGCCACTTGAGTAATCAACAAACGTACAGGTGCGAACTCAGCCCAGATGCATTGTTCATATTGTTCATGCAGAGAGGTTGGACACTTTAAAAGAGCCCAGAGTAATGTTTTGATTTCTTCTTTTAATTTCCAACAAAGCGGATAATAACAATGCACTTGGTTCCTGACACTGGAGGGGACATTCTAATTTCAAAGCATTGTGGAGGCAGACAATGAAACAAGGATTTTGTCCAGTGAAAGTGGCAAATTCACCTTTTTAAACTTCTTTGTTTAACCCACAGTGATTGTAGTTTGTAATGAAATAAATATTTGAATACTTTTAATGGTAGATATGTATACATTACTGTGCTAAAGTTACCCTGTATTGTGGCTTTCCGTCTGTGAAAAGTGCTATACAAATAAAGGTTAGTTACTTACTACTTGCCACAAGTTTCATTTTGACATCGTAAGAATAGGAGTTTATGAGAACTACAAAAACTGTTATAATACATTTTTAGGCAATTTGGAATATGTATTTCTACTTTAGACATCCGTTTGATTTGTATCTATACCGAGTTAGCTCTGAACAGCTAGCTTGTTAGCTGTAGCTTGATAGCTAGCTAGAATTTGGTATTTGCGTGTTTAGCCATTTGTAATTTATGTTAAATTTTACAGTGTGTTTTCTCTCCACAACACATTTATGTCAGTGCTCCATATTACTGTGCCTTCAGTTCACAGTGCAATTCATGCGTGTATTGTTCATCAAGTCATTTATAATCACTGAATGGCATCTATACCTCGTTATTAAAGCCCCCTATTTACTTAGCCGATGAATTTTCCTCTTCAGAGAGAATGGCCACATGGTTTCTATGGTTACAAGTACTTCACCAACAGAGCTTTTATGATTTCTTTCTAGGCATCACATCCTAATTATGTTTAGAGAACAAAAAAAAATCTCAGTCACAAATACATCCAGCTTCGTTCTGCCGTAATCATAAAGGTGGGCTGCAAGTATAGCAACAAAATATAGAAATAGCCCCATGGGTGTGCTCCAAAGGAGAGAGCTGGAATGATGTAACTACAAAGAAACATCTCGGGATAACAAGAACCCGCCTCGAACCCGTCCTTCAGGTAGTTAATATTACATGAAGGATCGCAGCGATGATGATGATGATGATGATGCGACAACCTTATAAAAGGACAAGTGTTTGACTGCTCCCCTTCTCTTTATAAAAACTTCTGCTCCCCATAAAAAATGCCTGCACTCGGAGGAAAAATATTACCTTTTGCGAGACACACCCAGCATCATGACCCAGAAACGGAAGCAGATGGATGGTCATGAGTGATTTTCATGTGCACCTGTTCCCCATCCACAGGCTTATGACAACGCTCACATAATTGCCAACACTGGGAGCAGTTTATTATTCTTAGAGACTTTGTGACTTTCGAGCTGATTTCCGGGATAATGCATTGTGATTACCATTTGTCACACTAACAGTAACATATTTACTTCTTCAGTTGTAAATATATTCAAGTGGCTACACGCTAAGTATGCTAATATGGCCCATATGAGCAGAACCAACGGTTTATATACCGCTGTTGTTTATTCAAATACTATTAAAATGCAAAGTAGTCCCAAGCAAACTTGTGCATTGCCAACCTTTTATAGTTTGAAATTTTCGATTTAAAGTATCTATTCAAACCATGACGTATACCTTTGATTCTTCCAATGTCGACATCGTTTGAACCAAGTTAATTTGAAACATGAAAGTGAAACAGGTGGTGGGGGCCCTCACAAGTAAATTTGGAGAAAACGCTAACATTGGGCTAAGTAAGGTTAGGTCGTTTTATTTCATTTCACAATGAGTCCATTGGTGTGAATGTGGGTATGAATAGTTAATGTCTGTCTTGCTAGAACAGGGGTTTGCAACCTGCTGCTCTAGAGCCACATATGGCTTTTTAGTCCCTCTCCTGTGGATCTCTTAAACAAAAAAAACAACAACAAAAAAGTAGAAATTGGTATTTTTTGATAGAATAAATTTTTAATGAATTAATGATTAAATAAAATGAATAATTTAATATAAAAAAATAGAGTTCAAAATTAAGTTGACAGAAAAAGAAGAGGCAGTAAAAAATTTAATAAATAAAAATGTCCAAAAAGGCAGAGGAAAAGCAGAAAATTAGCATAAAATGTCCATGAAATTGCCAAAAAGGACAGAGAACTGAATAAAAAAAAAAAAGGCAGAAAAGAAAACGTTCTAAAAGTAACCATAAAATGTCCAAAAAAACAAAAGAAATCCCAAAAATTACCATAAAATGTCCACACAATTGCCCAAAATGTCTGAACATTGATAAAACAATGGAAGAAAAGAAATAATAATGTAAAAATTAAAAAGTAAAATAAAAAAAATAGTTAATAAAATTACCTAAATATGTCCATAAATATTGTCAAAAATGTCTGAAATTCGACAGAAAGGCAGAAAAGTCTAAAAACGGAAGACGAAAGGCAGAAGAAAATGAATGTCGACATATTGGATGATACTCTCATAATTTTACGTTGTGCAGCTCGAATTAGTTTTTGGGCCCTCAGTACATTCGACTAACACTAACACACTGTTTCCTTCAGCACAATGTTCAAATGTTCAAATTGTACTTTCAGCCACCAAATTGTCAGGTTCACCGGGGGCTTGTAAAAAAAAAAAAAAAAGAAAAAGAAATGTCCACAGTCCACTGGAACACCCATTATCTTTTGCCTGCTATGCCGCCTTCACACCATCTATCTCGATACACTTCCGTTGAATAAATTAATCAATAAGAAGTTCAATTTTCACTTCATTTAGATGTCATGTACAAGTGTTTGAATACTGTATAGTATATTTTGTGAGTGCACGCACTCTACTAATCAGCTCGCATCTCATTACAGTGTGATGAGTCTCACATTAATGAAAATAAAAACAAGGGGAAAAGGGTGAAAAATTAATGTAAATGACTGCAGTAGTGGTAAGTAATAAACTTACTTTAATTAAAATCCAGCCTGATATACGTTTTATCTTGTTGAGAGGCAGTTTTTGGCTGCCCTCCCTGCTACACGGAGGCGCTCCTCAAATCTGCTGACAGCGCTAAACTTTATAATGACTATTTTGCCGGGCTTTGGAATGTAAAGGATGTATGCTGGGCTCGCCTCACGGGACAAAGTTACTGATTGGATCCCCTGCACAGAAATTGCCTCTTTGACCCAAAGTCGGCTCGCTTGATACGTAAATGCACACCGCGCTGCCAGTTTTGCCATCATACAATTCATTCTCAATGACAGTTTTAATTAGGCCGACTTTCCCTTGGTGATCACTGAACACTCCATCTCTAAACTTTCGGTTGTGAAACCATTTTGACTACATTAACTCCTGGATGATGCGATAAAATAGAACTGGACTTTATTGCTTAACTAATTGCCAATCAATTAACTGCTTTGAAATAAACGTAAATAAGACTAAGATAAAGTGAAATTACCCACCATTACAAGACTTATGAATGTGTTCCCATGAAGCGTTAGGCACAGACAAGATGGAGAGGAAACAGGAAGCAGTGTTGCCAATTTAGTGACTTCATCTTTGGAATTTGCAACTTTTCAGACATCCAAACGCTGCGTCTATTTTTCAAAATATAAAAAAAGACAAATCAAGTGACTCATGACACTCCGCTAGCCTTCTTCGAACAACGTGCTGTAAATCTCATCATATATCAATCACTTTCTATCAGATGTGACAAAACTAATTCAAATTGCATGTGGGGTAGACAGCAAAAATCTATCTTTGCTATGCTCTATATTGGATTGGTGAAAAAAGTCACAGAAAACAATTGCCACTCTCAACCTGATCTGAATTCCACGTTTTTATCTCCTCACACTGAGTGAACCACCAACCAGGCCCAGGAAAACCGTGAACGAAGGAAGCAACTGACTAAGTGTCAGAAATGTTCCAGGACTGGTCTCACGAAGTCCACATTTCAAATCCAAACTACAGTTTTTCAACTTCAAAGAATCCAACAGCATCCCTGTTTAGGATTTTCAGACAATATTTGATTTTATTTACTGGTAGTCTGTTGATATCCTCACAAAGCCAAACAGTGCACATGAGTCTCAGGTTAAAAGGCACCTATCATTATAAATGATCTCAGTCATAAATGATCTCTCTCTTTTTCTTCCTTTGAGGTTGAGCAAAAAGTAATGAGAAATAGTTTCAATCCCCCTCCGGGAATAATAAATAGCCAGCATAGATAAGTTTGACCTGCTACCTGAAGTTCTTTTTTAAGGAGACAGGGTCCATCTGCATGCGCAAGTGGACACTTATAACTGGCATATAATTACAGAGCAAGGATGTGGCAACCTTGCCTGGGAGTGCGATGATGGGAGACTTGTGAAAGTCAAACCGCTACTTACAAGTTGAAGGTGCATGCCAACTGACATGAAAAATCTGGTTTGTTGGCCTGAGGGCAGCGAAGAATGCGGGAGGAGGGAGCTGGCGGCACGCGATTGCTCCCCGAAGCGTGCGGCGCTCGGCATGATGACGAGTGTATCTCTGCATGACGGGTGACCTCCGCCATGACCTCCAGACAATGGTCATACGTCTGGAACGACTGGCTGAAAGTGTGAGGTGCCGAGGGAGGAGAACGGAACGGAGATCTGTGTTCGATCTCGCTCGTGTGCATCCAATCAATAATTGTAATTGGTTTTAGCTGTATACAAAAGAGTAACCATTAAGCAAGTACTATAGCAAATAATGACCACAACCTCTTATTATTGCTTCAAATATTGCTCATTTTAGTTATAGTCATAATGCATGGATAGCTCAGTGAAGCTGAACATTGGGAACCAAAATATTACATTTTAATGGCAAGTCAATCCCATTTTTACTTTTGAGTTGTAGAATAATATGTTCTATTCAGCCCCACTAGACTAAACACGGTATTGTGGTTGATATTATTAGTGGAATATGAGTTAAGCAGCTAAATCCAGTTGTCTTTATCCATCTCAGGGGGCGGCCATTTTGCCACTTGTTGATTGAAGATGACATCATTGTTGCTCAGGGGTCAGGCAACGACCAATCAGAGCTCACCTGTTTTCTGAAGCTGAGCTGTGATTGGTTGTTATCTGAGACTTCTTCAGTCGACAGCAAGTGGCAAAATGGCCGCCCCCTGAGATGGATAAAAATGGCTGCATTTTGCTTCAAAACTCATATTCCACAAATGTAATATTAATTAGAATGTCATGTTTAGACTAGTGAGGTCACTTATGACATTATTGTGAATAAATGTCTAAGGTTGACTTCCACTTTAAAGTCCTGCCGTGGACAAAAATATAATTGGTACAGCCCATCGGGGGTATGACACAATTTTGTTATGTGCTGAAGGTTGGATCCCAAAGCGCAGACACAAATAAGATTTTAACTATTTATTCACATTGAGAGGCATGGAAAAAACTTGACTAGACAAGAAACAACGAGAGCTGCACACAGGAACAGAGGTAATAATCCGACAAATACAAAGACTTCTCAGAACGCTACTGAGAAGACAGTATACAGACAGTGAATCGATCTGATTGGTTGTGACAGAGTAAAGGATTAAAGATTGACATCACAAAGTTCATGACATCACATAGCATAAAACCAGTTGAAACATCACATAGAGTTTTTCCAGTTGAAACCAGATGATGGTTACATCAGTTCAAAACAGACACTTGTCACATCAGTACAAAACAGACACTTGACCTCACGGTCGTGAACCCAAACTTAACAGGTCATGAACTCAAACTGAACCCTGGCTTGACCCTAGACATGACACATTTTGCCGTCAGGTTATTCCCAGTTCACAAGGGATCCCTTTGTTGTAATTGAAAGCCTGAGTGTACAACTGTATTTTTTCATGCCATCCACAAACATGCACACGCTCATGATAGGATGTCAGACATAAAGCA
Source organism: Festucalex cinctus (assembly GCF_051991245.1). Classification (NCBI taxonomy): domain Eukaryota; kingdom Metazoa; phylum Chordata; class Actinopteri; order Syngnathiformes; family Syngnathidae; genus Festucalex; species Festucalex cinctus. The sequence continues at coordinate 9,497,261 of NC_135419.1, read as the reverse complement.
GAAAATGTGCATTTAAGGTGTGGTTTAAATAAATGCGAGCGTTTGTTAATTTATTTGTCTATTTTTGTTTGTTTCAAAAAAGACACACACACAAAACAGAACAGCAGTCTTTGAAAAGTTTGTTAAATGTTTATTTTGGGAAATTCCCAGGCTGCATACGTGACAACTTCAATGAACTCAGTCTGCAATTGCTATTACTCTTTCACCAATTAGCATCCCATGTCGCTTTGAATTTTTGAAAAGTTGTTTACATTTTCTGGTTAAATGTGATGTTGACAACCAACAAATTCCACCAAATCAAACAAAGTCTATGAGAAAAACAACTGCAAGTCTCCTTGATTTGGGTCTGTGAGGCTGTTTCATCTTTCAGAGCACTCATCTTCAGTATTTTCTTCCATGATGGCTTATTTGTGTTTACAGAAGAAAGAAGCTATACAGGGGAAGAGATATAGGTAGAAAATTGCATTGCAAGACAATATTGTACTCGTATGGAGGAAGAAGCTGGATAAGTCGAGTTTAATATTACCGTAGTTTCTGATGTCATTGCAGGTTAGTAAGCCAACAAGTTGTTGGTCAAGTAAAAAAAAAGACAACATTGCTTGCACGTTATCCTGTAAATTTATGTTTGGGATCTAGTTCCATGACCATCACAAGTCTCACACAAAACAAGGACTAATTATGCATATGGGTGGAGTTTTGCGGTTAGAAACCTGCATTTGCGCATTTTGCGCTGTTGTGGGCATGAACACGGGCGGCAATGGCAATGGAGCAGAACATCAAAGCACACAACTTCCATTGATATGAAACTGAAGCAGACCTCCACGGGGTGGATGATATAAAGTTGGCAAGGGCGATCACAAATCACCCTTGTGAAGTGGGCACTTCCGCATCGTTTGTGTCCGTGTGTGAACCCATCATGTGCCGCAACAAAGAAGGGTGTCAATAAAGATATAATTTAGATGATGATGATGATAATAATAGTTTGTTCATTTTTATACTGATTCACAGAGATTGCCCCACACTGTTGTCATATGTATGAATGAAATATAATGACATCCACCACACGATCAAATTCACCAAAATCACCTTGCACCACAACTTAGGCCTGCGTCCAGCTAGTCTAAAATTTAATGTACTTTTAGTCACCAAATTGTCAGGTGAGTTGAGGCATGTAAAAGAAAATGTCCTTGGTTTAGGAGTCAAATTAGTTTATTTCGTGCCAATTCATAGCAAAAACTTTATCAAACGTAACATAATCTGTACAAAAAGAATAAAGGTTAAAATAAGAGCATGGGAATAAGAGCCGTAAAAGTAAAACCAAAGTTG